>NC_143067.1:19249393-19552424 GCF_052426305.1 Pelodiscus sinensis | reverse complement strand
CTTAATTCCCTGGCTCCAGCTATTGCTGGTTCCTAGCAGAATTAGAGAGATGCTTTTTTTGTATATGTTTTATGCCATACTCAAGTTGGTTGCAACGTTCAACAGCTTTACAGGTAAAATCAGATTCTGGGGGAGAAGCAGCTCCCTACTACAAAGTGTAGTGATACCTTATTTAGCTGTGTTTATAAGCTGTGCACTTGGGTTACTACTCAGGAGAAATCCAAATGCCACCCAGATGCTTAACAGAGTACCCATAGCTAGGTTTTATGTTTCTGATGGTGGTGCACATTCATACATGCCTTGGTGCACATAAAATTATTCTGTGGTATGGATGAAAAATGTGCAAATGGATAGAAAAGATTCCAGGGAACACTGCTCATTACAGACTATATTGTTCCATTCTGTGTGATGTCAGCTGCTACTTCCGCCTTACTCTTTATGGGCATGTCTACACTCGAAATTATTTTGAAATAACTACATTCAACTTAATTCCTGATTTTACAAAATTTAAATAGCATGTCCCCCATTGTGGGGAAGCCTCAAAATTAGTCTGTGGCAGACTACATTAATGTTGATGCACTACCTTGACTTAAAGCCCCAAGTAGCATTAAGGAGTAATTAGTCTGAATTACTCTGGGGAATTGTTATTTCAAAATTGCAGCACCAAAGCATCTGCACTAACGATATTTCAAAATTAGCGTTATTCACTGAGGAAAGCAGGAATAGAGATTTCAAAATAAGCAGCCCCTTACTTTGAAATACAAGCAGTCCCCGGGTTATGTACAAGATAGGGACTGTAGGTTTGTTCTTAAGTTGAATTTGTATGTAAGTCGGAACTGGCGTCCAGATTCAGCCGCTGCTGAAACTGACCAGTGGCTGAATCTGGACGGCTGGGACAGAGCAGCTGGGGCACTGCAGGGTAGGTCCCCGCAGCGCCGCACCTCAGCGCTGCAGGGACCAACCCGGCAGCACCCCAGCAGCTCTACCCCAGGTGTCCCCAAGTCAGCCGCTGCTGAAACTGATCAGCAGCTGATTCCAGGAAGCCCGGGGCAGAGGAACTCTGCCTCGGGCTTCCTGTAGTCAGCCGCTGGTCAGTTTCAGCAGCGGTTGACTTGGGGACGCCTGGGGCAGAGCAGCTGGGGTGCTGCCAGGTTGGTCCAGTAGTACTGCTCCTCAGTGCTACTGGACCAACCCAGCAGCACCCCAGCTGCTCTACCCCAGGCGTCGGCGAGAAAAGCCTGGTCTGCTGGGGGGGGGGGGTGCACTAGCTGTGCCCCCCCCAGTGGACCAGGGAGACGCGGGCGGCGGTCCCGCTTCCCGCATCCTCCGAGGCTTTGCTCCGTCTCTCCCTGGTCAGCTGGGAGGCGGGAGGCCGGGAGGCGGACTGCCGACACGCGCCGCGGTACCGCCCGCATCCTCTGCGGCTTTGCTCCACGTCCCCCTGGTCTGCTGGGGGGACCTCCCCCCCCCCCCCAGCAGACCAGGGAGACGTGGAGCAAAGCCGCGGAGGACGCAGGCAGCGGACCGCGGTGCATCTGGGCTGTCCCGTCGCCCGCGTCCTCGGGGGCGAGAAAAGCCCCGTTCGTAACTGCGGATCCGATGTGAGTCGGATCCATGTAAGTCAGAGACTGCCTGTAATGGACTTGGTAGTGTGGACACTCTGCATATAAATTTGACCTAAAGTGGGTTATTTCAAAATAAAGCCCTAATGTAGACCAGGGCTATGAAGTACGAGGAAAAAATATACAAAATAGGATGTGGGTCAGTTTGTTAGAGAAGTAATCGTCTTATAAATATTTCCAAAAGTTTGTTTGTTTGTTTTTGTTTGTTTGTCTCAAAAAATCTCCAAAATGGTAAGAGCTAGAAACACCAAATTTTGCATAGATATTACTGATTTCCTAACTTAAATAACTTCATTGGTTATATCTTGAAATCAGGTCCCCCGGATCCCCAATTGGGCCCCCAGGCTCCCAATAGGGCCATTAATTAGCTTTTAGTAGAGCCTGATCATAAGCATTTGCTGGGAAACACTAAATTCTGATTTCCTAACTTAAATAACTGGATTGGTTATCTCTGGAAATTGGTTCTCCTGGTTCCCCCAGAATCCCAATTGGGGCCACTGATAATTAGCTTTCAGTAGCACCTGATCATAAAAACACAAAATTTTGCACGGATACTACTGATTTCCTAACTTCAATAACTGGATTGGTTATAGTTCGAAATCAGGACTCCCAGAGGCACAACTGGGCCACTAATTAGCTTTTAGTAGTGCCTGATCATAGGCATTCGCTGGACTCTTCTGTTAAGCGTATCACATAAACTGCAACTACGAGATCCTTTCTCTCTGGGTATGTCTACACTACAAAGTTAATTCGAAATAACAGCAGTTATTTCAAATTAACTTTAATAGCAAATTAACTTTTTTAACAGATGAACCATTGGATTGCTTGGCTTGTCTGTTACAGAATTACACATCTATTGGCCATGAGTGCACTGCCAATCTCACCCTTTCTGAGTATTAAAGAATCACATGAAGAAAGCTGTCTGTAGACAGATATGTTTCACAGACTGAGCCTGTTTTGCTCAAAGGGACATGATTCTGCATCTTTATGTATCCCGAGATTTCCATTACCTAGCCATTGTGGTGAAAAATACAGGATTGGACCTGTGAGAAGTAATCTGCAACTGGGTATAGCACAAGATCTCAAGAATGACAGGTCCATTTCTGTCTTTTAAGGAGTAGGTTTTCAGTCTTCATTGAAGATCCATATACAGGTTGAACCTCTCTGGTCCGGCATCCTCAGCCCCTGACCGGTGCCAAATCAGATAATTTGCCAAATCACAGGAGACCAATATGGTCTAGCAGCATCATCAACACTTCCACTGCTTACTGGCCTCTTAGAAGATATGTAGGTGTAAATTAGGGCTAAAAAACAGCACAGGACACTCAGAGCCAGGTCAGGTGGCTGAAAACAAACTTTATGGGAGCACGGAAAACTTGGCCACACCAATGATAAGTGGACATCTGGCTAACTAAAATCATGCCAGACCACAGATGTTGCCAGACCAGAGAGTGCCAGACTAGAGAGGTTCAACCTATAGTGCTTCTAGGAGAAGGCAAACAAATACCTAGCTATCCATTATCCTTGATTAATGGCCAATAATGAAAAATTTCCACGATGAAGACAGCTGAAATGAACCATAAGGAGGCACAACTGCAAAGCCAAAGAGGATTTGTCTAATAGCTAAGCAGTGTTTAGATGATGCACTGATAATACCTGTAACAGATTATGTCACCATTCACCCACTTCCATTTCCCAAAACTTCAGTTGCACTGGCTGGTAGGATGATGGTCAGGATACAGTAGCAAGAGTCTGTCCATTCCATTTCTCTGGCCACTACTTCCCCTCCACTTCAGTCAATGGCTCCTTGTGGGGGGCCTCTTTATTCCTGTGTGATGGTCTAACAGCATATCACAATCTTCTCTGAATTAACTCCCTTAGTCCTGGCCCTAAATCTTGATGTTTTATGCTGCCATATATTCTGGGGCATGCTACAGTGAAATCTTAGCTATGTTTTGCAGCAGGAAGTGGACATTGCTATTATGTCAGACACAGCAGAGGTTTCTCTTGGATTCATGTTAGTACCACGTGAGCCGAAGGGACTTTTGCAACCATAAACTGGGATTTATACACTCAAAATGCCTTCCACTTGGTGTTTACCATGTCCTGTCTAACCACTTGCCTATGAGCTGAGCTATCTCTTTTACACTTACTGCCATAGCAACCATTTTTTGTTTGTTTGTTTAGCCTTCCTCTCCTTCATTTCACTCATGGTTTATAAGTCCTACTGTCCATGTTAACAGCTTCTGAGTGTGGCAGTCTTAGTATTGTTGCTGCATTAGCCTAGCACTAATGAAATTGGCAGCAAAATTGCAGCATTTCGCTGGTTATAATTACGTCTATCTACTCTATGCAGTGTAGAGATGAAAGGCAGAGGCTCCATGAGGCCAGCCTTCTTGGATTCATCAGCACCATTTAGCTCTCAACATTTAATATTTGCTAAACAGAGATAGCTAAGATTCAACAGATTTTTACTATACTTAGTCCAGGGACACACCGCGACAACAGTTGACAAATGTTAATATTTTAATAGACCACTGACTGATATGATACGAGACCTGTGTGCCACTGTCCAGTGATCAAAGCAGGAATCATTTATTTTTCTCACATAGGGTGTGTCTAGACCACAGGGTTTTTTTCTAAAAAAGTGGCCTTTTTTCAAAAAAAACTTCCCCTGTGTCTAGACTGCTGCCGCATTTTTTCAAAAGTAAATTGAAAGAACGTGGCAGTTTTTGTGACCGCGGAAAACCTCGTTTTACGAGGAAGAACACCTTTTTTTGAAAGTGCTCTTTCGAAAAAAGGCGCTATGTAATGCAAACTGTGCTTTTTTGAAAGAGAGCAACCAGACAGCCCGAGTGCACTCTTTCGAAAAAGCGGCTTGCTTTCTCGAAAGTACTGTTTGTAGTCTAGATGCTCTTTTTCAAAAGAGGCTTGCAGTCTGCAAATCTTGCCATATTCTGAGCATATAAAGTCTGAGTTTGATCAAACTTAGACTGAATTTGATATTAGTATAATTCTCTTTCAATAGGGCTTTTATTCCTGAATCAGGACCAGACCATCATAAACACTGATTATGGGAGGGACAGATTCCTGAGTCTGGCTTAGCTCTGTTGGTGCAGGACTCAGGGACAGAAAGAAAAGAAACTCTAGGTCACTATTCTGCTTCCTCAATTCTTAGCGCAACTAAAGGCCTTAGAGCTGCTATTGATTACACCATCAACATGAGCATTTCACCAGACAGGTATCCCTGGAACACAGTGTACCTTTCTTATGCCCTGACGTCCTCTTGCTCACTCCGTTTGGTGGAAGCCAAGATTAGGTGGCATAAAGTTTGCCACACCAGCTTTATGGGTATGTCTACACTACCCCGCTAGTTCGAACTAGCGGGGTAATGTATGCATACCGAACGTGCAAATGAAGCCCGGGATTTGAATTTCCCGGGCTTCATTTGCGCGGCTACACGGGGCTCGAACTAGGTAGTTCGGACTAGGTTCCTATTCCGAACTACCGGTACACCGGTACACGAGGTGTACCGGTAGTTCGGAATAGGAATCCTAGGCCGAACTATCTAGTTCGAGCCCCGTGTAGCCGCGCTACACGGGGTTCGAACCAGTGGGGATTTAAAAATGGCGGGTCCCCGCTTATGCAAATGAAGCCCGAGAAATTCAAATCCCGGGCTTCATTTGCACGTTCGGTATGCATACATTACCCCGCTAGTTCGAACTAGCGGGGTAGTATAGACATACCCTATGACATTTGCAGTTTCCCTATAGCAGGACAATCTCCAGCTGACCCATGAGAGCACCTTTTTGGATTTTTTTCACTATAAGTACGGCTAGACTGGGCCAAATGTTGGAAAAAACCCTCTTTCAGAAGCCCCCTTCTTCCTCATAGAACGAGGAATACAGGAGCTTCCGAAAAAGCGCATTTGCTATTCCACCAAAAAAAGTGGAAGAGCAAACACGTTCCCTGGGCGCCGCGGAGTTTTTTATCCCGAAGCCCCCCACCCCCCACAGTCTAGCCGTACCCTATAGGACAGGGCTGCAGAACTTATCTTATACATATTGGGGGAAGGGGGTTCCCCATAATTCAGGTGAACACCATGTTAATATTACTCAAGTGCCACTTTGTTCCTCTTAAACCTTTGTCTTTTACAGTTGATTTTCCTTTTAGTTTCAATTTGATTGACTTTTTTGTTTTTTAAATGAAAACCGTGTTGCTTGCTTTTTATTGTATGGAACTCCAGAGACAACTTCTGTATTTTCAACTTTATTACTGTGGAACAGGCATTCGATAAACATATCTGTATGTTTTCCTCTCCTATCATCTGTCCATCTCTGGCTTATTGTTATTATAGAATGGCAGAGTACAAATACACACTATCGGCAGGTACTGCCAATGTACCTACAGCTTGAGTCATCCAACTTGCTTTGCACCCAGTTCAGCTGAAACTCACCAACATGAAAGGAGGTTTCTAAACACTCATACCCAAATGGCAATGCATTTGGGCAACTCCAGGATCAAAGGCAATGGGAAACTGAGATCTCACATGGGCCAGTGGGTGATGCTGGAAGAGCAACTGTAAGGTTAGGTCAGCCTCACTAACTTCGGCTATGCACTCATTTGTCATCCCCGTAAACCTTCTTTTATGAGGAAGAAGGGATGTGTCGAAAGAGGAGGGTTTTTGAAAAATTTGGTGCCGTGTAGGTGCGCCAAATTTTCAGAAAAGCCTCTTTTGAAAGAAAAGCGGAAAAAGATACGCAAATTACACCTGTCGGATTTGTTTAGGTATGTCAATAGAAAGCCAGTGGGGCTATCCTGTCTATATCTGTGTTTATTTACCTTGCTAAGTTACTTGCTAGCTCTGAGATGGGGAATTGCTTTAAATTAATGTGAGAGAGCTGAGGATTCCCTTCTTTTATCTTCCCCTTTTACATCCCCGCCCTATAAGTGCATTGCAAACACCATCTTTCCAGATGAAGAAGACTGGAAGTGTTTCTTTTGATGACTGTTTAATAACCAGTCAGAGCTATCATTACCCATATGCAGCTGTATAGGGCATCTGGGTTGTAATGTCCACCCACCTGTCTCTTCCTGTCCCTGTTCTGTGGCTCTGCTTCCTCCAGGGAGGATCTAGTTAACTTAAAAGTGAAAGGCTGCTAGAGCTATTAGCAGAAAGAGCCATTCAAGTGGTAATGAAGCCATTTAACAGGCATTTGACAACCCCAAGTATATCCTGTCAGTTTCTGAATTCACTGAACTCAGTCAACAGAACCTGCATTTAAAATTTGTTCTAAAAAAAAAATTCATAAGTGGGTTGCTGAAGATCACACAAGATAAAATCACATCTCTAAAAAATCATCGCCCCTCCCTCCTGGCTGCCATCAGATATAGGAGCTCCAGTTTAATAGTACTATGTAGGGCCCCCATACATCCTAAGGATGGCCCTGTAGCCGGGGCACTGTTGAGCCAAACCAAACACGCCCTTCCAGGGATGGCTGGGGATTTCAGGACCTGAGAATGCTTTCCCTGTATTATTCCTGCCAGTCTATGCCCAAGAACAGATATGCCACTACCTTCTACTTTGGTCGTGGGATATTCTGTTGTAGGAGAGGAGTGCTGCTTGTGCTATAGGTATAGTTGGCTTTATGGGTTTATGTTTTGGTGCTTCTCTTTGTGACTCTGCTGAGAGTCTGTGTGTGGACAACTATTTAATTGTTTCTCTGACTTTACATAATGAAATAATTCTTTGTGGGATGTCACACTTGGGGACCCAGGTTTATCGTAAGAGCTTCCCTGCATATATGTGCAAGCACCTCCTTAAAGGTGATTGTGTTTATAATATCCTTAATTTACACTGTAGATAAGTGGACAATTAGATCCTGATAATCTGAAATGCTGATTTTATGCAGTCAGGGCATGGTATATGGTTTCATGGTGCACAAAATGCATAAGACCCACAGGGAGAAAATGGAAGAGGGTTGGTAACATTAAGAAGCATCAAGGAAAATGAACCGGAGTGTGTGTGTGGGGGGGGGGGTGTTTCATGAGTGAGTCTTTTGGTGACAGAATGTCACACAATGGGAAAGAGGGAAGCAATAGTCTAGAACACAGAGATTATAGAACCAGTGCTGAATTACCGCAAATAGTTGAGTACGAAGATAATATGGCCTTCTTAGTAATATGACAAAGTATGTGATGACAAGATGCACAGGCTTGCAACTTTGCCAACCCTGGGCTTTTCATTTCAAGGTTGGCAATCAAGTACAGTGTTGGGATACCAAAGAACATACTCCAGCTCTTGTCTAGGAATTAAATTTAGGAAGGAAATGTTAGTAGTACTTATTTGTATAGAGCTAATAAGGTGCTTGGTGATATACAAACAGAAGTACAGTTCCTAATTGTAAGAGATGGGAGAGAGATTTCATATTCAGATGCATAGTATGATCTTTTGTAATGACATGGATAAAAATCAAATAGTGCATTGTCCAGCTGATATACATCATAACAAGACTGGGCAGGCAAGTAATGAGAGAAGGATCTGGGATCCAAGCATTAAAGTTTGCTATAGAGAAGAATTGGGATTCTGAGGCATAGATACTAGGAAGTCAATGCAAATCACAAAGGCTTGCTTGGAAGGAAAGTGATTTGAAAACACCATCTTCACTCTTGTTGCTTATTACTCACTCAAAGTCATAATCCACTGTCTGTGACATTGGATACGGGAAACAAGTATAACATCACAAACACAGAGTCTGTTATGACTTCAAGTGAAGAAAAAACAACAAGAGAATGTGAAATCTCAACAGTCTGATTTTGGTGCCAATTTCTTGTTTAGCAATAGAGAAAGAAAAACAAAATCACTAATATATAAGCCATATGCAAATCTTAATCAGAAAGTAAAGTATTTCTTAAAAAGTATCCATATTGTATCATCAACTCGCTAACAGTTCTTTGGCGAGAAGAAGGATTATTTGAGGGATTAGAGGGGAACAAATAGCTAACCTCAATCTTAAAAAGAAAAACAGGAAAGGAGTAAGGAAATTATGCACAAGTAGGGCGATCTCAGGAGTAAACGAGTCTACAGAAATTAATAGAGGATGATGTCACACCGCTGCTGGAAGAATTTGAACTGAACTTTTTTAAAGTCCAATGTTTTAAAAATAAAACAAAGTCTAGCCTGAAAAATCTGCTAGGAATTTCTATATCATGAAGGAAGCAAGAAAGGCTGACTCAGTGGCTGTGTCTAGATTGCATCCCTTTTCCGTAAAAGGGATGCAAATTAGACACATCACAATTGCAAATGAAGCAGGGATTTAAATCTCCCCTCCTTCATTTGCATAAACATGGCTGCCGCTTTTTTCCGGCTCGGAGCTTTGCCAGAAAAAAATGCCAGTATAGACGCAGATCTTTCGGAAAATAAAGCCTTTTCTGAAAGATCCCTTATTCCTCTTAAAATAAGCCATGTTTATGCAAATGAAGCGGGGGGGATTTAAATCCCCACTTCATTTGCAATTGCGATGTGTCTAATTTGCATCCCTTTTACGGAAAAGGGATGCAGTCTATACACAGCCAGTAGGTATAACCTGTGTCACTGTAACAGCCCACTGGTTTTTAAGTCATGAATAAAGGACTGTAGGGCATTATCCCAGAATGGGTAAGCAACTAATAAAATAACTAGGCATAGACTGTGATGCAGACTTAAGTGTTGTCCTGAAAATCAACCAATGCAGAAACAAAACCTATTTGTGTCTGTAGCAGGGCAGCTGCCTGTACTGGCCCTTTAAGAGCCAAACCCCAGCCTGGAGCAGGCCAGGGGAGTTCAGCCCAGCTGGGCGGCGTTGGCCAATTAAGGCCCAGCTGGGAGCTATAAAAGGGAAGGGCTGTTTCAGCAAAGGCAGTGTGAGCCTGGCTGCCAAGGGAGCAGGACGCTCTCTGGAGCTAGGGCAGGCCTAGAGAGCAAGGCTGGGCCAGGGCGCTCGGACAGCCAACTGACCGGCCTGCAGCAAGGCCTGCTGGAGAGACACCAACCCCCGGAAGGGGGGCTCAGAGCGAGTGACTTGGGCACTGCCGGAGGGCAGAGTGGTGAAGAGAACGACGTGATCGGAGGATTCCAGAGGGGAAATGCCACATGAGCGGAGGCCTGTGCGGGTGGAATGGACTGATTCTGGGGACAGATGACGGACCCCTGCTACGGTGGTGAGTGACCCCCCTCACAGTGTCCTATACATGAGAAGGAAAAAACAATATTGTATTTGTTTGCAAAAAAACAACAAAACCACCCCCACAATGCAAAACCAAAAGCTTCTCACTCAGGCTGAGTGAGTGGATGAGTAGAATTTTTCAAGGCTGATTTAAAGGCAAAAAACTTTGGCAGAGTAAAAAATGTGATGATTCTGACTGGAAATACCATCAGGATGTTACTCCTCAATCGGCCCATGAATGATGTAGGGTGATCTATCTTGTACTGTGAGGCTGATCCTCTAAAAAGGCTTTGGAGGTTTCAGTAAGGTCAGGGACAATAGGAAATACAAGGGAGGGAGGGACTGATGGCTTCCTTTCAGCAGGCACAAGAGCAAAACTGTCTATTGTACGCTGAATTTTCTATTGTTCTGCAGACCTGAGTCCTTACAGAGAATGAGCTCGTTTCTGGGGCTTGGGCCAGCCAGTGTCCACAGGGCTTGGCAAGGTTATTTTTCAGGCTGGCAGGTTGCTCCAAGTTAGTTATTGCATTTGTTCTGAGAGGTAACTCTGTGCTAGGTCTAGTGTTGAAACCAGGAGATGTAAAGGACTAAGATTAGGGTTGGTCCTGGGAAAAGCAACTCTAGCCTAGCATTAGGACTGGAGCTAGAATTTAGCCCAAGCATGAGCATAGGTCTACTTCAATCCTTAACTTTCAATGAAATACTAGCAATTCCGAGAAAGGTGTGGGCAGGATGAACTCTTCATAGTACTTAATTCATTCACCAACTCTAGCTGTTTTGCCCTTGCAAATTATCCAGGGAGATATGCTGACTGAGTTTTTAACACCATTTCTTAGACTTCCTGTGAGTGGGTAGAGCCCTACACCTCCATGGAGATCCATTGACGATAAGGTTCTACATAGGCCCTGGGGTACTCTTATGCAAAATATTTTACAGGATGGGACTTCAATCTTTGTTTAAAACAGTTTGAACATTTTATCCTACAGATTTTCCCTAATCTGATTTGATTAGTTTTGATTGGACATGCAGATCACATGATGTTACTTCATTCCCTATTCAGATTTTGGCAAAATATTCACGTTCATAAGGGCAAGACATTCTTATTGTAAACCTTCTCTAACATTTGTTTATGCATTCGCCCTTGCCAATGTACTTGGTCACCATGGGTGCGTCTAAACAGCAGGGCTTAACTCTAAATAAGATACGTAAATTGAGCTACGTCAATTGCGTAGCTTATTTCAAAATTGGGAATGTCTACAGGGCACTTATTTTGAAATAGTACTTTTCTTCTGATTTTCCTTACTCCTCATACAATGAGGGTTACAGGAGTTGGAGTAAGGAGTCTTCCAGCTTGACAGTATTTCAACATTATTTCAAAATAACTGCTTGCTGTGTAGATGGGGACTACATTATTTCAAAATAGCACTAGTTATTTCTAAATAATGTTGCTGTGTAGATGTACCCCAAGATATTTGCTAAAAACAAATTCACAATGAGCACAAACACAGGGGAAGCAAATTTGCACTCTAGATGAATATTCATGGCAAAACTTTGAAGCATTTGCCCAATTCTACTTATTTTTGACTTAGTTACAATATGCTCCACTAGCCGATTGAATACATCCTTCTATTCATTCAGTAAACATATACTGATTTACTGGAATTCTCTGGTGAGTTTCCAATACTTACTCTGCTTTTAAGTGCTGTAGCTGATTTGTTTACCCCACCCACAAAAGAAAATCTCTCCCTCATTAAGAACAGTCACAAGAAAAGAATCCTTAAAGACATCTCCATTGCCAAATCAGTAGCAGTAAACTGGCCCAGAGAATGCTCTACTTTTTGCCTACAATCGCTGTGTGTTTTCCATTGTGAAAGATAGTATCTATCAAGCATGACTGGAATTACATTTCAATAAAATTCATTAAAAGAAGAGACAAGGAAGAGGGGAAATAGTTCATACCATATCCCGTGGTTGTAAATGCAACTTCTTCTGCCAATCTCCAGAATATCAGACAGGGCTGAAAATATTAGAACAATGTCCCAATCATTCTGAATAATCTATGAATAAAATCAGTTACTCTTTACTCAGTTCCAGCAAGTTATTTTATAGCAATTTGCACGAGGCCATATAAGACATGTTTTCCCACACTCAAGCCAAGTTGTTCTGAAAGAAGTAATAATAATGGCTGGTAGTCGTGATACTGGATTCTTTGGAGGGGTAATCGGCTTAAATTAAGGATTTTTATTTAAAGGTGAGTTTTTTTTTTTTACTCATTTCTCTATAGTATGCAACTAACAAGTGATAGCCAATTTAGCCAGATGGCAATTTATTGCCTTACTTTAGTAAGCCCAATGTTCTTATGTAAAAGCTATCAATGATCACATCATCTAAAAAAAAAAAGTACTAATGCCCCAATCCACACACATGCAGACCTCCGCTCCTATTCAGGGCCCTATTGACTTCAGTGAGATGCCGAGTATGCTCAGTGGTACAACTGCACACATCACATTGTAGGATCAAGACCTAAGTTATCATGATTTTTGGGACTCCAATGTGTACTTTGTAGTCTGTCTGTAAAGACTCATCGTCTCATTGTTGCAGAGAATGCATCTTTTATGTCTAGTACAGCACTGAACACACTGATAGTTCTTACCAAATAAAAAATAACTTCTTGGGAAGCTAAACCTTGTAATAAGGAAAAGCAGGATAGTTATTTATACAGATGATGGATAAACACCAGGGCTACGTCTACATTGGCCCCTTCTCCGGAAGAGGCATGTTAATTTGCAACTTCAGAATAGGGAAATCCGCAGGGGAGTTAAATATCCCCTGCGGGATTTAAATAAACATGGCCGCCGCTTTTTTCCGGCTTGGGGAAAAGCCTTCAAAGTAGGAATAAGAGATCCTCTGGAAAAGGGCTTTATTCCGGAGGATTGCGCCAGTCTAGATGCTTTTTTCCGGCTTTTCCCCAAGCCGGAAAAAAAGCAGCGGCCATGTTTATTTAAATCCCGCAGGGGATATTTAAATCCCCCGCGGATTTCCTTATTCTGAAGTTGGAAATTAACATGCCTCTTCCGGAGAAGGGGCCAATGTAGACGTAGCCCAGTATTTTAAGATGTTTAGATGCCAAAAGATTCAGATAGGCAGTTGGTAGGATTTTCAAAGTCTCCTTGCTCCCTTTGCTACCTTGGTACTTTTGAAAATCCCATTGGATGCTTATCAGTTTTATTTCAGCACCTAAATACCTTTTAAAATCTGGCCCCCCAAGAATATCCAGCATCAAGCCAATCTCTCTCTATAAGAGGTCAGAAAAACACCTTACATTAGGGCAGGTTATCCTACATCTACCAACTACAGGTTTCTCATGCCTTCTTCTGAAGCATCTGGTAATTCTCTGGTAAATATTGCCAGATGTCAGACACTGGATTGGGTGGACAGCTGACCTGATTCAGTATGGCAATTCTTAAATTTCCACAGTCTAGTAGTTCCTGTAGGAGACCACAAGTCGGGATTATTGAGTTCTATTCCTGGCTCTATTGGTGATTGTATGAAACACATTAGTATGGTGTTTTGAGCAGATATTTTAAACTTTTGTCACTGAATGTCCATATCTCTAAAGTGGAGAGTACATGTGACTATCTCACAGTGGTGTTGTGAGAATTAACATTTGCACGTGCTTTGAATTCACTGGCTGCTGGAGAATGAGTGAGATGTATAATAATTAATGAAGATGTGTAGCCTGAACCTTACAGATACAAATTCAAGACACAGTGGATTAAGGCAATGTTTTCCTCTGTCATCCCTTGTCTTTCCTGAAGTGTAGCAGGGTCGGTTGAAAACATACAACGCATTTGGCTGGTGAGCATCCTGGATGTTGCAGTGAATAAAGGTAGAATGTGGAGTATAAAGCATATGTGCACTTTAATATTCATATATTAAAAAGCCAATACTGTGGCTGAGATGAATACTAAGAAGTTTAATTAAAAACAAAACAACAATACTCTGTTACCATAGCAGCAGAGAATGTAGGTAAACATCCTTCTTTCTGAAAAACGATCTTGTTCCTAGTGAATCCTACAGCCTCGTATCCTCAATATAAATGTATCTTTTTGTTGAAGTTTTTTTTAAGCCATGTTTCCTGTTGATGAGTCATTTAAGCAGTTGGCTGAAAAATAAATTATTGAGATCCTGAAAGCTACGAAATTAAGGATTACAGATGTACAACTGACGTAAACCAACTAATGATAGGTTGAGAATTTAATAGGAACATAGGAATTTAATAGGTATGACTGTGTAACACTAGAAAACAAGCATGAGACAGACACTTTGTTTCTTTACTTGGTTATTGACAAATTCCACCTCTTCTAGAGCTCTATACTCAGTTGCTAAAGAGAAGTGCTGCTACTGCTTTGTTACTATGAGTTCAAAACACATCTGAATGTGACAAAACACAAAATGGTACAGAAGGCCTGATTCAAAGCCCACTGGGTTTTGAAAGCAACAAGAGTCTTTTAATTAATATTAATGGAGTTTGGATCAGACCATTAATACAATGGTGGGGGATACCCCACTGTTTTATAAATTAGTTGGAAAATAAACATACTGATATAAAAATTTCTTGTATTAGCTGTTCCTTTTTTGACAAATGTTTCCAGGTTCTGGATAGCCGTGTATGTGGATGAAGTTTAGGGCTGGACAGCTTGTTGCTATTAATTCTAGCCTTTCAAGAGTCACTTTTGGAGGGAATGAAGAGGTATATTCACTGGAAGAAGCAAAGAAATAATTGGCAAAAACTATCATGGGAACAGATATGCCTTCGTTTGTTTGTTTCAAGCCTGCCTGTGCTGTAACTAGCTAATAGCACAGTAATGTTAATCCTTCTGGCTGTAAAACTATGGTACTTAGACAAATTAAAATATTAATAACAATATAATAAATAATATAAAAGTGCCACTTTGCACTTTTTGTTCCCCAAGGAATCTGTTTTCTGACTTGCATACATACATGTGTGCACAACACATTTCTGCAGTATAGAATAAAGAAGAAATATCACATTTCCACAGGATTTTTACCAACTACTTCACTGACCTGCACATAATATAATAAAGGGTCTTACTAACTCATTAGCAATTAGAATCTCAAGTCTCATGACTGAAGCAAAATGCAGGACAATGTAGCACTTTAAAGACTAACAAGATGGTTTATTAGATGATGAGCTTTCGTGGGCCAGACCCACTTCCTCAGATCAATCTAATAAACCATCTTGTTAGTCTTTAAAGTGCTACATTGTCCTGCATTTTGCTTCAGCTACCCCAGACTAACACGGCTACATTTCTATCACAAGTCTCATCACTGTGTGAATGTACAGTTCCACTTCTGAAGTTTTACTTAATAAAACTCTTGCTCTTATGTTGGGCTCCCAAAATTGGAGACTTCTGTTGAAAACTTGCACCACAGTAGATTTCTTGAAAATCAGCTTGGAGTTGTGTTCATATAGATGGCCTAATCGTTATCCTTTATTTTTACATAGTTTACTCTTTTTTAATGACTTAACTCTACAGATGTGGAGTCCCTTCCCAAATGCATTAATTAGAACCTCAGTAGAACATACAGAATTTGCACGTTCACTTACGTGTTTCTAAGAGGAACACTAGAACAGCAGGAACATTTTAGCCAATTCATAGGCCTTGGCATTTCCCAGGACAGTCTGGCTTTCCTATTAGGAGCAGTTCTGACAGACGTTTTCCTTTCCAAGTTGGTACAATATAAAAATAAATATATTTGTTATTTCACTCATGTGTTTGGCATCTGAGGGTATGTCTACACTACAAAGTTAATTCGAACTAACGACTGTTAGTTCGAATTAACTTTGATAGGTGCTACACATGCAAACCGCTAGTTTGAACTTAATTCGAACTAGTGGAGCGCTTAATTCAAACTAGGTAAACCTCATTCTACGAGGACTAATCCTAGTTCGAATTAAGGGCTGTATAGCCACTTAATTTGAACTAGTGGGAGGCTAGCCCTCCCCAGCTTTCCCTGGTGGCCACTCTGGGCACCACCAGGGAAACTCTTCTGCCCCCCTCCCAGCCCCGGAGCCCTTAAAGGGGCACAGGCTGGCTACGGTGCCTGTGCCAGGTGCAAGCCTGCCAGCACCCAGCCAGCAGACCCTCCACCTGGCACGGCTCGAGCCAGCCACCCGCTGACACCCAGCCCTCTGCCTCTTCCCGGGACCAGGCTGGCGGCTCCCGGGAGCCTGCCCAGGTCCGCAAGAGGCGGGCACCCACCTGGTCTAGTGTGGAGATCGTGGACCTCATCCACGACCTCCACACTAGGCACAGGAAAGTGGCCATCTAGGGCGGAATAGCTGCCAGCCTGGCCACCCAGGAGCAGGTTGGCATGAAAATCAAGGTGGTCCACTGAGACCCCTGACCCTGAGCCCTGAGCTTAGCATGGCCGTAATGGGTCAGACCAAAGGTCCATCTAGCCCAGTAGCCTGTCTGCCGACAGCGGCCAACACTAGGTATCCTGGAGGGGATGGACCAAAGACAATGACCAAGCCATTTGTCTCATGCCATCCATCTCCAGCCTTCCACAAGCAGAGGCCAGGGACACCATTTCTACCCCCTGGCTAATACCACTCCATGGACCCCACCGCCATGACTTGATCTCACTTCCCTTTAAACTCTGTTCTAGTTGTAGCCTTCACAGCCTCCTGCAGCAAGGAGTTCCACAGGTTAACTCTTTGCTTTCTGAAGAACAACAACTTTCTCTTACTAGTTTGAAGCCTGCTACCCATTCCTTTCCTTTGCTGTCCTCTAGTCCTTCTTTATGGGAACTAATGAAGAACTTTTCTGTATGCACCCTCTCCACCCAACTCCTGCTTTTAGAGACCTCTATCCTGTCCCCCCCCCTCCGTCTCTTCTTTTCTAAGCTAAAAGTCCCAGTGTCTTTAGCCTCTCTTCATATGGGACCTGTTTCCCAACCCCCTGATCATTTTAGTTGCCCTCCCCTCTCCCAGCCTCTCTCTTCCCCTCTCCCACCTCCTTTTCCCAGTCTCACCTAGTTTTGTTCAATAAGGACAGATTCCATTTTTGAACACAGTTGTCCTTTATTTTGTACATCAAGAAGAGGGGCTAAGGAGAGGTAAGTGGAAGGAGGTGACAGAGTAATGGGGTACGAGCCCCCAATGGGGAGGACTGGGTTGGCTCTGCGGGCTCCTCGGGGTGGAAGCTTTCCTGCAGGACCCCGATTAACCCCCCCTCCGGATGGCAGCCTGCGGCAAGTGCAGCCGGGCTGATGGCCGAGTGCTATGATGTGTCGAGTGTGGGCATTCAGGGCACTCCAAGCCAGGACTGCTTTGCAAGCGGGGAAGCCCTGAGAACTGTCTGTCCAGGGTGGGGGTTGGGTCCCTTAAAGCACAGCCCTTGGCTAGCCTGAGACAGCAGCTCCACACTCGAAGTCCTAATATGATGCCCTGCCGGCACTGCTTCCGGCCATCCTTAACCTCGGTTCAGGGTCCACTCAGTGTGGACATGCTAATTTGAATTAGCAAAATGCTAATTTGAACTAGTTTTTAAGTCTAGATACGCTAATACGAATTAGCTTAGTTTAAATTAACTAATTCGAACTAAGTTCGTTCGAATTAGTGCTGTAGTGTAGACATACCCTGAGATAGTTGAGGAAATAACATTCCAGATCATAT
This sequence comes from Pelodiscus sinensis, assembly GCF_052426305.1. Taxonomy (NCBI): domain Eukaryota; kingdom Metazoa; phylum Chordata; order Testudines; family Trionychidae; genus Pelodiscus; species Pelodiscus sinensis. The sequence goes on along the minus strand of NC_143067.1, from coordinate 19,534,893 downwards.
TAACAGGTAAAATACTTATTAGATCTCTTTATCTTTAAGTAATGAGGAATTACCCAAATATCTCTACTCCCTCTATACTTCATCACTGGTAAATCAGACCAGATCCTCAGAACATAAATTATATAGCCAGATTTCAAATCTAGTTTATTATTCTGCATATGAGAATGAAGTGGATACAAATGTTATCAACCATCTCCTAGGCAAACCACTCATTTTTAGGTGGGATTTGGCAGGGCATGTGCAGATGTATCCAAATTATTGCATTTTAACTGCACTGAGGATGATGCCCTTAAATTTACATGATGATGCCCTTAAATTTCATAGCAGAAATTTGGATAAATAAGGTTTAGTCCATTATCTAAGCCTTCTATTCAACATGAAGTGACAGTGTAAGGGCTAGCAGATGATGTGGCAGTAGCTTTGAGTACATCCAGCCTTAATCACAAGAGGGCATCTTTCCCGCTAATGCATGTGTTGAAGTCAATGGGATTTTTATCACACAGTTAAGTGGGACCAAAATTTCACCCACAATGTGTGTATTAAAGACATGAAGTTTGCAAAGACTTCAAGGGGACTGGAATGCAAATTCAGGGGCATTGTCTTTCACACAGTTAAAATGCAATAATTTTGTTACATCTGAACATGCCCTGTCAAATTCCCACCTGAAAATAAGTGGTTTGCCTAGGAGATGGTTGATAGCCTTTGTATCCACTTCATTCTCATATGCAGAATAAGTGTAGGATTTCACAGAATCATAGAACTGGAAGGGACCTAGAGAGGTCATTGAGTCCAGTCCCCTCCCATTACAGCAGGATCATGCACTGTCTAGATCATCCCTGACAGATGTGTATCTAACCTGCTCTTAAATATCTCCAATGATGGAGATTCTACAACCTCTTTAAGTAATTTATTCCACTGTTTAACCACACTGACAGTCAAGAAGTTTTTCCTAATGTTCAACCTAAACCTCCCTTGCTGCAATTTAAGTCCATTGCTTCTTGTCCTAGCATCAGAAGCCAAGGAGAACAATTTTTCTCCCTCCTCCTTGTAACACCCTTTTAAATACTTAAACTGCTATCATGTCCCCCCTCAGTCTTCTCTTTTCTAAACAAACCCAATTCTTTCAGTCTTCCCTCATAGTTCATGTTTTCTAGACCCTTAACCATTTTTGTTGCTCTTCTCCGGACCTTCTCCAATTTCTCCACTTATTTCTTGAAATGTGGTGCCCAGAACTGGACACAATGATCCAAATGAGGCCTAATCAGCACAGAGTAGAGCAGAAGAATGACTTCTCATGTTTTGCTCACAACACTCCTGTTAATGCATCCCAGAATCATGTTTGCTTTTCTTACAACAGTGTCACATTGACTCATATTTAGTTTGTGGTCCACTATGACCCCTAAATCCCTTCAGTAATACTCCTTCCTAGACAATCACTTCCCATTCTGTATGTGTGAAACTGATTGTTCCTTCCTAAGTGGCGTACTTGGCATTTGTCCTTATTAAACTACACTCTGTATACCTCAGACCGTTTCTCTTATTTGTCCAGATAATTTTGTATTTTGACACTATCCTCCAAATCACTTGCAACCCCTTCCAGCATGGTATCATCTGCAAACTTAAGTGTACTCTCTATACCATCCTCTAAATAATTGATGAAGGTATTGAACACACCCGGTCCCAAAACAGATCCCTGCAGAACTCCACTTGTTATGCCCTCCCAGGATGATTGTGAACCATTAATAACTACTCTCAGAGCGGTTATACAGCCAGTTATGCACCTACATTATAATAGCCCCATCTAGATTACATTTCCCTAGTTTATTGATAAGAAGGTCATGTGAGACCATGTCAAATGCCTTACTAAAGTCTAGGAATACCACATCCACTGCTTTACCCTTATCCACAAAGCTTGATATCCTATCAAAGAAAGCTATCAGATTGGTTTGACATGATTTGTTCTTTACAAATCCATGCTGGCTGTTATCTATCAATTTATTATCTTCCAGATGTTTGCAGATGAATTATTTAATTACTTGCTCCGTTATCTTCCCCGGCACAGAAGTTAAACTGACTAATCTGTAGTTTCCTGGGTTGTTCTTATTTCCATTTTTATAGATGGACACTATATATTTGCCCTTTTCCAGTCTTCTGGAATCTCTGCCGACTGCCATGATTTTTCAAAGATGATAGCTAACGGCTCAGCTACCTCTTCTATCAGCTCCTCGAGTATTCTAGGATGCAATTCATCAGGCCCTGGTGACTTGTAGACATCTAACTTTTCCAAGTAATTTTTTACCTTCTTCTTTTATTTTAACGTCTAAACCTACCCCAGTTTCACTAACATTCACCATGTTAGGCATCCCATCACCATCCATCTTCTAGATGAAAACTGAAACAAAGAAGTCATTAAGCACATCTGCTATTTTCAAGTTTCCTATTATTGTTTATCCCTTCATTAACGAACCTATCCTGTGCTTGTCTTCCTCTTGCTTCTAATATATTTGTAGAACATCTTCTTGTTACCCTTTATACCTCTAGCTAGATTTAGCTTATTTTGTGACTTTGCCTTTCTAATCTTGCTCCACGTATCTGTGTTTGCTTATATTCATCCTTTGTAATTTGACCTAGTTTCCACTTTTTATAGACTCCTTTTTAATTTTTAGATCATATAAGATCTCCCATTTGATCCAAGGTGGTTTCCTGCTATCTGTCTTTCATATGTAGTGAAAGAGTATGCTTTACAGCCCTTAATAATGTCCCTTTAGAAAACTGCCAACTCTCTTAAGTTGTTTTTTCCTTAGTCTTCTTGCTTCCCATGGGGCCTTACCTACCTGCTCTCTGAGTCTACTAAAATCTACCTTCCTGAAATCCACTGTCTCTATTTTGCTGTTCTCTTTTCTACCATTCCTTAAAATCATGAACTCTATGATTTCATGATCACTTTCACCCAAGCTCCCTTCCACTTTTAAATTTTCAACCAGTTTCTCCCTATTTATTAAAATCAAATCTAAAGAACAGCTTCCTCCCAGTAGCATTCTCAACCTTCTGAAATGAAAAACTGTCTCCAATGTAGTCCAAGAATGTATTGGATAATCTATGCCCTGCTGTGTTAGTTTTCCAACAGATACCTGGATAGTTGAAGTCTCTCATCACCACCAAAACTTGTGCTTTGGATGATTTTGTCAGTTGTTTTAAAAAAGCCTATTCCACCCCTTCTGCCTGGATAGGTGGTCTGTAGTCGACCCCTAGCATGCCATAACCCCTTTTAACCTAAGCCAGAGACTCTCAACAAGTCTGTCTCCTATGTCCATCTCCATCTCAGTCCAAGTGTATTCATTTTTAATATATAAGGCAAAGCCTCCTCCCTTCCCCCCCCCCCCCACATCTATCCTTCCTGACTAAGCCGAACCCTTCTATACCAATATTCCAATCGTGTATTATCCCACCAAACCTCTGTGATACCAACTATGTTATAGTTGTAGTTATTTATTAGCACTTCAAGTTCTTCCTGCTTATTCCATATTTCTTGCATTTGTATATAGGCATCTAAGATACTGATTTGATTTTGCCCGCCAGTTTTGCATTGTCCTTCCTTTATCTCTGCTATTATAGCCCATGCTCCCTCCCATTTCTGAGCCATCTCCAAGGTCTCCATGTTTTTCATTTACCTGTGAGCTTTGGTCACCTGCCCCCATGAAACCTAATTTAAAGTCCTCCTCACTAGGTTAGTCAGTCTGCATCCAAATACTCTCTTCTCCTTCCTCGAAAGGCGAACCCCATCCCTGCTTAGTGTATTCCCAATGGTACCAACCAGTCTTAATTTTCATGGATGACCAATTTCTGGCTCTTTTGACATGGGAAGGAGAGTAAGAAGAGTGTAGATTGTGCTGCTATGTCAAAACATTTCTTCATTCATACTGAGGTCAACAGTGTTCTTATTGGATAAAATACTTGCTTTTCTACCACTGAGATTAAAGAAACCTGTCAAGCAGTAGAGGGTTCTGATGAAGAATATCGTTTTGCTGCCAGAACAGTTTACTGATGGCTGGGTATAATGATCTCTTGTGATTGATCATTGTCATATTGAACCTCTTCCTTGGCTTCATCTTCCCACATCATCATGGTATTCAAGTGACACTTGAAATGAGAGAATGGATTAGTGATTGAAATCTTGTCCTGAGATGGACTGGTGTGGAATAGAATGTTTTTCATAGCTTACAGCGAGGTGGTCCAGGAAGTATCTGTAAAATTCAATCTAATCACAGCAGCTAGATAATAAACAACCTGCTTAATTTGAATTATTTGTATCTGGTGACCAATCTGGGTTTATTAATGCAGTGATCAGATCACTGATTCAGAATGAGCTGTCTGCTTCCATGAGAGGGGAATCAATTCTTAGGTGGACTTATGTAGATTTTTTTCTTCATCCTGAGTTTCACCAGCTGGTGCTTCCTGTCCTGCTGAATGCACTACAACTTACTCAACTGATCATGACAGTCCCTTCTGACCTTAAAACAAATGAGTCAATAAATTTGCTCCCACTTTTTGCTGGATAAGGCATTGGGGTTTCAAAAAAGAATTAGATAAGTTCATGGAGGATCAGTCCATCATTGGTCATTAGCCAGGAGGGGCAGGGACATTGTCCCTAACCTCTGTTTGCCAGAAGCTGGGAATGGGTGACAGGGGATGAATCACTTGATTGCCTGTTTTGTTCATTCCCTCTGGGGTATCTGGCATTGGTCACTGTCAGAAGAATGTTTCTAAATGACTCCTTGAAGGATAGGAGAGAGGCAGCTGTCAAACTGTGATGGGCATGGTCATAGTCATAGCTACTGGTCAGAGCCAGGGGTCAGCACCAGAATCAGGATCCCAGAACAGGGTTGGAGTGACTCTACAGTGAGAACAAGGCCTGAGGCATCTTTTGCTATCAGGCAAGGAGAAATTCCAAGCCCTGAAGTTGCATTGAGCAGACTGAGCTACTGTTCCTCCTGGGAGGTTTATGTACCTGCCATTAGTCACCAGACTCTGGAGTCACCTAGCACAAGAATGACTCATCAGTGCATGTGGATTAATCAGGCTGACTCATCACCTTACAGCAGCTTCTGAATTATCCCCCTGTTTCAAATCTCTCATTACTGAGATCTCTGTGGCTCCCCTCCCGTGGACCACTCCATTTTCTCCTCTGGAGGCTCTTCCTTTGCCTGCTGGAAATTCTACTTTGTAAATGGTAGGTAAATTGTAACACTCCTCAACACAGAGTGACACCAATACTTTGAACAGCACGGTGGGCTCAACTAAAGGGATCGACCTATCCAGCTGATACTCTTTTGTTCAAACTATTAAATAGTGAAATGGAGTAAAAAGAACTTGTACTTGAAGCAGATTCCCTAACATGCATTAGTGTAGTATCAGGACCCCATTGCTTAGCTGAATTGCAGGGGAAGGTGAAAACATTCTGACTGTTCAGAACTCAACCATTTGATAAAGGATAATCATGATGAAATTGTTTATGGCAGGAAATGCCTGCTCTTTACCGTTGCTCGTAGCTATGTGGGCAATGAGTTTTGTCTATATTAATGGCTTTCGTGTCAGTAAATGATGATAAAAGCTAGCTAAGAAAAAAGTCCCCCTGAAGAAAGCTATGCAAATAAATTACTGGGGAGTGGTCATTTGAATATCCTGAATAAGTTATATTTGCAGAATTATTGGCTCTCTTGAGATTCTTCTAACATTGTGATTTGTATGTACTACACTAATGCATAACTAGCTGTCTGTATGCCTGGAACACTTTTTTTTTCCCTTTATAAATGACAAGATTTGATTTCACATCAGAGTCGGTTTAATAATCTAGTCCTCTGAGATCATTTTAACATTATGATAACGCTTGTGATATTAGCTTAGTCTGTCATTACCCCAGCCTTCCGCATGTTACCTTCTCCTGCTTGGTCTCATCAGAATTATACTTGTTTTTATCTGAGTATTTATCCTATAAACCTTTTTTATAATCCTTTAGGAAAATTGGGCAACAAATAAGATTTTACATCAATCTGAAAGGTGGTGGTTTCTAGTCCTGGAATGTGGTGGTTTCTAGTTTTCATTTTGTTCACTATATGCTATCCCTGGTGATGGGGTCGAAAAGTTGCTGTGGTGTTTGTATACATAGAACTGTGATAATTCTGTGTTCTATACCTTTTCATCTCTAAAACCACTGCAGTGTTCTGAGAGTAGAAGCCATTCTGTGTTCATTTCAGTGCAGACCGTTCCAAAGGAGACCAACACTGTATCTTAAGAGGAACTTTCCCTCTATTCTTTTTAGTTTTATAGTTCTTTTTATCTGTTAAAAATAAATTTTGACTAGAAATATATTCTTCCTCACCCCCTTGATGTTGTTTATGGAGAAAATTGTTCTCTCTGAGCTAGTTCTTCTGCCCAGGAAAGGCCATAACTGCATAATGACAGAGGTGCTCAGTGTGGTCACATGACTGGGTAGGGTCAGCTGATAAATGGCCAAGGAAGATCAAAAGGGAAGAGATCTGTAGGGAGCAAGAAGGACCCTCTGTAATGGAGAGAAATGGACAGCAGGAAGCATAGGGAGGATTTCTGCAGTGGACCAAGGAGAAGGTGTGGGAAGAGGTCGGATTCCGGAGGAGGAGCAGGAAAAGCCTCCAGGCAGTGCATCAACATGCTGCTGTTTCCCTAGCTGGGGGAGGGAGAAGGGGAGCAGCAACATGCGGAGCTGCTTCTGGCTCAGCTTCACTCTGCTTCTTCCACAGGAGACGGATCCAGTGGGGAGGCTTGGGGCTCCCTTCCCCTCAGAGGGAAGCCAGCACTGGTGCTCCAACCTCATGGGGCGAAAAGGGGCAGCACATGGCTAGGGCACCATTGCAGGCTCCCTGCTATGGGGAGAGGGATGGAGGGTGGAAGAGGGGCTGAGCTCGAGCCACAGACCACCTAGAAGGTGTTCACAGTCCACTAGTGGTCCACAGACTGCAGTTTGGGAACCACTGATGTAAGGACAGATAGCTTGGGGAGCCTGCATGCTGGACTAACCACCTGTAGTTGTTGTTTTAGATTTAAAATGCCTCGCCAAGGCTCTGGACACCCTAACAAGTGACTAACACTGCAATAAATGCAAGGAACTACCAACAGCATTAAAATAATCATTTCAGTAGGGTGCTGACTGTGAGAAGCCCTTTCCATCCCTTTGTCTTTGTGGGAAGCATACCCACTGCAAAAAGCTACCAAACAGATGTCTTTGGTAGTGTGCCCAGAAGGTCACCGGATGTGGGCTATTTTGGAAAAAGTGCCTGGGAGAAGGGAGAGAGAAGATAAGCAAATTCTGGAGACTTGGAACCCTCACAGAGAATGCCCTGCCTGCCTTCCCTTCTCTTATATAATGACGGGAATCCAGCTCTGGCAGCCCCCTTTTCTGTCACCGCCTATGACAGTGATGTGACAGAAGGAAGGACTATTGGAGCTGGTATTAGCATGAGGCTGTTGAAGGTTTAGTATTGTGGGACTGTTTCTTTATCCTGAAAGGGGTGCAGTTAAAGCACCAGACTGTGTCCATCCACAAGCTCTCCTACTGCTGGAAGAGGAGAACTGAGGCAGGTGATGTCCGAGGTACCAAGTAGGGATGCAAAATCCCATTTAATTGGTTAACTGATTAAACAGGAGTGAGCAGGGGAGGGGCTTCTCTGGAGCGACTCCCTCAACCTGCTGCAGTCGAGCTGGAGCAGCCCCCCCCACAGCAGATGGGCTGGAGCACCCCCATCCCCAGCAGACAGAGGCTGCTCCAGCCAAGCTGGAGTGCCCCCCAAAGAGCTATGCTCCAGCCCTGACCAGTTAACCAGTTAACCGTTAACATTTCTAGTACCAAAAGTGACTGTCACCTTTGGTTTTAAATATTTACATTCCTGGGGGGCATCACACTAGTATTCCTTGCTTTTTGATGTTGGCTAACTACAATAACACTATGAAGAGCTCTTCTTTTCTTTTGCCCTTTTCCCTGTATAGAAAGAGGGCAAGTCTTCACGCCTTTCTCCGCTAATCTCAAATCAGGGAATTCACACCGCTATCAATCCCAATTTAACTGTTCTAGATGCTTGGAAGTTCTAGATACCGAAGCAGTAAGATGACATAAAAATCTCTTCATCATCCCAGGAGCCACTCAAAAATGGCTTCAACAAAACTTCCATTTTCAGTTAGTCCAGCTTTAGTGTAATAGGTACAAACTTGTGTTGTTCACCAGGAATCACATGCCATCTTTATCCACCTTCTTTTATATTTGAATTTACAGAATTATTGTACCAAAGACAAAACTTTTCCATTTGAATGTCCGTCTTATCAAACCGAAATATAAAATTCTCTTCCCTTCCACTCAGTACTTGGGTAGCACTGTCAGTGTCATCTGCTTTCATAGAATTATCTTTTCAAGTGAACAATTCAGGAGGTTTCTCCTGATTGCTTTGCCCAAATGTGTGTAGCAACAACAGAAAACAGGTGTGAGGAAACAGTAACTGCTTGGAATAGGAGCCCAAAGTGAAAGTCTCAGAGGGGCAGCTGTGTTAGACTGTAACTTTAAAAACAGCTTTAAAAAAAGTGTAGTCCGGTGGCACCTTAGAGACAAAATATATGTATAGTATTATGAGCTTTCATGAACAAAACCCACTTCTTCAGGTGAGATGATCTTGAGTCATCTCACCTCATAATCATCTCATCAGAAGAAATGGGTTTTGCTCATGAAAACTCATTATATTATAGATTTATTTTTGTTGGTCTCTAAGGATGCGTCTGCACAGAACCCTTAGCTCAAAATAAGATATGCAATTTGTGCTATGCACAGCTTATTTGGAGTGAATTTCGAAATAGCTTATTTCGTAATTTGGAACTGTTTACATAGCACTAAATTTCGAAATAGCTTGTTATTTTGAAATGCCCCTTTACCCTCGTGGAATGAGTGTTACCTGGACATCAGAATAAGTCACCCATTATTTTGAAATAACGGGCCGCTTCAATAGATGTGGAATAGCTATTTTGGATACTTCTGGTATCCCAAAATAGCTCCTCAGTGTAGATGCACCCTAAAGGTGCCACAAGATTACTCTTTAAAAAAAAAGTTGCTTTCAAAATGAAAAAAGGCAGAATATCCATGTAAGAGGCAATTGTGTTCAGATCATTTTGCCAAGTAATAAAACCAATCTGCTCCTGGCTCACTACTGTTACTATTATTTATTTGTTCATTCATAACATTTTGAAGAAGACATAGGAGATGAGATACCTGGCACGAGCAGCACTCAATCTAACTCTGATATAACACATAAAATAGCTGTTCCAATTTGACAGTAGTGTTCAGAATATATGGGTAAATATGGCTAAGACATATTCATATATTACAATTGCTAGTTTATAATGAATGAGAGGGGGGCGGCTGATGAGAATGGAGCTATCTTCACTGTCTTTCCCTGCCTGAGCACCATGTGGAGGCCATCAGTGGACATGTTACTGTGGGAAGACTTCACATAAGTGATTTTCAAGGAAGAAAGGTGAATGAAGAAGTGGGACTATTGCTGAAGGCATTCCATACTGTTAAAAATGTCATGTAAAGTATCTAGAACAAGTACAGAAGTTGCTCAAAAGAAAGGAGTGCACTGAAATTGTCGAATACACACCGTAATAGTAAATCCTAACTGGACTCTGGCATCTCTGTTGGAAGCACATTTGGTTTTTGTTATGAAGAATATGAGGCAAACAAAACAAGACCCTAATTCTATTCAACCCACGAATGTTATAAACCAGGGCTGTACCTGCATGATTAAAATATTTGTGAGCAGCCATATTTGGGAGGGTTGCCTCCTTAATGAGTTGATTCTCTTGAAGATGAGCCAGAACTGAAATACAGTAGGGTTATAATTACTAGTGTGTATATATACCCTTCAGACTCCCAATCTCATGCTATTGACTCCTACTACACACAAACTCAGTTAACTAAACAAATGTAATGTTGCCCAAGCTATTTGAATAATCAGGATCCCACTGAATAGTTAGTTTATGGCCCAGTAGCTAACTAACCTAATCCCCCTACAGTAAGAGAATATATGGGTAGTCAGATCTGATCTTAATTCCCAAAAGTAATACCTTCTGAAGTACGATATATAGCTCCAGGAATAACTTAACTGAATCTGCTAAAGACTGTTACTTTGCCATGATTTGTCTGTATCTCTGGAAATCAGGCATCAACCCCATGGATTTCATAAGTCAGAATGGATCAAGTAGATACCACAAAGTGTTTGAGGTTCACTAATTAATTTGGTCTGTCTTCAAATACCACCATCATCATTTTGCTGTTTAAAGGAATCTATCATTCGATTCTCATCATGAAAAAAAGGATTTGGGTGTATTAACTAATTGCTCCTCACAACATCTGCGTAACATACACATTCTCCCTCTTGCCCATTGTCCTTATGCATAAGTGGAGGCACAGAGAGGGTTAATGACTAGCCAAGGCCCATACATGGAGTAGTTGGTAGAGCCTTGTTTAGAATATAGAAGTTCCTGGCTCTCAGTCCCATGATCTAACTGATCTCTGGCAGCTTCAGAGGGATCTAGCAATTTCAATAATGCACACAGAGGCACACCCAACTGGTTTTCTGGCACTTTGCCACCTTATCAGCAATTTGGCTCTACTAGGTGAAGGCCTGTTTTGCAGGACTGTTGTGTTTTTGATTAGATAAAGTACAGAATATCTTTGTCCCCCACCTCAAGGAAGCTCTGCTTTTCATCCATTCCTTTTCACCAGTTGGTGTAAGTATAAAACAAGATCCTTTGTACCTCTTCTGTTTGAGTAACTCCCTCACATGCAGAGCACAGAAGTCCAGAAAAACATGCAGGAACAACTGATTTTTCTAATCCTTATGTAACCCCTTTTTTATCCCTGGGTTACTATGGAGCAGGTCATGCTCATCTGTGTGTCTGGGTGCCTGATGTTTTTAACATAAATGGAGATCCTGAGTACCCCAGTAGTGTTAGATAATTGGGGATCCCCTATCCACCCCTTTTTCTGCTGTCCCTTGCCTCTAAAGGAATATAAAAGGGAAATGCCTCCACCTGTCTAGATCCACTTAACAGTGTGTCTTGGGAGTCTCCAGAAATAAACTTATTCCAGTAACAATCTGGATCAAACTCCAAAACAACAATTACAAATAATATATATCTAACTGATTACATTAGAATTAACACACTTTTTTAACAATTTAAAGAAACAGGATTTAACAGACTAAAAGAGAATAAAATCAATTCACAAAGTACACAGAAATAAAAGAAACATCTCTAACTGGCATTTACCCTGCCACCATTTATCCCACCCCAGAGTGTGCACTCCTCTGGAACTCAGAGTCCCACACGCTTCCTTGTGTGGGTGCACTTGAAGATCTGCAGCTAGAGTGGAGATAGCACTGTACAGGTTGTGTTTTTGTCTATCCAAGTAGCAACAACTGCAAAATCCCTCTGATACTGGAGCAAACCCCACTAAAAGTCAGCAGCTCTGGTTCACTGGGCAGATCACTCTGTCTCTTTTTGGACTGAGAGTCACTTTGTCTTCTGCGTGGGCAGCACTTTCCCAAACAGCCACAGTTACTCACAGTACCTTCTATGTAGGTCCTTATCAGTCACAGGCACAGGCACAGGCACAACCAGGATCTCTCTTCTTCAGGGACAATCACCAACAGTGCCTGAAGAAGCCAGCTAGATAAAAGCCCCAGGAGGCTCTAGCTTCCAGCAGCAGCTTTTGGACTGGAAAAGGCTCCAGTAATCTGACTCCTTTCTCCAAATTAGAGCCTCCCTCCCCAACTCTCTCCCTGCATTGCCTGAAAGAATAACAGTTTCCCTCCTTTTTCTCAAGGACTCATGGGAGTTGTAGTCTCTAGGGCTAGATTGCAGCAGCAAGGATCCTCCCAGTAAAAGTCAGAGGCTCCTATGGTACAGGGAGCTTACATTTACTATAATTGTCACCCAAAGATTTCAAACAATTGCATTACAAACAAAAATTCACCGCCATCTCTTTCCTTATACCTCAACTTGTAAGGAAGTAAAATATTAACCTTGTGACACTGCCCCCATATATTTTATGGAAATGTGTTTTTATGGAAATGTGTTTTTTAATATGAATGTGCATAACTCAAATATGCTTTATGCAAAATGGGGCATGTAACCTATCATTCAAGAGCTTGTAATCCCTGAATGTGTATATTCTATTTGTGTGCATTCTTGTATGTGAAGTTAGAAATATAAAGTGCAAACTGCTTACTAATGTAGATCTTCTAGTGAAAGCCCTTAGTGGTACTTAAAGAACTTAATGGCCCAGTGCTCAAGACAATGATCTTCAATAGTTTTGTTTGTCTAGTAAGCCTGGATTGTGATTGGGCCTACAAAGGCACATGAGGATTCCACCTGGTGCTGGAATCAATTTGAATTTTGTACTCTTCTGGGTACGGGTGGGGAAAAAATTGGACAAAGGATTCCTATCCTGGGGAAATTTTATTTAAGAGATGGGGAGCAAACAATGATTGTCTTCAGCTGGCTTCATACAAGAATTTTACCTGAAATAAGAACTAAAATGGGAAATTATGTTTTATAACAATTTCTCGTTAGTGTATCAGGCTTAGCTGGCATGCTTTGTTTATTTTACCTTAGCAACATACTTTGATCTGTCTGACACCACTTAGGTCCTATTTTTATACTTAATAAAACCAGTCTTGTTTATTATCAAACCCAGTGTAAATAATTGTTGCCTGGGGTGGATCAATAGCTGTGCAACTCTCTCTCTTTCATTGACAAAGAAAGTAAATTTTATGAGATTTCTCTCATAAAACTTATACAGAGTGAGATGGATTTATTGAGGATTTTGGTTCCTATTTTGAGACTGTGCTCCTGGGTGCTGTCAAGTCCCTGTAACTGAGCCTCCCAGAGCTGAGCTGAGCTGTTCTCAGTGTCTGTGTTACTCTGCTGGGGGGCTGTTACCCTAATGCTGGGTCTTTGCTAGGGTAGCTTCTGGCTCAGGAGGACCAGGTGGTGTGGTGTCCCAGGGAGCCGGCAGGAAGACTCAGTGGCATGATCAGGTAACAGTAGGATGTAAATGGTTGCAAGTGATTAGACACTCTATGACCCAACCTATCTCAAACCACATTTCACAAAGGGGGACACTAAAGCAAGGTGGCTGTGTTTGTCCAAGGAGAGGTCCTGTATCCCAACCCCTTCTCTAACCACTTGATAATGTTGCCTTTTGGTTATAAGCTATTAAAATATTTTAAAAAAAGGTGCAATCCTAGCCCCACTGAAGTCAGTGGCATGGATTGCAGTTGACTTCAGCCTTTAGATCAGGGGTGGGAAATAATTTTTATGGGGGGCCATTCTAAGATAGAGTTGCCAGATGGCTTAACCAAAAATACTGAACACCCTCCACCTCCCCCCCCCCCCAAAAAAAATCTGTTGAGGAAAAAAAAAAGGGGAGGGGAGACCAAAGTTGTTGAGCAAAAAAAAAAAATAAAAAATGGCCCTTTTAAGAAAATGCTTTTTTGCCAGTGGCCATTTTGTTTTTCTGCTGCAGCCACAAGAGAAGCCCCTATGGAACCAGGTAAGCACTGGGGGGCTCGGTGGGAGGTCTAAGGGTTGGGCCCAGTTGCTGAGTGTATCATAGGGTTGCCAGGTGTCTGGTATTTTTGTCTCCTGTAAGGGGAAAAAAATCAGAAAATACCAGAAATTTTAAGTGTCCAGTATTTTCTGAATTTTTTTTACTGGGCAGGAGGTGACAATACCGGACTATCTGGTCAATACCAGACACCTGGCAACCCTACTCCAAAATTTTGGAAAGAGGTCGAGGGCTGCATTCTTCCAAGATATGAATGGAGGAGAGGCAGGGTCTGGGATGAAGGTTGGGTGCAGAAGGGAGCTTGGGGTAAGGGATTGGAGTGCAGGAGGGAGAATGGAGTCTGGAAGGGAGTTTGGGTGAAGGACGCAGTTGTGATCTAGGGCAGGGGACTAGCCTGCAGGGGTTTGGGATGTGATCTAGGGTAGGAGAGTATTATGATCTGGGGCAGGAGATTGGGGTTCCAGATCTGGGAGGGGTACGGATGCAAGAGGGGGGCAGAGGGTTTGGGTATGAGAGGGAGGACAGAGGGTTGGGGAAGGGGGGCGTGTCAGAGGTAGGCTCTGGCCAGGAGACTTACCAGCCTACAGGCAAGACATCCTGCCTGCCTGCAGAACTAAGGCTTGCAGTGCTTAAAATATTTCCAAGCCAGCCAGCCCACCTGCCTGGCCATGTGCTTGTGTGAATAAATGAGCCCAGGAGAGAGGGCATGGTTCTTCAAACAGGCAGCTCCCATTGGCCAGTTTCTGCCCAGAAACTGGCCCATGGGATTATGCTGGGGGCGGGGGCAGCTCCTGAAGTTTTCCCCTCTCCCTTCCAGTTTTGAAACAGAAACAGGGCCCAACAGCTGCATTTCTGAGTGGTGTGCGGGGCTGTGGGACAAGCAGGGGAGCCTGCCTGGGGCTCCCCGCTGCCTCCATGGGTCAGATCCGGTGTTTTGGTGGGCTGGATCTGGCCCGCGGGATGTATTGTGCCCAGGCCTGCTTTAGATTCATTTTGCAAATACAGGCAGTCCCCGGGTTACATGGATCCGACTTACATCGGATCCCTACTTACAAACGGGGTGAGGCAACCCCGCATTAGCTGCTTCCCCCCAGCAGACCAGGGAGACTCGAAGCTAGCACCTCCCCCAGCAGACCAGGTTGACGCGGAGCGGCTTTTCTCAGCAGACACCTCAGCTTGAGAACAAAGGACTGAGGGAAGTGAGGTGTGGGAGAATAAAACTGAGCTCTGGAGAAATGTTTGGCTAGAGTTTCCCCTACAATATGTACCAGTTCCGACTTACATACAAATTCAACTTAAGAACAAACCTACAGTCCCTATCTTGTACGTAACCCAGGGACTGCCTGTATCAGGGCTCCTGATACCATCTACATGTTTTGTTAGTCTTTAAAGTGCTACCAGACTGTTTGTTGTTTTTTAAGTTTATCAGGTGTGAAGTGTTCAAGCTGCAGGGGGCAATGTGAGCTGCACAGTTATGGGATGCCGACTGTCAGCAGGATGCTGAGAGAAACTTCCTGATTTGGGTTTACACAACTTTCAGCAAACATTCAGAACAATTTGCCAGGATTGGGGTAGTTTGGCTTCAAGCCTTGAACTCTGTCTGAAGTATATGGGGAGAGTTAATCTTCCTGTTACAGATGACGCTACAACCAGTATCTTCCATGTTTGCATCAGAATGGAGTTGACAGAACTGACAAACCAACTTTTATTTACAATTTTTTTCATGGCTGCCATTTCTGCATTTGCTACAAAAAAGATGGGATCTGATTGCTTATATCTAAGAAACAACTTATTTGCTTGATTTTATGTTTGTTTAATAAACTGACTTTCTCTCTCCATTTCCTTTAGACTGAAAGACATTTCAGCTTTCCCTTCAACAGAGGAAAATTCCATAGGCAAATCCAACTCAGCTCTCTCTAACTTGGGGAGTATGTCTGTGCCCATCAAGACAGCAAAGTAAAAGCCTGCTGGGTATGGAAAAGCTGAAGAAATATTTACAGAGCTCTTCAAGCTCAGGCCACATGCAATTACTTTCTTTGTTGTCAAAGAATTTAAACATGCAGACGCTAACCTGTAAATATTTCCAGAAATCTTCTCTGGCTAAATAAAATTCCTCCCAAAAGTATTTCACCCGTTGGCAACTACAGACATGAATGCATGCTCTACATTGAATGCCCTCCAGGAGAATTCTTGTGGGGCTTATACTGTATGGTGCTGAATCCCTAAAGGAGTCGAGGGCACTCACAGGACCTCTGTTAGGCATTCAGCAGCTTGCAGGATTAGGGCCCTACAAGAGAGCCTGGAAAATGTCAACATTCTTTGAGTTAGCAAAAATCTTACTGTAAAAATTCTTCTCATATCTTAATCCCTTCCTCTTCCAGGAATGCATCCCCCTCCTGTTCTGGAAAGCCCAACCATGTTTAGTTATGCTTGAAGTCTCAAGAAGTCAGTTCCCAAAGTCTGTGGGTTTGGGAACCAGGATCCAACTTTTCACATGCAGTTGAATATTGATACAGCTTCATTTTTATCATTTTTAAATGTCTCAGAGGATTAGCCGTGTTAGTCTGTAACTTTAAAAACAATGAGTAGTCCTGTGGCACCTTAGAGACTAACAAATATATAGTACCATGAACTTTCCTGGTACTTTCCCACTTCTTCATTTATCTTTTTGTCCACATATTGAAGGCAGGAGTGGGTAGCTCACTACAGAAAGTAATTTTCATTCTTTTGGCATTCACATCTTCTCATCAACTGTTGGGAATGGTCCACATCCATCCTGACAGAATTGACCTCATTAGTATTGGTCCTCAGGATGATAATGTAGCACAGCAACCTTTGCATGTGTATCTTTGCAAATCTTCGGCATCTTTGCATGCCAAAATGAAGTTTCCATTTCATGAATCTGATGAAGTGGGTTCCAACCCACAAAAGCTTATGCCCAAACAAAATTGTTAGTCTTTTAAGGTGCCATAGGACTCCTCGTGGTTTTCTTTTTTTACTGAAACTTAACATTCCTCTCAAATGTCCATGAATACATAATATTTATTGGGCTAGTGTCTCTGCTGGTATAAATTAGCATAGTCTATTGAAGTCAAGATGAACTTTTGCAGATTGACATAGGTATGCTCACTACATCAGTGGAGGATCTGGTATGCAATTGCTCCTGAATTTCTGGAGGCTATTACTAAGTTGATCAAACTGTTATCTCTGGGTTCAGCAAAGCCTGGGATCAGGCTCGTGATTGCTGTAGTGAACAGGGGAGTTGTTCTGTAAAACTGTGAAGACCATTCTGAAATGATCTGCGGTGTGCCTGTTATAAAGATTGCTTTAGGAGTTAATGAAACAACCTCCAAAATGGGGGAAAACTGTATGCTGGTTCACTTACGGTTTTGTGAATTGTGACTGATGGATGGCATGCAGAGTCATGCTACACTGTCAAATACTGAGGCCTTGTCTTCACTCCACAGAAGACCGACCCTGCCGTGATTGATCTTCCAGAGTTTGATTTAGTGAGTCTAGTTAAGACTTGCTAAATCGAACTCAGAGGGCATCCCCACCAGTGGCCAGTACTCCTGCTTTTGTGAGGAGTAAGGGAAGCCAATGGGAGCATTTGCTTCCATCAGCATCTCACTGTGGGAATGGTGCCAAACTCAGCTTAAGGTAAGCCAACTTCAGCTACGTATTCTATGTAGCTAGAGCTGCGTACCTTGAGCCAACCTTCCAGGTCTAGTGTAGACTTGGCCTGAGAGTCAATATTACAGAACTGTGAAGTAGAGTCTCAATTCAGAAAATCATCCCTATTCAAGAGGGAGCACTTGACACAGCTGAGTCTCATTGAAGTCAATGGGACGTAAGAAAGCAAAATGCATAGGCGCTGCAATTTTGACACAAGGGAATGCACCATGGTCCCTATGCCAACTTTGCGACGTTCCTGTTAAACCCTGGGATGCTGCTGAACTGCACAGAGCACAAGTCAGGAGATATTCTGCAAAGTGACTTAGAGATCCTGTCTGCACTCTCCTACTCTTAGGGCTGCTGTACACCGGGCTGGTTTGCTGCTCCTACATGGAGTGCAAAGGCCACATGGGACTCACAATGCAAATGTGGCAAGACTGGTTGGGAATTTTTCAACAAAGGCATTTTTTTAACAGAAAATGTGAATTTGTCAAAACCAAAACTTTCCGTGGAAACATATTGGTTTTGACAAAAAATGTGTTGGGAAAGTTTCTTCGGCCTAGGCTGGAATTGCTGGAGGGGAGAGAGAGAGAGAGAATGCAAGAAAAATACCTTAAAACAGCCAGTAAGCCCAGTGGTTCAGTCCCAGGTTAAAATCCCTGCTTCAAGTGATGCGGAGCAGTGGTGACTGGGCAGATGACAGACTTCGCTAGGCCTGGGCAAGGGAGGTGGCAGTGATGTCTAGGGCCCAGGAATCCAGCCAGCCAGGAGCCCCAAGCCCTTTTTAAATCGCTGGGCCCCAAGGCAGCTGCCTTCTACCCTCCTTCCCCCCACATTGACAAGCCTGAGCAGTGACTGTAACTTGGGTCTCCCACACCTAAAGCTTATACCCTAACCACTGGGATACTGGTGTGTTTGGGGTGGGGGGGGTTGTTTGTTTGTGTTTTTTAAAGTCTAGTCTTCATCCCAATATGGAACAGAAACAGATGTTGAAACCTCAACCATTTTTGATTCCTGGAAATCTTATTTTCTGACCAGCCCCACAGGCAGCAACCCATTTCCTGCAGGGATGCCTCTTTTTTTCCATCTATGTAGACAGCAGGGAGACAGCATGAAAGAAGAGGCTCTGCACCACAAGGGCTTTGTCTACACTATCTAGACCCTGCTTGTTTTTGCACAAAAACCTCTTGCACAAAAAGGATTGGAAGAGACTATGCAAATGAAGCACGGGAAAATGCTAATGAGCACTTCATTTGCACTGCCTCTTTCCGCAAAAAAAAACGTAGTGTAGACATAGCTAGAGAATCACTCTTCCTCTGGGTGATCATCCCTGAGTCATTTAAACTGGTTGTAGGCCAAGGCTCTGCCCGTCTCATGCAAAACAAGAGAAAGTGATACTAATTTTATTTCAAGTACCTGTGTTAGGGTGGAAGAGCTTTTTCCAAAGCAAATCTTTTTTCATGAGAGTACCAACATATTCAGTTCAGTCTGGTCATCATTGTTTTCACAAAAGGGCTAGTTGTCTGTCTGTCTAGAGGTATGAACAAATGGATAATCGCCTCTTATCAGATTCAAGTTTAAGAGGAACCTTAAGAGTTTCAGAAAACTGATCCTATTTTAGCAGTTTCATGTAGGGGGTAATTTAAAATCAGTTTTGTCTCTCCGCCAGTCTATCCATGATCCCGTCAGTCTGTCCTGTCACTGGGCTTCTAAGCATGCACTGAGCATTCCCAAAAGGATATTATACTAAAAATCTATTCTTGTTCCTGGCAGGTCTGAGCGTGTCAGCTGATTTCATCAGACATTTCCAGTTAAAAATCATGCACACAAATGTAGTTATCGATGTTACTGGATAACAAATGAGTTTGGACAATGAAACAAATTACGGGTTTTTTGTTTTTGCTACAAAACAGTTTCACTTTCAGTGCTATAGTGTTTGGTTTTCAGGCATTTTGGGGGAACAATTTTTTAAATAAACATCTGATTTCATCGGAATTTTTATTGTGGGAACTTTCTTCTTTGGCTTAATCAAAATGTCTTGTACAATATTTAACTTTTGTCAAAGCTTAAGATGTCAGTAACCATTATATTTATCTGTCATGACACTGTTAATGTCATAGAATCATAGAGCTGGAAGAGACCTCAGAAGGTCATCAAGTCCAGCCCCCTGCTCTAGGCAGGACCAATCTGAACTAAATGAACCCAGCCAGGGCTTTGTCAAGCCAAGACTTAAACACCTCTAGAGATGGAGACTCCACTGCTTCCCTAGGTAACCCATTCCAGTGCTTCACCACTCTCCTAGTGAAATAGTTTTTCCTAATATCCAACCTGGACCTCTCCCACCACAACTTGAGACCATTGCTCCTTATTCTGCCATCTGTCACTACTGAGAACAGCCTTTTTCCATCCTCTTTGGAACCTCCCTTCAGGAAGTTGAAGGCTGCTATCAAATCCCCCCCTCACTCTTCGCTTTTGCAGACTAAACAGACCCAACTCCCTCAACCTCTTCTCATAGGTCATATGCTCTAGCCCCCTAATAATTTTGGTTGCCCTCCGCTGGACCCTCTCCAATGCGTCCACATCCTTTTTGTAGTGGGGGGCCCAGAACTGGACACAATACTCCAGACGTGGCCTCACCAGAGCTGAATAAAGGGGAATAATGACATCTCTGGATCTGCTGGCAATGCTCCTCTTAATGCAACGTAATATGCTATTAGCCTTCTTGGATACAAGGGCACACTGTTGGCTCATATCCAGCTTCTCATCCACTGTAACTCCCAGGTCTTTTTCTGCAGAACTACTACATGTCATCTTCCAATTAACTTTTATTCAAAGTAGCCTAACATTTTCCTACACTGTGATGTGAAGCAGATCAGTGGAAGATTGCCTTGATCCAGTGCCCATTGAGGACAAAAGGAATCTTTCCATTGGCTTCCATGGTATGTGGATTGGACCCTTTTTGTGCCTTCCACTTTACTCACATGTATTATTACAAGTACCTGTTTATATTTCATTGGCAAATTTAAAGAAAACAACAAAAACATTATGATTATTAGTTATGATTATTAGGGGGAAAGCTGTCCTTAATTCACCATACCGTGTCTTGAGATTTTAGGTAGAGTATACAACATCACGTTTGCATCAGACTCCTACAATACCAGGGCGCTACAGGGCAATTTCCAAGCAAACAAGATTTGAGCCAGTTCAGGATGGAGATTCACCCTCCCTCAGTTAATGTATTAGCTTTAGTTAGGCCTAGTCTACATTACACCCCTGCCGTCAATATACCCTACACAACTTCAGTTACGTAAATAGCTGAAGTCGACATACTTACTGCGGTGTCTTCCACACAGTAAGATCAGCAGGGCTACCTTCCTATTCACTCCAACTGCTCTTCTCATCCTCATGAAGTACTGGAGTTGACTGGAGTGGTCAGTTTATCACATCTAAAGAAATGTGATAAACTGACCGCTGGTGAAGCGATCATTTCAACATTGCTCCACTGTGTAGTGAAGACAAGCCCTGACGTACCATCAACGCCACATTCTATATATATATAAATAACTGTCGCTCTCTGGTTGTGAATAGGAATAATCAGGGGTTTGTACCCATGTGCTACATTTTATTTTAATTGTTTGTCAGAACAATTTGTGCTCTGTAAACAAGAAGCACTGTGTAACCACCATCAGGAAAGAAACGGTGCATAATTAGGTTTGTTCCTCAGCTGCAATAGGTGCAGGACTGTGTGCTGCAGGCAGGGGCAGATGACAGTTTTGCGGGGCCCCGGGCAGCGTAATTCCGCGGGGCCCCCCTTTGCCACGGCGCATGCACAGTGATGAAATGCGCATACACAGCAGCGCCACGGTGCATGTGCGGGGCTTTTTGAAGCACGGGGCCCGGGGCCCGGGGCGGCCGCCCTGTTCGCCCTGCACTATATCCGCCCCTGGCTGCAGGAGTGTGAAGTGAGCCACCCTGAGTTCCTATCTGGCAGCCTCCGGTGAATGGCCATTATATATGATATAAACTGGGGGTCATCTCCAGCCTAGGGACATAGATCTTCTGCTGAGCCAACACAGGAGCAGTTAAGGCTATGCCAACCCTAGCACTTTTGTCAGTATAACTTGTCACTCAGAAGTGTGAAGAAAACCTGAGCAACATAAGTTACATAGACAGAAGCACAGGTGTGGACACCAATATGTCATTGGGGATGCTCCCTGGCTGACGCAGGTAATCCCATTTGTTGGAGTGGCTTGATTACACTGACAGGAGAGCTCTCTCTCGTCAACATAGAGCAGCTATGCGGCAGCTCGTGCAGCGTCACAGTCATGACTGTCAATGCAGGGGAGGGGCAAAAGGAAACAACTCAAAAAGCGATTAAAAAGAGCCCAGAGCTCCCAGTCCCTGCTGCTGCTACTGCAGTGGTGGTCAGAGCCCCAGGACCTTTACATTGCCACTGGAGCCTGGGGCAGCACCCGAAGGGGTCACTGGTGGGGGGGGGGGGTGCACTGTGGTCCAGGCAGTGCAAAGAGCTGCCTGCTGTTTGCCTCTCCCCTTCTGGAGCCAGCCCCTCCACTCCCCGCTTGCCTAGAGGCTCAGCAATTCTGTCCCCTCCCCCTCACCCCCGCTATACATGTGTCTCCATGGCCCTAAGAATGGAGCCAGCTGTTGAAAATGAATATGAATGAAATCTGACTGTAGTGAAACATCCTTAGAAAACTGAAACCTACCTGGAGCCAAGAGAGCGAAGACAATGTATATATGGCGACAAAAGTGTTATTATTTTCTATGGTTTAGTTACACCAAGGGAAGTTTCTTTTTGGCCATGCAGGAGTGAGGGAAAGAGTGAAGATACGAGATTTTTCAAAAATTCTTTGAGATTTTTAATAGCAAAATTAAGAAAGTAAGCACAATTAAGAAATCCATTAATGTAATAGGGATGTAAATGACTCACATTGTAAGTGACCCACATTTATAAATGAGTCTGGCAAACTTGCCAGACATGTGTCTTTATGAATCTGACCTCCTGACGACAACTGCCATGAAGAATGAATCTACATCCAGGGCTATATTAAGAGTGGCTTTGCTCCCTAGCTCCTCTAATCTGTTGCACATCTCTCTTCCCTGTCATAATCTAGCCTGATGCCCTCAACCCTTTCCTAGCCCTAAAGAGATGTTCATGGATGCTGAATAAAAGGACCAATGTTACAGATCCTTTTATTACAAAAATCAAACTATAGAAGTAAGAGAGAGGAGAGTCCACTATGGGATTGTAAGGGGGGAAATGAGAGAAATGAACAGGATAAAGATATCATTACAGATTACCCCCCTCCCCCTCCAATCACTCACGTGTAATCCTACTACTTAAGCAGGAGTTCCATTAGTATTTCCTCCACCCTGAAAGACATAATGGTCAGGTACAACCGGCAAGCATTGTCTGTGCCAATGCTCCAAATATGGGCATAACACAATGATAAACTGCAAGGAAAGAATGGCTTAGGCAGCTAACAGCTGATGCAGCGCTGCCCAGTGGTCCCCTATAGGCTGCGTCAATACTCGGAGCTAGGGCTGTGATTCCCAGCTCATACAGATGTACTTGCGCTAGCTCTCATTGAATTAGCATAGTGAAAATAACAACAGCGCACAGTCCAGATGGGATTGTTCTCAAGGCAGCAAACTCATGGTGCCTTTCTTGGGCTATCAGAGCTGTAGCACTATTCTTAGGGCGTAGACTCAAAGGATATCTAGCACGGGTCTGCCTACAGGAGCTGGAATCACGCACCTAGCACCAAGTGTAGATATGCTCCTGCTGTCCTCTCAACACAGAATAAATGGAAGCTCTAGATGGTGTCATAGGGTAGCTGGCCCCTTAAATGACATGGGGCCAAGATTTCCTGTTTCCAGCCAAGTGGGGCCTACTTTGGTACAATAAAGAAGGCAGGGCTGCCCCTGGGAGTTATAAATGGGAGACAGTCCAAAGGCACAAGACACTTCCAAGTCCAGAGCCCTGAGAGAGAGAAAGCTCAGAGAAAGAGCCTGAGTTCGGAGCTTCAAGGATGGGATGTCCCTGAAGGAGAGAGTGTAAGAGTTCCCTCTGTGAGCAGTGAAGCCAGATTAGGCCAGGGAAAGCAGAGGCAGGAAAGCAGTCAGGCTGTCACCTTCAAACTTTCCCAGGCAAGACTCCTATAACCAGAGAGGGCTGAGAGCACCACAGGGAGATGCCTGTTTGCTCGTTGAGCCAGAGAGCTGGAGCATGATGTCCAGAGAGGACTGAAGGCTGGGGAATGATGGAAGAGTGGGCCTGCTGATATCTCAGGGCAAGAGCTAAAACTGTATTTAAGGATGAGACACAGCGGATGGGCATCCCAGCTGCAGGGCATGGTGAGAGACAGCAACATCGTACCTGAAAGTCCAGGTGGGGAGAGAGATCAGTGCTTGGTGTGCCGATGGACTACTGCATCCTGAAGACATTTTGCACGGAGGGGAAAAACACTTTCTCACCAGCTCTAATTACAACAGTCAACGTTGACTCCATATCTGGATGTGGATCTAAATATCCCCAATATCCACTTGTGTTCAGATCCAGTGTTGCAATTCTGATAAAACATGCATTAAAATTTTCCAGCAAACTAACCCTTCAGTGAATTGTCACTTTTCCATTTGAATGAATGGAATTGGACTATCCCTAAAATATATCATGATGCCTCTTTCTGGGTACACAATTGTTATAGAAAAGGTTCCTGGAGCTCATTGGACATCACTATCTTGTTCCCCCAGCTATTCCTTAGGAGTAGCACAGTAACATTGAAATCATTGCCTTGAATAGTTTTTCAAATATTTGTGTGGGCTTAATACCTTTTAAATATTAATTTCTATAAAACAGCAAGTAAATAGGTATTTATAGAAATCTTTATACACGTGTTTAAAATTTTAAATCCATTAACTGCAGAGGCTATTAATCTTCGGTAAAGTCAAACATATCCTTAAACATATTCAAGTCCACATATGGATCCCATATTGTCTTAAATATTTTTGGATGTCCTTTAACACAAGCAATATATTCCACTGGAATCTAAGCATTCATTTATTTACGCTATTACAACAATCATGGGTGGAATTTGTTATCCAACTTTCATTTAGTATTTTTTCTCCCCTACTAATTATTGCAACACTCTTAGCTCTGAAAAAAAAATTAATTCGTTTAATGATGAATTGTATAAAAAATCATCCCTCAGAGGTGTCTCAGTTGTAAAGATAATTTCTGTGCTGATTTTTATATCCCATGCAACCTCAATGGAGTCAAATAACAGATGTAAAAAAATGTAAGTCACTAGAGTTTTAAGGAAAAAGCACCTTAACATTCTGTTTAAGCATATGTTGGGATTTAGGTACGTGCTTAAGGCTTTCGTGTTGGATGTAATTAGCAAGCGCTTCCTTAACTCGGGTCCTCGTATTTGCCCTACTGTCTGTTTCTCAGTGATTCAACTTCCATTTCTTGCACTAGGAACAGGAACAGGGCCAAAGCTTAAATAACTTTGGTCAATTAACAGAGTAAGTCAGTTGGGTTTAATAGGTTTTCATGCCAATATTGAAATCAGTTCTGGCTTATGTTTCCCTCTAGCTGTAGGATACTGTTTTCTACTTATTGGCTATGTTTTGGAAATGTTAAATCCCTCAGTGACAAATATTTGATATGAATGTATTCGAGTATTACCCACAGCAACCAAGATGACGTCAACACAACCATGCAATGTTTCCATACGTAATAGCCAGAAGAGAGAAACTTTGAGAATGTGAAACATATTCTCTCAATCAGGTTGAAATTAGAGCAATTCACTTTGGGTTTTCACTTATGTTTCCTATTATAATTAAGGTTCCTCATTCAAAGATTTTTTAATGTGTGTGATTCTTTCACAAATTAACCATAAAATTTTGTAACAACAAATCCATAGTAATTTGGTAATTTCACAGTTGTGTCTGCTGTACACCAATGCTACTCGGAACTTTGGGGAATCAGCCTGGTCAGCCTGTAACACGCAATCAGCCATTTCTACTTCATCTAGTGGATAGCAGTGGTCCAGGAAGGTGAAGCAATTAGCCAGAGTAAATGGAACTGCTGTATTTGCCACAGTGTCATTGGAATGAAACACAGAGTAGTTAGAGGTCCTGTCTTTCCCTACAATGCCACCTGGAGGTGGGAGTGTTGGAAATCCCCTCCAATTCTAGGAGAAGAAAGAGCTATATTGTTGTGGGAAAGGAATATGGGATCCCTGTACTGGTGAGACAGAAAGGTCAAGAACCTGTCTAGCAAGAGAGTATGTTTGAGATGGGGAGGTTTGAAAATCTGCTTGTTTGTGAATTTGTTTTGATAGCACTCAAGCTAAGTCACAAAAGTCCACCACTTCTGTAAAGTCGCTTCTTCAACCAAAGAGTAGTGGGAGCTGGAGGACCAGCAGGGAAAGACAGGAAGTCCTCCTTCCATCCAAGGGGAACTGAAGCAGATCTGTGACTAGAAGCCAGGAGAGGGAAGCCGCTCAGTAATGAATGTAATAAAATTGTTCATCATGTGTTTAAGTGCTTTGCTAAACTAGGACTCAAAGATCAAATTCATTTTGTAGAGTTCAAAATGTTTGATATCTGTAGGTGAAGGTTCCTGTTTACTTTAAAACAATGATTTTCAGCTACCATTAGATAACCCATTTTAGTTATATTATCGGATATTAATTTCTCCTCCTCTCAACTCTAGTTTTCTCTGTCCTGTCAATATCCTTCTGACTGAAGGTACATTCATTAGTTCTGGGAGAACCCATTTTCCTAGAAATAAGATGGGTACTGCTTGGGAATGCTAGTCTATGTAATTCCTAGAATGACGATTCAAACTCTTATTTGCAGCCCATTAATCCATACTGCATGAACGCACAGACCATAGAGTTCCTTGCCCCTCTGAATGTTTATGTTAGTGAATGTATGGATAGAGTACTTGTGGAGATATGTTGGGACTCCTCTTAAGATATTTATAGTGGTGAAAACTTCTCTAGCGCAGCGATTGCTTAATGCTGAAAACATCATGTCTGAAACACCTCTAGACTCTAGGAATCTCTTATTCCACGTTAACCTGGTTCAGCTCAGCTTTTAGCTGCTCCAGACTAGATAAGAGTTCTTTGCAATTTATGATGTAGGTGTATTTCAGATTAGATCTTTCAACAGGGAGGCGTAGATGTTTAGGATCCCAAGGTACTTTTCAGTAAGGCATGAACTTGCCCCACTGTACCTCATTTTTAAATGCTTCCTGTAGTGGAGTCTGCTACTTCCTGTGCACCCCTCAATAAGCTTCTTAAATGAAGCTATTTATATGATGAGGGCTTTTCTCAGAGAAGAGCAACAAGAATGATGAAAGGTCTAGAGAACATGACCTATGAAGGAAGTCTGAAAGAATTGGGTTTGTTTAGTTTATAAAAGAGAAGACTGAGGGGGGACATGATAGCAATTTTCAGGTATCTAAAAGGGTGTCACAGGAAGGAGGGAGAAAACTTGTTCATCTTGGCCTCTGAGAATAGAACAAGAAGCAATGGGCTTAAACTTCAGCAAGGGAGGTTTAGGTTGGACATTAGGAAAAAGTTCCTGTCAGGGTGGTCAAACACTGGAATAAATTGCCCAGGGAGGTTGTGGAATCCCCATCTCTGGAGATATTTAAGAGTAGATTAGATAAATGTCTATCAGGGATGGTCTAGACAGTATTTGGTCCTGCCATGGGGGAAGGGGACTAGACTCAATGACCTCTCGAGGTCCCTTTCAGTCCTAGTATTCTATGATTCTATGATAAATTCCAAATGGGCTTTTCTTGACTTTTAACCATCCTCTTCTTTGGGGAGCCACATTGATTTACATAAATAAAGCTCAATGTGCCAACCCACAGTTCAAGGGAGGTTACTTTTGTTGGGCCATTTCTAGGCTTTTAATGCTTGTTGTCTCAGTAGGGAAACTGCCTGGTTTCTTTCTCAGTACCAGCTGTCATGGATTTGGTTGGTTCATAGCTCGGGAAGTCCTTTAGGATTCTGAAGGATGAAAGGTGGTATAGTAATTTTCTGGAGGTGGGCCTCATTTTATACAAATCTAATCTCCCCAAGGTTCAGAGGAGTCTGGGAAAGGATTTTTTGTTTGGGTCCCCCATCTATACTAATCTGTTATATTTATCTGGCCAAAATCTGAGGTCTTTTCTAGGTTGATAGTTCCATGCAAGCTGGGGCAGACTCCTTTTGAGAAGGAATTAAACCAAAGGAAAGAGTTTAAGACTCATTATTGCTGAAGGAACAAAGAACTCCATACACTAATATTAAAACCATGTTTTATCATATGCTGGAAATGGTTACTCTTCTGATGTAATTTTGAATAAAACCCTTTTTTTGGTTATAGCTTCTAAATGGAAAATAATCATTAAATTCTCCTGTGTCAGATTTGTGACAAATAGTTCTCCCAATTCTAATCCATTTCCTCAGTGATGATAATACAGAAGGAGCCAAAATTCACTCAGTCGCACAAACCATATGAATGAT
This sequence comes from Pelodiscus sinensis, assembly GCF_052426305.1. Taxonomy (NCBI): domain Eukaryota; kingdom Metazoa; phylum Chordata; order Testudines; family Trionychidae; genus Pelodiscus; species Pelodiscus sinensis. Next base: position 19,507,020 of record NC_143067.1, on the reverse strand, counting down.
TCATAGGCTCTGCCCTTAGTATTATACACAGAAACTGTATTTATATGATGAGGATATTATATAAATACCATGTTCTGTTAATCATACATCTGCATTCATTTCAGCTTAATCACGGGAAAAGCAATTATTCCTCTCTATCACAGTTCTCTTTAATGATCTCCTAATGTGCCAGAGATAAATTACTCAATAAACAAAATGCTTAAATTTGTTGGCAATGACCAACAATGTATTGCATTTCACTGGCCCTCCTCTAGCCCCCTGTGGAGCAGCTAGTGGAATCCGGACAGGTTCCAATGGACTAGCACTGGCAAAGCAATAAATACACTAAAGCGTAAACATATGTAATACAGAAAGATCTCATCATCCACCACTGGTATAATACATCTGGGAGCACATTTTTGATCTCAAACCAGAATACTTGGATAACTTCAGAATGGCGAAAGTCTGAAGGAAAAAAAAAATAAGGGGAATAAGACAAAGTTTGAAAGAGCCAAAACACACATCAAAGTGTAGGTGCTGGAACTGGAATCCTGCCACATCCCCTGGCTTCAAGTGGTTTCCATCATATCCAGTGTTTGCAGTTTGCTGCAATGGTTCACAGTCCACTCTTCCCCTGCTATAAAATTGTGCAAGCGCCCTGATATCGAAGCAAGGTTTAGAAGACAGCTTGCATGGTTCTTGCACATGCAGGGGAAAATCCTCCTGATGCTATTTGGAGCTGCAGTGGGTGGAATAGAAAATGGAGGTACCTTGGCAATGAATCCGAATACAGACCATGGAGGGTGGGTGGGGTTTACACGTTCCTGTACAAAGTTGATTGCCTGCTTCTCACCACAGCTTATGTGGAGAAAAGCAGAGCACCCACTGGTGTGCCAAGCTAGCAAGCCGTGCCTTTTATAGGCAGTCGATGCTTCCCCCTTTCTAGTGCACTGTTAAATGTTCTTGTAGTGTATTGTGGAGGAGAAGGAGGGGAATACAACTCTCTATGCCTCTTTCCCCCATTAATGCAATAGAGGGCAGGATTTGGTCTTCAGGCAAATTGTGAGACTGAAACTGATTTTACTATGAAATAGACCTTGAGCAGAGTCAGGCCCTATACTTGTGCCTTTGTACCATATGCTACCAGTGAATTGAATAGGGGACACAGCAACTAAGGTCTCAGTCCTGTGAGAGTCTGAGCACCTACTTTAATGTGTGAAATACCTTTGGCTTCCAATGAACCTATTGGCCGTGTCTAGACTGGCCAGTTTTTCTGGAAAAGCAGCCGCTTTTCCAGAAAAACTTGCCAGCTGTCTACACTGGCCGCTTGAATTTCTGCAAAAGCACTGACTTCCTACTGTAAGAAATCAGTGCTTCTTGCGGAAATACTATTCTGCTCCCGTTCAAGCAAAAGTCCCTTTTGCGCAAAGCTTTTGTGTAGACAGCTCATTTTTATTTTCCGCAAAAAAGCCCCGATTGCGAAAATGGCAATCGGGGCTCTTTTGCGGAAAAGCGCGTCTGGATTGGCACAGACGCATTTCCGCAAAAGTGTTTTTGCGGAAAAGCATCCGTGCCAATCTAGATGCTCTGTTCCAAAAATGCTTTTAACGGAAAACTTTTCCGTTAAAAGCATTTCCGGAAAATCATGCCAATCTAGACGCAGCCATTGGGTGCTAAAGGCTCCCAGCACCCTAAATAGCACATTCCACACGTTTCTTTGCTGTCATGATTTTGGCTGATAGCTAAGACAATTTTGCTCTGCATGAAAGATCTACATGGGCCATTTGCAATTACATCATCCCCAGTGGTCTCTAAGGCTGTGTCCAGACTCAGGGGTTTTTTCAAAAAAAGTAGCCTTTTTTTGAAAAAACTTCACCTGCGTCCAGACTCAAGCCGCGTTCTTTCGAAATTAAATCGAAAGAACGCGGCTTTTCTTTCGATGGCGGTAAACCTCAATTTACGAGGAAGAACGCCTTCTTTCGAAAGTTCCTCTTTCGAAAGAAGGCGTTCTTGAATGTAAATAGGGCTTCTTCGAAAGAGAGCATCCAGACTCACTGGATGCTTTCTTTCGAAAAAGCAAGCCGCTTTTTCGAAAGTTCAACGTGCAGTCTAGACGCTCTCTTTCGAAAGAGGCTTGCAGTCTAGACATAGCCTAAAGTAGCTGCAGGCAAAAATGAGTGACTGCTGCTCATGTTTGTCTCCCTCTGGGCTAGCACACAAAACTTCCTCAACTTATTTCCATCTAGGGTAGTGATCAGTTGGCAGACGGAAAGGTTTCTTCTTTAAACATCATCTGCTCGACAGTCAGCTCTAAATGTGAAGATTATCATCATTCTTTTAGCATTTCCTGTTCAAGAGAAATGCAGTAAACACTTCACATTGTTGCTAATAATACATGACACAGAAATCCAGCCCCGTGAAAACGTTTCCAAAAGTGCTTTTTTTAAAACAACTTTTTTAGTTGCATGTATCAATAGGGTAACTATGCGGGTTCAGATATCTAAAGTTTGTATCTTGGCAGACGTTCTATATATCTGAGTTTATTTCAAGTGAGAATTCCCCTTACCCTCTGAAATGTCACACTGTTAGGCTGAACAAAATGGATGCAGTTTTTCTCCCTAAGCACAATTTAAAATGGCCTTTAAATTACTGGGTTTAATATTATGCCTAAAGCTACTGACTGATAAAGTATTTTACAGAACACTAATCTGATCACATTTGGGAGCCAAAATTTGATTTATAATATTTATCTATACAGCCATGGTTTTGGGGGGTTTTGTTTTTGTTTTGTTTTTTTGTTTTTTTTTAATCCTGAATAAATATAATTACTCTGCCAATTGCCCTGTGATCATACATGATATAGCAAAAAGCTCCACAATTATGCACCACTGTGTATGTACAAAAGTGGATGTAGGTGTTTGTGTGTAGCATAGATTTCAGAAACTAGATGTAGAAAATAGATTTCAGGGTAGGCTTCTAACATGGAAGGAGTGGGCAGAGAAAGTACAGTGCAAACAACAAATATTTTCAAGTGTACAAAACATAGACTGATTCCTATCCAATTTTTTTGGGATCCACATTTACCACTTCTAGCCAAATAGAAGCAGGATTTTTTTTGTTTGTCATGTTACCAAGTTTTCTTTTTACCCTTCTTGCAATCACCATTCCTATTATACACATATCTCTCTGCTAGTTGCCCACAGAAAATGACTTGTAATGGCTAGCTGCTGGTGCTGCTGTCTATCCTTGCGTACCTCAAGAACCTGTCTGACCAGTATCATTTTTAAAGGAGTATCTGCAGGGTGACAAGAATTATTATCTTGATGCTTGATTTTAGGTGATACTTCAAACAAGCTGATCCGATACCTGTGCTTACTACATTACTACTATATCTGTATTTTTGTTTGTTTCCAACAATTTAACTCTTTACCAAACCATAGCACTTCTGGGCTCTATTCTACAATCATCACTCAACTAAGTAGTGCCTAGGTTAGCAACAGTCCCTCTGAAATTAATGTCATGCAGAATATAAGGTGCTACTCAACTTCAACCAAGTAGGTACAACCTGATTCTATATTTTTGTAAGCCAAGCTACACCCATTGTTCTTTTTCCCTTTCTCTCTAGGGCACAGAGTTTATCTTCTACAAATATAAAGGGTTTAATGTTTCCTTCATAGTCTCTTTTAATCTAAAGCGATCAATTAATACCTAGTCCATGTTCAGATAAGATTCCTATTGAAATCTATAGAACAAAAATTAAAGTCCTGTAGTATTAGCTACTATCATAAGCATCTTAGGCAATTCCCATCTGCGTATTTATAATACATTTGGGAAAGTTCATTGATGAAAATGTAGCTTATACAGGTTCGACCTCTATAGTCTGAACTTCCATAGTTCAGCAACATCTGTGGTCCAGCATCCCTTTGGATGCCCCTGGACTGGAACAGTCATGGGAAAAAGCTAGGCCTCATGCTCAGCCACCCCTTCTCCACTCTCCCACAGCTTTCAGGGTGCCACAACCTTGATGCTCGAACTCAGGAAGGGAGAAGGAGGAGCAGGGCCGAGGGAATGCTCAGGGGAAGAGACAGGGCGGCTGTGGACCCTCATAACTGAGGGCTAGGAATGCAGCTTAATGGCTGGTAGTGACAGCCAGGAGTGCAGCCCCATGAGGGTAGGAACATGGACTGACAGCTGCAGGGCTGCATTCCCAGCCTCAGCCGCAAGGCTCCCTAGATACCCTGCCTCTTCCCCCACATGCTCCTCCCAACCCCATTTGGTCAATGCTGGCTTCTCTACTGCCATCAGCTAGGAGCTCCACAGCAGGTGGCAGCAGAGGAGATTCCATTGACCTCCGCTGGTCTGGCAGATTCCCTCATCTGGGGCCAGTCAGGTCCTGAGGCTGCTGGACCAGGGAGGTCCAACCTGTGTGATGTGTGCTAGTGTTCATAGGTAGAATGATTGATAATGTTCAAGGGGTAGAAACGCATGCTTGTAATTTACAGTCTTTCCTTAGGCTTGCACTTGAACACCAAATGCTGTCACTGTATGTCAACTGGCTTAATAATATTTTCATTACCTAGTAACATCATTTTCAGATCTAAAGAATCCCGTGGCATATATCTTCCTTGTCTTCCAGTGTCTTCCCCGGTGGGAACATTATGCAGTTTCCATTGCTGCTACTAATTGCTTACCTCTGCTCCGCATCAAAGTCTGATCACCCTGACACCCAGGTATTCATTTTATAAACATGAAAAGAGCAGAATTTCTTTGTAAGACTCTTACGAAATCCATCTTGTTGAACAAAAAGCATTATTTTAACAAGTCTGGCCTTTTAGCATTAATTTGTTTACTCTTCATATAAGTAGTATTTTAAATTTAATATGGGAGAGAGGAGAATTGCATTATGGTCTAACAGGTGCTTTTGCTGTTGCTGTTTGCTTTGGTAAAGCTAGACACTGCTTGAAAAAAAGCAAATTAGTCTACAAAGAAGATGGCTCTGCATGCATTGACTGAAAGGGGGAGGGTTTTTTAAATTATATTTCTCTTTTGGAAAGCGAGATCTAATATTATCTCATTTTAATGTAGCTGTACTATGGTAGTATCCACACGCCTCGCCTATGATTGCATCACAGGTAGGGTCACCAGGACCATGGGCAGCCAGCAAGTTATATGGGCTCGTGGTGCCCATGCTCCAGCAATATTAAGAGCCGGGGGCCCTGCTCCACCAATATTTGAAGCTGGTGGAGCAGGAGCAGGCCCCAGCCCCCTCGCACGTCCTCCCACCCCGGCCCCAGTGTCTCTTCACTGTCCCTGTCCTGGCCCTGCCATACGCAACTTTCACTCAGCTCCCCCTTGCCGGCTGCTGCTGCCATGCGCGGTGTGCTCAAACTGCTTGCTCAAACAGGTGGGCGGGAGATGCCTGGGCATGACGTGACCCACACAGCTGAGTTGCAGGTTCAGGGTCTTCTGGGGTGGAGCGCAGACTCCAGCCCCACAAAGTGGAAGGCAGAAGGTAGGAGAGGGGGAAAACTAGGGGAAGGGCTGGGAGAGGAAGGGGCTTGTATGGAGAGGGAGAGGAGAGGGGGTAGAAAGGGGAAGGGCTGGGAGAGGAAGGGCTTCTACGGATAGGAAGTGGGAGGGGGAAGAAAGGGGAAGGGCTGGGAGAGGAAGGGGCTTGTACGGAGAGGGGCTAGAGGGGGCAGAGGGAGGTGCTGGGAGAAGGCTTGAAAGAAGGGGTGGGCATGAGGAAGGCCGGGATGGAGCAAGTCATGTGTGAGGGCACAGGGGCATGAGGGGAACAGGGGCAGAGAGTGGTGAGGGGGTGGGCATCAATGAAAAAGAGGGCAAGGGGGCAGGGGCAGTGAGGGAAGAGGGAGGCACCAGGAGGGTACAGGGTTAAGGGAAGGTGCAGGTGCCAGGGGATTCTGGGGGTGAAGCAGAAGGGCAGACACCTGCAGGGGAGGGACCACCACCAGAGGAGAGAGGCAGGGCAGGTGTGTAGATGTAGGTGTTAGAAGAGGGGATGAGGAGGGGTAGCTCACATGATCAGAGTGGGGCTACTGGAGGAGTGGGCACAAGGGGGAGAGAACGGCTCGTGGAGGGGGGCAGGTTGCAGAAGGGCTGAGGGCAGTGAGAAGGGCAGGAGTCAGGACAGCAGAGGAGGGAAAGGAGTTGGGGGGGGCAGCAGGGACCAGGGTAGCTGATGGAGCAAGGGGAGGAGACATGGCAGCAGAGAGAAAAGGTAAAGGTTTAAAAATATTTATTAATAACTTGGGTGCCACAGTGGCACATCCAAACAAGCCACATGAACTCAGTACTGGTGCACAACACAAAATTCATTCTGCTCATGGGAGGAAACTCTTAGGCTATGTCTACACTGGCAGTTTCTTGCGCAAGAATACGTCCACACTGCCATGTGTGAGCTGTGCTTTTGCACAAGAGCATCCATTGCAATGTGGACACTCTCTTGCCCAAGAAAGCTCTGATGGCCATTTTAGCCATAGGAGTTTCTTGCAAGAAATCCCTGCCGAGCATCCACACTGCCCTCTTGCGCAACAGAGCTTACACCTGCTAGAAAAGAGCATAGCTCTTGCACAAGACGCCCTCTCTTACCACTCTGTGATGTAAATTTCCTTGCTCAAGAGCAGGCGGGCAGTGTGAATGCTTTTTGGGTTCTTGCACAAGAACGGCTGTACTTGCGCAAGAAGCTGCGAGTGTAGACATAGCCTTAGAGGGAACACTTCCCCCAGCCTCTCTGCCCCCAGTTTAATGTCACACACATTGGGTCAATGCAATTGCAGGATAGTTGCATGAGGGGGGTTTGGTGGGGGTCAAACTAATCCCTGTTGGTAGGAGGATGGTGGGAAAAGCCCTTGGAGAGGGGTGACATGACACCTTTTACTTCTGGTCATGTGTCCATCTTGCCCCGAGCATGTCACCTCCAGAGGTGTGGCTAATGGGAGGGGGTCAAGGGGCATGGCTAATGGGGCACCACCAAAAATTATACAAACCTGCCACCCATGACCAGGACAATCAGTTGAAAAATGACCCTGGCAGCACCAACTGGGCCATTAAAAGTCCGGTCAGTTGTGCTGTGGAGCCAAGGCAGGCTAGTCCCTGCCTATCCTGGGGCACTGAGGTGCATCCTGGAAGTGGCCAGCAGATCTGGATCCTGGGGGGGTGGGGAGGAATGGGATTGGCTCAGGGCTCCATGTACTGTTGGCCCCACATTCCCAGTGACTGGGTTCCTGGCCAATGGGACTGGGGGGCAGTGCTTGTGGGCGAGAGCAGTGTGTGTGGCACACTGAGGAGCCTCCGGCCCCATCCCATCTCTCACCTAGAAGCTGGATCTGCTGGCCACTTCCAGGGTGCAGTGTGGTGCCCCAAACAGGCAGATGTCAGGCAGTCTAGTCTGCCTCAGTGCTGCTTACCAGGAGCCACCCAGGTAAGCCTGAGTCCCAACACCCATCCCAGCTCCCCCAACCAGAGTCCCTTCCTGCACCCCAAATCATTCTTCCTGCCCTACTCCAGAGCCCATGATGCCAACTGGAGCCCTCACCCCCTTCTGCTCCTGAACTACTTGCCCCAGCCCAGCCAGAACCCCCATTTCGAGTCAAACTCCCATTTAGAGCCTTACTCTTGCCCCAACCCAATGAAAATGAGGGTTTGGGAGAGCAAGGCACTGAGGGAAGGGGAATGAGTGGGGCAGCACCTCAGGGAAGGGATGGGGAAGGGGTGGGGACATCAGAGCAAGGGCAAGGCTAGAGTGTTCAGTTTTTTTGCCAGTAGAAAGTTGGTTACGCTAATCACCGGATCTACAATCTGCAAGTATCTCTAGCTGCTGGAGTATACCTGCGCCTGAAAACTCTTACATACATCACCCCTATTCAGGCAACTGGGCCCTCTGACTGAGGTTTTGCAGGTTCACGTCCTTATTCCCCAGCTCTGTGTTCTGGACAGTGCCAAACACATAGTTGGGGATCAACAAGTAGCAATCATTTACACGCTGTTTGTATTGCCTGGATTGACAGGATGTTTCTGTCACTTGAGGAGCTGTTAGTTGGATTTGAATGTAAAATAATCCTGCCTAATGAGAACAGATTGTCCAAACAGACTATGTACAGAGTGCAACAACAGTTGGGTTATTCTGTCTGCCCAACTACCTCTTATTTGGATTCTCCCCCTTTGGATTCTCTCAGTACGATCCAATGATAGTAATATATTTGAGAACTTCATGAGGTGGCAGACAGTGATGATTAATGGTCAATTCCCTCTCCGGGAATATATTGCCTTCCAGAGATTTCACATAAAAATAATCTAAGCTCTCCTGAGGGGAAAGGCTCATAAAATATAAGATATTTGGAAGTTTGTACTTCTGGGTGTCCCCAGATACTGTAGATGAATCTTTGCTCATAATCTCTTCATAACATTCTTTCATGCATAATTTTTAAAGATACAGGGTAAAATCTTGGTTCCATTGAACTCATATTGATTTCATTAAGATCATTTTTGAATTGTGGCACACAATATCCCACTGGCTATTACCAACATTTATACCCTTTTTGCGTACTCAACAAAAAAAATCTGAAATTTTGAGTTCTCCACTTAAATCTTTCTACATAAATGTATGTTCCTTTCTGTGTTCCAAGTGTCTGGTCTGTATAGTAGTGGGTAAATAATGGTGATAGCTAGCTTATTGACTAGGTGAGTCAATGAATCTGAATGACAAGAATTATTTAACAAGCTTGCAAGCCATTCTATTGCCAGAATTGAGACCTATTATACTTGAAATATTTAGCAACTGTACACTGTGATGTTTTTTTGAACACTAAAACTTCCTAAGAGAAGGAAGAGCTTGCAAAACCTTTCCTCACAAATAACTGTTCATCTGTATAGTCCCATTGAAGTGAGGCAGTTATGCCATTTGTTGAAACAACACAATGGGGTGCAACTTCAACAATAAATTCTTGTCATTCTATTGCATTGAATCCCCTAATCAATAACCTACTAAATAGTCCTACTATAATAAAAGCTTTGTTATCTGGCACTTCAATAGCCAGAAAAGTCAATTAACCAGCATCTGTCATAGATGGCAATATAATTCCTCCTTCTGTTAACCAGAAAAATTCCAATAGCCATTTGGCATCATTTTTGTACATTTTTTAGTGATTGTGGAAGTCAGATTTGTAAACTTATGGCAGTAAAGTTTGTACAGGACATGCTTCTGCATATAGTACCATTATCAGATATTATCTAACCCATCCTGCAACTATGGCTAGCAAATAGTGAAAAATTCATGAACCATCGGTGTAGAGGTCGAGTAACCGGCATAATTGATTAACCAGCAACCTCCATTCCCCATGAATGCCGGATAACAAACCTTGTACTATATTTGGCTGAACTTCATCATTTAACAACTCTGTGGGCTAGTCTATACTGGGCATTAGTTCGTCTACAGGGATATATATTCTAGTGCACACGGGGGTGTCACTTGCTAACTGATTTGTGTGGATTCTGCAGCCACACATTAGAAGTTCTTCATTGTGCATGAATGTGGTCCCATTTCAAACAGGACTGCATAAATGCATACAAGTGGAATTCTAGTGCACATCAGTACATGTGGGCCAGTAAGTACATAATAACTCCATGCACGCTAGAATGTACATCCCTCTAGTGAGGACTTATGCACCATATAGTGCTTGTGGTACTTATGGTAATTTACTGTACGTGAACAAGGCTACTCTCATGACCAGTTATCTGTGCGTTTAAAGGATTTACAATCTGTTCCTTTTGAGAGATTACAGTCTTCAGAAAACTGGCCCATGGAGACAAATGTAATGTATTGAGCTGCATACATATCATCATTTTTTTGTTCATGAAAATAAACTCTTTGTATTAATTAAAGTCATTTACTGCCTGCACAATATATAGAGTGGGCTTCATCATGACATTTTGCCAATGCATCTCAGTCCTTAATTGCTACAAATCTGCTTTTCCACATAATAAGCTTCATTTGAGCAATGAACCTTGATGTTGCCAAAGTGTGTGGTAATTCCATGATGTGAGCAAATGTCCCTGATATTATTGGTATTCCATGAGTCACTGAGGCCCATTATTCTTGTGATTTAAATTACATTTTATATCGTATTGTGTAGGTTTTTTAGTCCACAATTCTTAAAGCTATTCTCAACCCTGCACCCCTGGAATCTAGTGGCAAGGCCTCTCCCCCCATCCTCTATCAACTTAAGTAGGAGCTGGATCAATTTGTTAAATTGAAATGCAGTGTCATTGCCCAATCTTGCAGTGGTTATTGATTTCTAAATCACATTGATCTGAAAAGCTCATTCTAGTCCCAAAATCAGGCACAATAGAATCAAGATGATCAAGTTTTGTATCTGGATTGGGAACCCTGGTATGCACAGTAAAGACACTTGGACTGAGGGAAAGCAAAACTTTAACCCCTTTTAATAGCACAATGAATATAGATAGAAAAGCGCTGAACCATTTTAAAAAGAGAGCGAAAATTGAAAGTTAGCGGGATACCAATACCATTCCTAATATTTGTACTCCTGTACTCACACTCTACATTGGGGTGATAAAAGACAAAAGTCCACCCTTTCCCTGGCATGCCAAGTGAGTCCAGTGGTCCAGATCAAGATCAATCAACAAACTCTTCTTACATGGTGGTCTGGCCTATTACAGGGTCTATAACATGAGCTGTCATAAACATTCATTCAAAAGCCTAGCCTCCCTTGTTTATGTCCAACTTTCTCACCCTTGTAATATTGGGGTGCCTCTATCATAAAGGTTAGTGTGGCTCATTGGGGTTCTATGTACAGCCCATGTGACATTTTATCTACTGTTGCCAGTACTTGAGATTACCACATTCTGCTGGTTTTCATCCACATAGTTTTTTTCCTACCAGTATTACTAAAGTGACACACACATAAAGCAAAGGCACATAAAGTGAGATGCATGCCGATTGCATACAATATTGTGAGAGCAATGTGTTCTCTCTGCATCCAATCAAAGCACTGTTACAGTTCAATCGGCGCACTCTGAAAATTCTAGGTATGCAAGCACAGTTAGCAAAACTACCCTATCCCAGGATACTGAGACGGTCTTCGTTACAACAATCTTATGGCCCACTGAAATGAAGGAAGGCCTCCACTCACTAGCCAAGGTTACTCCTCACTGGGTTACTATATTAATAATTTTATCTTATTACCATACATGAATTTGTTGCGAAGAGACGTTTACGTTGAAGCATTTGGCAACTTTTTATCCTAACACAGCTAAGTATCGGTTCAATGTTCATGCGCTTACCCAGTATAAACTTCCCCCTTAAACATATCTTTCCCAGCTCCCCAAATCTCAGGTGACTGTCAGGCTATTTACCTATGCCAGAGTTCACAGACTTCAAACCCTAACTGATAACTATGCTAACTGCTTAAGTCAATGTCTTACAGAATACAAGCTTGCAGGTTCCTTTGTATTGTTACTGAGTTAAATAAAATGCTAACACTAGCTCTATGGGGTACAGTTTGTGCCAGGAGATACTGCAAATAGTTTACCATCATAAGTCTTTCCCATCTTCCTCCCACTGCCCAAGAAAAATAGATCTTTTACAAAGTCCTAATGCTTACAATTTTCCACTCTTTCCCCTCTGTTCTTCCAGAGCAGTATAGAGACCTTACTGCAGCTGTGAATGTAACTTATACCTGGATTATGATTACTTCATACTGTTGGGCCATGTCTACACTAGGAAGGTATTTCCAAAATTACTAAATCCGACTTAATAACTCCCAATTTAACAAATTCAAACTAGTGTGTCCATACTATGGGCAAGCCTCGAAATTAGTCTGAGGTAGGCTGTGTTAATGTGAACATGTTACCTTGGACTTAGAGCCCCAGGAATCACTGGCTAATTATTAGTTCGAATTACACTGGGGAGTAATTTTTTTTCAAAATAGCAGCACCAGCACCACTGCTGTTATTTTGAAATAACTATTTAATTAGCATTACTCCTGATGAAAAGCAGGAGTACAGATTTCTAATTCCGCCACCCATTATTTAGAAATAACGGGCTTGATAGTGTGGACATTCTGCTTATAAATCCAACCTTGGGGTTGGGGGGGATTATTTTGATATAAAGGCCAGGGCCTAGACCTAGAGTAGTAGAGAGGAAAACCAGGCCCACTATATATTTCTGTAAGATGCCCTCTTTGTCCAATTGTGGACATGTATGACAACGCAATTCTAAAACTATCTGTCCAGTTCATTGGAGACTAATTTACCCAGGCTTTTATCTGTATAAGAATAGGTTTCAAGCAAACTGCTGGTAGATTTGCAAACTGATACAAATTACAAACTTAGAGTCATTGAAGTTAGCATTATATAAGGAGGTCCATAATTAAACAAAGTTGTCCTCCAAATGTGGAGTAAAATGTATACTACTGCTCAAAGAGTTCATAAAGGCATCTTTTGTTTTTTCATGAAAACCATACAAAGAAGGAGTATGAAGAAACTACCTTAATTGCATGTAATGTAATTTCAGCAATGGATTTTAAAGTTAAGGCTTGGCTACCCTCGTTGTGCCTAGACCCTACATATCATTTGATAGCATATCAAGTTCCCCAATGTTCTCCTTTGATAGAGGAACTTGTGAGCTGAAATACCTGGGGATAGAATAGTTCATATTTGTTGTTGTTGTTGTTTGTTGTTGGGTTTTGGGGGGGCGGCTGTGAGGGGAGGGGTTTGCACTATATGCTTTACCCAACCTCTTCACACCATTCTTTGCATTCTTACTTTTTTATATCTTTAGTGGTATTGGGAAAACAGTTGCAAAATTTGAATTATTTTTTATAAAAAGGTATTTAAAAATGCAGACTACTGAAATGAATAGGTAACTACATGTTTAGATTATATAAATAATATCCATTGTAATTCATAGAGGCCAGAGGAAGGGGGAGAAGAGAGTCTGGCTGAAATGTCAATCATTTGGCCAGCTGACTCCACTAATCTCTAATGTGTTAAACTATCTTAAGTTCTAAAGCTATTCTGTTGAGGTAGTAGGTTATACAGAACATTGTACAAAAACTAGGAAAATTGAACCAAACATCTTCTGTCTTTCCTCATTTTAAGCTGCTCTCCAAGAAAGGATTCTTCGTGGCTGATTGTCTTCCCTGAGGACTGTTGCTGGAGTTCACCATAGCTTCATTTCAATGAACAGATATGCCATAGCAATATGAATCTTACATCTTGCTCTGAAACTGCCCAGACTCAAGTTCCACATCCAAGTAACCTTCCATGAGAATACCTGGCCAATGGGGCTTTCAACTGTGAACTTTCAGGTTGGTTGCCAATCTGCAATCAAGAAAAGCAACTAGGAGCAATGATTGAGATCCCCATGACCACACCTAAGCTCTAACCTATGTGCTCTAAACAAAGTAAGGCTGTTAAAGCTATATATTTCATTGAAAGTAGGTAAAATGTTTTTCTGATACTTGCTCATGCTGTAGGCATACAAAGGCTCTTAACCACCGTCTCCCTAATAAGTATTTGAAAGTAACTAATCTATTTTTGTAGTAAATATATCCAAGCTTTTTGTGGTGTATTTACAAAAACAAATCCTTTTTATTTTTCACTAAATCATACACACTCTGTCCCTAAATTCTTAGAAGACCCAATGACCTTTGAGACTTCCTCTTTGGAAAAGGCATTCTTTATTTCAGCAATAGAATATTGACAAGTAAGGAAGAGGTTGCCATGGCAAATATGCATGTTTTATAGAATTGCAGAGAAAATAAGTACATCAAACCCATGTAAGTTGCTGGTACATATGTTATTGCTGCTCAAGGCTGCAGTAATTTCTCTTTACTAAAATCCGTTTAAAGTTCTTTTTGGTTAAAAAGGAATACTGGATTATTCATTATATGTAGACAAGCCCTTCTGAAGCTGATTTTACTCCTTTTTCTGATAGGATTAGCAGTGAAAAATGTCCACTTACCCAAACTAGAAAAGGAAGAGAATACTTTATCTACATACATTTACCTATAACATACAAGTATTTACATCAATAGCACTTTTTATTTTTTATTATTTTTTTCTTAATGTAAGGAACTGTGTCATGCCTACAATAGTAGCACTATAGCCTGAGAGAATCTTAACGTTGACATTCTTAATACATCTGCTTAAAATCTGCTAATTAACTTTAACAGCCTGAGATTTACATTCTGACAACTGAGACACCTTTCAGACCGCCTTTAAAAATCTACTTAACCCTTTATGCTCTCAGTTATAGCGGATCAAAATTTATCAAATGAAAATATTTGTAACTAAGTTTGTTTTTTTAATGGAAACGTTCACAACCCTTTTTTAATGTTCCAGCTGTAGTCAAATTGTCATATGAAAAGTAAAACACAGTCCATGCTCACCATTGCTATAAGTAGAGCTATGAGCACAGAAAAATCAACATGGTGAGAAACTTACAGCTAATTGTTACAGGGGGGTTTCAAACTCAATTTAACTTAGGGTGAGTGCCAGTCCTCAAATCCTCCTAGCAGGCCAGCAGGCACCTCCCTCTGGCAGGGGTCTGGGGGAGGAGATGGAGGTCTCTGACCCCTCCATGCATCTCATGGCTCTGCCTGCTGGCCCACATGCTCCTCCCCATGGGTCCTCCGGCCCTGCCCACTCCTCCTGGTGATTTAAAACCCACCAGGCATCCCATCACTACCTCTGGCAGCACAGCTGGATTAGAGCAGCTTCCTGCTGTTAACTCCATGCAGCTGCCAGCACGTTTCTGTGGCCTGAAAGATGTGTGTGCAGAGTCATCCCATCCATAGGTGTAAGCTGTGAAACTACTAACTTAAACCTGTTGTGAACCTGACTAGTTGTTACTGATGCCAACTCTCCTGATTTCATCACAGACCTCCTGACACTTGGGGATTATTTTTTTCTGGGAAGCCCCAGACACATTATTAGAATGAAGCCAGATCTGGGAACTTCACTACCTGATGCATCATGCACCATTATCCACTCTGATCTCTCTGACTTGGTAGATTATGATTGATTGTGGGTGCAAGGAATTAGGAGAGAATCCCAGCCTTTTTTCTTTTCTTTTCTTTTCTTTTCTTTTCTTTTCTTTTCTTTTCTTTTCTTTTCTTTTCTTTTCTGCTACCCATTCCTTTCCTTTGGTGTCCTCTAGTCCTTCTTTATGGGAACTAATGAAGAACTTTTCTGTATGCACCCTCTCCACCCAACTCCTGCTTTTAGAGACCTCTATCCTGTCCCCCCTCAGTCTCCTCTTTTCTAAACTGAAAAGCCCCAGTCTCTTTAGCCTCTCTTCATATGGGACCTGTTCCAAACCCCTGATCATTTTAGTTGCCCTCCCCTCTCCCAGCCTCTCTCTTCCCCTCTCCCACCTCCTTTTCCCAGTCTTCCCCAGTTTTGTTCAATAAAGACAGATTCCATTTTTGAACACAATTGTCCTTTATTTTGTACATCAAGAAGAGGGGCTAGGGAAGGGTAAGTGGAAGGAGGTGAGGGAGGAATGGGGTACGAGCCCCCGATGGGGAGGACTGGGCTGGCTCTGCGGGCTTCTGGGGGTGGAAGTTCTCCCGCAGCCCTCCAATTGCCCCCTCTCCCCAGATGGCAGCCTGCGGCAAGTGCAGACGGGCTGATGGCCGAGTGGTGTGATGTGCCCAGTGTGGGTACTCCGGGCACTCCAAGCCAGGACTGGTTTGCAAGCGGGGCACCCCTGAGAACTGTCTGTCAGGGGTGGGGGTCGGGACCCTTTAAGCACAGCCCTCGACTAGCCTGAAACAGCATCTCCACGCTCTAAGTCCTCCTCTGATGCCCTGCCGGCACTGCTTCCGGCCATCCTTAAGCCCGGTTCAGGGTCCACTTAATGTGGACATGCTAGTTCGAATTAGCAAAACGCTAATTCGAACTGGTTTTTAGTTCTAGACGCGTTAGTTCGAATTAGCTTAGTTCGAATTAACTAATTCGATCTAAGTTAGTTCGAATTAGCGCTGTAGTGTAGACATACCCCATAATAGAAGGACTAGGGGTATATCTACACTACAAAGTTAGTTCGAACTAACAGACGTTAGTTCGAACTAACTTTAATAGGCGCTACACTAGCGCTCCGCTAGTTCGAATTTAATTCGAACTAACGGAGCGCTTAGTTCGAACTAGGAAAACCTCATTTTACGAGGATTAAGCCTAGTTCGAACTAGCTATTTCGAATTAAGGGGTGTGTAGCCCCTTAATTCGAACTAGTGGGAGGCTAGCCCTCCCCAGGTTTCCCTGGTGGCCACTCTGGCCAACACCAGGGAAACTCGTCTGCCCCTCTTCCGGCCCCGGACCTCTTAAAGGGGCACGGGCTGGCTATGGTGCCCGTGCCAGGTGCAAGCCTGCCAGCACCCAGCCAGCAGACCCTGCACCTGGCACAGATCGAGCCACCCACCTGATGCCCCCCAATCCTCCCCCTCTTCCCGGGACCAGGCTGGCGGGTCCCGGGAGCTTGCCCGGGACCGCAGGAGGTGGCCACCCGCCTGGGCTACCACGGACATCGTGGACCTCGTACACGACCTCCACACTAGGCACAGGAAAGTGGCCGTCTAGGGCAGGAGAGCTGCCAGCCTGGCCACCCAGGAGCAGGTGTGCATGAAAATCAAGGTGGTCCACTGAGACCCCCGACCCTGAGCCCTGAGCTTACAATGGCCATCCTGGGTCAGACCAAAGGTCCATCTAGCCCAGTAGCCTGTCTGCTGACAGCTGCCAACCCTAGAGACCCTGGAGGGGATGGACCGAAGACAGTGACCAAGCCATTTGTCTCGTGCCATCCCTCTCCAGCCTTCCACAAACCTTGGGCAGGGACACCACTCCTACCCCCTGGCTAATACCACTCCATGGACCCAACCTCCATGACTTGATCTCACTTCACAAAGCAAAGAGTCAACCTGTGGAACTCCTTGCTGCAGGAGTCAGTTAAAGGTAGAACTAGAACAGAGTTTAAAGAGAAGTTAGATCAAGTCAGAGACCAGGATCCTACAACAGACATGAAATAGAGTCCTCTCCCCGATATCCCCATGTCCTTGTGCTATGGTGCCCTCCACTCCGCTAATACTGTACTCTCTCACTGGGATTCTGCCTGCCCCTCTCTTCCCCACTAACACCCAAGCATTCTTGCTGGGATTCCCTGCCCCGCCTGGGGTAACCAAAAGTGGAACCCACTGGCCATGCCCCGCTAGCTGCCAAAGCGCATCAGCTCAGGCTGCTCCCTGGCCAGTGTGGTTTGCATCACGGTGGAGGCGGCCAGCACGGCTTCCCAGACCAAGAGGCTTCCTCTGCAGCCAGGACTAGGTGGACGCTGGTGGCCAGGGTGCTGCTAGGAGCCACGTATGCAAGTGAGTCCCCACGTGCCGCATGCTCCCTCCACCTTGGGGCCAGTAGCTGTGCGGGCCTGATTAAATAACTTTCAAACTATTTCATGGGCCAGATCGGGGAAGTGCTTGGGCTGTAGATGACTCACAGGCTGGGCATTTGAGACCCCTGTTGTTACAGATTTACGGTCTAGTTTTTAAAGTTTAGAAGCAGAAGTACATGTATGACTAACTGGAAATTCAGAAGTACATATAATCAGATCTGGTTATTTGTGCATGCAGTTATCTATTTTGCATATGCAGTTGTAATTCTTAGTTGCACATGCATTTGGCTTATTAATTACATGCCTTGACTCTTGAAATCTGTCCGTTACTATTTCCAAGCACACAAGGTACTGTGCTGGAATTTCCTACCAGACTTTGTGTCTAAGTTACCTTTTAAATCTGTGGGATAGTTTAAAAGACTTTGGTACATTTTGAGTAACAAAGTATTCATTTACATAAATGATCAAAGCAAAAAGTAGCCTCACATCCAGAAACCCGTGTTTTCTGACTCATACCATCACATTCTTTTTATTATTATTATTATTGCCATTTGTTCAAGCTTATGATAAATCAAAAGACTCTTTGTGGTTCAGTGTTCCCACGCAGCACACACACATAGGGACACCTCCAGTGCATTGTAGGTCATTTTGCTGATGTGTCAAAATTGTTTAGCCTCACAATCAGCCTGCCTTTGGGTATGTCTACACTACAGCGCTAATTCGAACTAACTTATTTCAAATTAGTTAATTCGAAATAAGCTAATTCGAAATAAAACATTTAGATCCAAAAACTAATTCGAAGTAGCGTTTTGCTAATTCGAAATAGAGCATCCATACTGATTGGACGCTGGGTCACATTTAAGGGCAGCTCAGACCGGTTCCAGCAGGGCATCAGGTCAATAGTTGCTTTGTGTGGCTGCTGTCTGAGACTATCTGAGGTTCGTGCTTAAAGGGATCCCCCTGGACAGCCGGTTCTCAGCTTTTTCGCTTGCTTGCCTACCTCACCGAGGGACAGCAAAGTGTTTTCTTCTCTGCCTGTCTGTGTCGGTGTTTCTCATTGGGGATACTGCCACAGTTGGAACCATAGAGCCAGAGCTCACCCTGGGCATTCTGGTCCAGTTTTTGGACTTGCTGCTGCAAGCCTGCCAGCAATGGCTGGAAGCTGCCTGGCACCATCTGGTGCATGTCAGCCCCCTGCCCCTCCCAATGGCCTCCCTGGGGACTGTGGAGGAGCCGCAGCAGCGCCTGGACACCAGAGTGCCCCACCGCATCTGGCGTCTGGACACCAGCAGTGCCTGATGGGACCGCATCGTCCTGGTGCGCTGGGGAGACCAACAGTGGACCCAGAACTTCAGAATGAAGAAAGACACCTTCCTGAAGTTCTGCGAGTGGCTCACCCCAGCTCTGCGGCGACGGGACAGTCGCATGAGGCCCGCCACCCCCCTCCAGAAGCGTGTGGCCATCACCCTGTGGAAGCTCACCATGCTGGACAGCTACCAATCCATCAGGAACCAGTTCGGCGTGGGAAAATCCACCGTCAGAGCAGTGCTCATGTAGGTATGGCACTCACCGGCCACTGGGCCAGGAAGGGAAGAGGGCTGCAAGGAGGGGATGGGCTGCCTCAGGAAAAACAGGGAGGGAGGAGGCAAAAATGCCCCACACGGGAGGGTTCAGTCTGTCCCGGCCGTACTACACGCAGCCCATGGCAGCCAGAATCGCAACGGGGGTTGCTTCTGGGAGTGGGGAATGGGGCAGTGCCAGGGAACAAACACTCCAAGCCACGCGGGCACCCCAGTGATTTGCGGTTTGGTGTGTCTCTCTGCAGGTGGTCAAGGCCATCAACATGGTGCTGCTCCACAGGGTGGTCCACCTCACCGACCTGGACGTGGTCATCCAGGGGTTCAGCACCCTCAGCTTCCCCAACTGCGGGGGGGCCATCAAAGGGATGCACATCCCCAACTGTGCCCCAGAAGACCAGGCCTCCCAGTATATCAACCGCAAGGGGTACTTCTCCGTCCTCCTGCAGGCTGTGTCTGACCACCGGAGCCAGTTCATGGACATTAATGTGGGCTGGTCCGGAACGGCACATGACTCCAGGGTGTTCTGGAACTCCTCTGTGTGGCAGAGGCTGCACACTGGGACCTTCTTCCCCGACCGCCACATCAGGGTTGAGAATGTGGACATGCCCATCTGCCTGGTGGGCGATGCTGCCTACCCCCTACAGCCCTGACTAATGAAGCCCTCCATGGGACACCTCAACCCCTCCTGGCGGGCCTTCAATGCCAGGCTCACCAGGGCCCGCATCATTGTGGAGGGGGCCTTCAGACGCCTGAAAGCTCGATTCCGATGCCTCCTCACCCTCCTCGACCTCTCCGAGCATGGTGGCAGCATGTTGTGAGCTGCACAATTTATGCGAGCGGAAGGGGGAGGCTTTTCTGCCAGCCTGGGTGGCTGAGGTGGAACACTTGGCTGGCAAGTACGCACAGCCCCGCACCACCGCCATCTGGGAGGCCCAGCGGGGGGCCATCCAGATCCGGGAAGCCCTGCGGGAGAGCTTCTATGTGGAGGAGGACTGAACTCTTCCTGCATGCCCCACGGGGGCCTTCTTGCACCCGCCCCTCCTTCCCCTTTCCCCTCCCTAACTCTGGACTGCGTGAGCCCTCAGGATGTGGTCCAGGGCCTCAAAGTGAGGGTAGGCCTCTGGGTCGGCCCATGGTTGGGAGGCTGTGGAGTAGGCCTGACGCAGGTCCTTAATTTTGTAGCGGATCTGCTCCTGGGTCCGCATGTGGCCTCTGGTGGCCAGGGTGCCAGCCATGCAGCTGTAGACGGCTGCATTCCTTTGCCTAATGTGGAGATCATGGGCATTGGAGGCCTCCCCCCAAACCTCGATGAGGTCCACGATCTCCACACTAGACCAGGTGGGCGCCCGCCTTTTGCAGCCCCGGGCAGGCTCCTGGGAGCTGCCAGCCTGGTCCTGGGAAGAGGTGGAGGGCAGGGTGGAAGCGGGTGGCTGGCTCATCCTGTGACAGGTGCAGGGTCTGCTGGCTGGATGCTAGCAGGCTTGCAACTGGCATAGGCACCGTGGGCAGACCGTACCCTTTTAAGGGCTCCAGGGCTGGAAAGGGGGCAGAAGAGTTTCCCTGGTTTGGCAATACAGCCCTTAATTCGAACTACTTAATCCAAACTAGACGTTACTCCTTGTAGAATGAGGTTTACCTAGTTCGAATTAAACGCTCCACTAATTGAATTTGAAATAGCGGTTTGCATGTATAGCCGCTATTAAAGTTAATTCAAACTAACAGCTGTTGGTTCGAATTATCTTTGTAGTGTAGACATACCCTTTGAGAGAACTGTGATGTTCACCACTCCAGGCTAGGGATAGAATAATGTAGTCAATTAACCAATCAACTGATAAGCAAAAGCTAGAAATATGCTTAATGCTCTAAACTACACACATTTCCCCCGCCAATAAATTTTTTAGCAGGCTGGCCAGCAGCCCAGCTCAGTCCTGGCTTGTGCCAGGTCTGGAACCTACTCCTGCTGTGGCTCTGCATTTAAAGTGTATTAGGAGCCAGGTGGGCAGGCAGCTCAGCTCAGTTCCTGCTCATGCTGGGTCCAGGAGTTCAGTCTTCCCTCTGGACAGGGGATGCTGCCACCATATCAGAGGCAGCAGTTCAGGGTGCCAGCCAGGAGCTGGTCCATGAGGGGAGCCAGTTTAAAAACCATCTCTCTCAGCAGACTGGCTGCCTATCGCATCACACTGATGCCTCTCTGTGGCGGGGTCCCCCCGCCCCACCCTCTCCTCCACGAGATTAAAGCAAGCCCGGAGGCCGAGTTCTGCCCAATCGCCGGCCCTGAGGCCTAGTCCCACACAATTCGCAGGCCCGGAGGCCTAGTCTGCAGTCAAAGCAGGCCCTGAGGCCTAATCCCACACAATCTGCAGGTCCTGAGGCCTGGTCTGTGGTTAAAGCAAGCCCTGAGGCCTAGTCCAGCACAATTCGCGGGCCCGGAGGCCTAGTCTGTGCCCTGAGGGGTTGGGGTAGGGGGGACCGGGCCCTTTCTCTCCACTGGACCCCAACCCAGGGCCCTAGTAGTGGTGGGTGGTTCCCACCACCGGCTCGGCGGGGAGTTATCCCCGAAATGTGCCGAGCCCACTGTGGGGTTCCCTGCCCCTTGCCCTGGGTTGCTTCCTACCCCAGCCCTGTGGCCGACGGAGACCCCACCTGGCGATGCTGGGCTGGCGGCGGCGGCAATGTTAGCAGGTCCCGTGTCTGGGGCAGCAGCGAAGGGGATGTCCACTGCAGCGGGGCAGGCGGCCCCCTGGAGTTGGCGTTGGGGACGTGCTCGACCCGGTGATGCAGCAACGGTGGCAGTCCCCACGGCTCTGGTTCCAGCAGCAGGTCCGGCTGTGGCTCTGCGGCTTGGGATGGAGCTCCTTCCTCCCCAGAGGTCCACCCCAACTGAGCAGCCCGGCCGCCTTTTATACGGA
Source organism: Pelodiscus sinensis (assembly GCF_052426305.1). Lineage (NCBI taxonomy): Eukaryota > Metazoa > Chordata > Testudines > Trionychidae > Pelodiscus > Pelodiscus sinensis. The sequence goes on along the minus strand of NC_143067.1, from coordinate 19,485,121 downwards.
GGCTGCACTGCGAGCATGCCCAGCAGAGCCGTGGGGGAGGGGCGTATTCTACCCAATAGACGGGCTCTCCTCCCTCCTGTTCAGGCTAGACCCATAACACTCTCATATAGAAACAGCAGCATGGAGTGGTAGGGAGCTCCTCGGGAGTGAGGCCAGAGCGCACTGGCTGCCAGCCTTGCCCCCAGGGTCTATAGAATAGTCAAGTAACCAATAAGAATTCACGAGGTTAATCAACTATTCAATTCACCGATATTAACATCCCTGATCCAGGCCGTATCCCTTGCATATCCATTAGTGGGCTCCAACTAAAGCCAGCCAATCATTTTAGCTATCTCAACAGCATTTCCACTGATGGATCTCTTGACAAAGAGATCATGCACAGAATGTAGAAAGCTCCTCAGTCACTAGAAAAGCTATGCACCAAAGCCCTAAAATCCCAACACATCACCTTTGCAGCAAAAATAAAACTGCATAATGCTTTTGTGCTCACATCTCTCCTCTATGGCTGTGGGACTTGGACACCATACAATCATATCGAATAGCTAGAGGCCTTCGAGTTCAGTCTCTGCTCAACATTATGGGAATCAGCCTGAAAGACAAAATTACCAACCTGAAGTTCTCCAAAAGTCAAATGCTGACAGCATTGAGGCCATGTTGATAAAAGTCCAACTATACTGAGTTGGACACATCATTAGGGTGCCTGAACATTGACTCCCCAGAAAAATTTTCTATGGAGAATTGGCACAAAGACACCAGACTCAAGGCTACCTGAGAAAGTGCTAAAAGGACAGCATCAAGATCTGCATACACTTTGTGGAATAAAGCTGTTTGGTCTAAGAAGACTGCTTCAAATAGATCTGCATAGTGATTTACAACATTCAAGCTTCCCAAGCCTTTTAAAAGGACAGAAATAATAATCAACTGTTAGTTGCCAGGGAAAAGCATTGTTCCACTACTATAGCTACCAAGACGCTCACCAATGATTTTGCCCAATCTGCTCACAAACATGTTTTTCACACTTTAGACTTTAGAGTTGCTCCAGAATCTAAAAAAAGAGCAAGAAAACATCATTGTTGAATCAATGGATTATATGAGGAACCATTGTATTCTTTTTATTATTATTGCCATCATTTCTGAGTTTGTTCAAGGCTAATTACTCTAAAATAATTTTTGATTTGCATTTAAATTTAAATTTAAAGCATTATAATTTCCCTATATTAATATCATTCAAAGACTTCCTTTTGTTTATGGCACAGAATTTCTGCAGGTTTGTATTCCACACAGTTACTCTAGGTTTCATTATTGTTCTTTGCTAAATCCAGCCATGTCCGTAGTTTGCAGCACTGCTTATTCAAGGCTATCTATTTTTAGCTCATTCCTGAGAGTTGCACTGAGTAGCTCCTTAACTAGGTTTAGGATTTTCTTTTCTGCTTCATTATCTGTTCTAAACTCACATTGATTCCTTCTGATGACTGTCTTTCAATATATATGGAAAACATGTGTACAGACACAAAAGTGTGTGTATTTGTGGTGCTTAGCCTACCTTTTATTTACTATTACTTTACATTGTTTATAAAGTCCACAGAAGATCAATTAAGCAATTAGTTTACTATTCACTGGTAGATGTTGTGAACTATTTCATTTCACAAATTGATTACGATTTAATTGTTTATTTTCAGGGACCTCCGTTATGTTCTCTTCCTCCCCCTCCCCAGCCGTCCCTGGGATGGTCTAATAATACAGCCAGTAAAAGTATCTACTTTTTTTCTCCTTGCTCTCTGTGTTTGACTTGTCACATAATATTTTAAATTTCTACACCACCTTCTGTTTGAGAATTTCTTCAGCCCTTTACATATAAGCCTCAAAATCCTGTGAGGTATGCATTGGCCACATTGGAGATCTGCAGTATGGAGACTGGAGCAAGTTCTCACAGCAAGACTGTGGAAGAACCAAGAACAGAACTCAGATTCCCTGGTGTGCAGGCCTTTCTTTTACTACACCCTTCTACACTTAAAATATCTCACTGTGAGTCATTGCTCTTCGTAATTGCCATCATAAACTACCACTTGTTTCTCTGTACGTCTAAAAATTGTATTTAAAAGGGGTGTTTGTGTGTTCTTATCAGTGCATATATGTGACAGGATGTAACAACCTCATGATAGAGATGAAATGATTAACAATTTTATTTAGACCTAGATGGGGGGGGGGGGGCTGCCAGACTTGCTGGGCCCCTGGACAAAGTGTGCGTATGGGGGCAGGGGTAGAGAATCAGGCAGAAGGAGCAGGGCTGGGGCAGGTAGCCCTTAGTGCCATCTGGAACATGCCACATACTCCCCCAGGCATACCTCAGTGCTTCATGGAGTGTGCCAACCTCCCCCCCTCCTCCACCCGCAGCAGCCCTCAGAGCCACCTGGAGCATGCCACAGGGAGACCTGGGCCCTTTTGAATCTCTGAACCCCATGGCTGTTGTGCCCTTGTCTCCCCTGTTGGCAGGTCTGGACCTAGACAGCTTTGCCCTATCACACTTGCAAAGCCTTCACAGGCTAAAGGAGGAGTTTAAATAGAGAGCAGAGTGTAGCCCACTCACAAGTAGCCAGAAGGAGCAGCATGGGAGGCCCAGATGCTTATTGATGGTCTAGTGCAGTGTTCCTCAACTGGTGCTCTGCAGAACTCCAGGGTCCTGCGAAGCGAAAGTAAGGGTTCTGTGAGAACGCAGCATTCCCCCGCCCCTTCTTAAAGAGACAGAGTCTATTTTGCTGAGGGTTTTTTGTTTGATTGGTTGGTTTTTTGCTCGACCAGTTCTGGTGGGTTTTGGTTTTGGCTTCTGTTTCCATCTTTGCATTGATTGAAGTGCCAGTAGGGCGGTACAGTGTGGTACACCCTACCAGCAAGATATTTATATAGCTGGTATGGCATACTGGAAAGAGGAGCAATAGAACATAGGGCTGAAGTTCCTCCAGCACAACTGTACCCCCTCCAGTCCTTCTACATAGGGTCTCTAAATGATCCATCCATACAGCAGCCAGCTCTGCCAGAGGACAGGGCTGGAGAAAGGGGAAGGGGAGGTACAGAGGAGGAGCTGTGGCATGGAGCTGCCCAGTGGCCCCATGTTCTGTTCCTTTCTCCACTGCAGCTCCCAGGCGTGCTCTATGGTTCAGAGCTTTCCTGAGAACCACAGTGGGGAAAGGAGCAGAACCTTCAGCCCCACCCCCTGCCCTTCTACAGGGTCACATGTCCTCCAGCTTCCAGTAGCAGCCATGCCAGAGGACTGGATTGGGGTGGGGGACAGGAAGCAGTACAGCCATTAGAGGAGCTGATGGTGATCTGCTCCGTTCTCTGCTGCAGTTCCCAGGAGAGACCTGCTCTCTTGGAAAGTACACCGGGGAAAGTCAACATGGGGTAGCTGCATACTGGCAGCTTCTTCAGCTCGGCTGCACCAAGCCCAGCTGTGCCCCTCCCGCCCTGTCCTCCAGTGGGGTTGCCTGTTCTTGAAATGGAGGAGACAGGCTGGGGTAGTAGAGCTGCAGGCCGGGGGCCACCCAGCAGCCCCATGTTCTGCTTCTTCCGCCACTGCAGTAAAAATGTCTCTATTTTAGTAGAAATCTGCCTTGATAACATATAAACAACTCACCCTTGCCAAAAGTAATCATATAAAGAGTCACTTTAGTAATAGATGCGCAAGCGGAAGAGGTGAAAACAAAAGCTAAATGCATGGAAAACCCTGGGATAAAAAACCTTGTCATATGTGGGGCTTAGGTCTGCCAATGGAAGAACACTATAGTTACCAACTGAAGACCAAATAACTTGCCTGCATATCCTGACATATCCTCTGACTATGTGTACACTACGAGTTTTACCAGAAGAGGCAATGCAAATGAAGCGCAAGAAAATGCTAATCTGCACTTCATTTGCATTGCCTCTTCCGGTAAAACTGGTAGTGTAGACATAGTCTCCTTGTTTAAAAAAGTGAAGTCAGTGACATTTTGGCTATCCATTTAATTTGGATCAGGATCTGGCGTTGTATATGCAAAATGGGATAAGATCTCCTTTGAATGTAAGAAAGCAGGTTATAAGCCTTCCTCAAAGTTCACCTATAAAAATATCACCAAATAGGCCTGTTTATAATATTAACTGTTTATAGCTATGGATAAATATGCTGGACCAACCAAGCATATAGCACTATGAAGCAGATCTGGCATGTCCTACACATTCTGTAATATTCCACCATCACAACACTGAGCAGCATAAATGTAAAAAATGAAAGGCGGGGCTTACATATTATGGAACATGACGTTTGGGAGTTTTCCTCTTTTTGATGCTGAGTATTTTCTATTCAAGAGATAATCTGAAATTAAAATTTCCCAGGAGCCTAAGAAAATTTGGTGCTCAGTTCTTCAGCATGCACCATAGACTGTAGTGTTCATTTTATGGTTCGGAACAACTTAAGACCATAGCTTTGCATACTACAAAAGATTCAGATATGAGCATCTTTATAAAAGCCATATCACAGTGGCAATTCTTGCTCTCCCAGGAGTCACACTGCCCACCCAAAGTTCCCTTGGAATAGCACAATTTTATAGTTACCCTTCCTTAGGGCTGTGCCTTTATGACATACCATAGCTCTAAGGGTATGTCTACACTACAAAGTTAATTCGGTGCCAAGGGCACCGAACCCCTGGATGACTGCGTCTGGGTCAACGAGGCTGACCACCCTCCGGAGCAGCACCCGGTTGATGGCCTTGACCACCTGCAGAGAGACACAGCAAACGGCGAATCACTGGGGCACCCAGGTGGCTGGGCGTGTTCGTCCCTGGCACTGTCCCGCACCCCACTCCCAGAAGCAACCCCTGAGGGCGGTGTGTAGTACGGCCGGGACAGACCGAACCCTTCCATGTGAGGCACTTTCACCTCCTTCCCCCCCCCCCCCATTTTCCCAGGGGCGGCCCATCCCCTCCTTGCAGCCTCCCTCCCCCCCAGCCCAATGGCCGGTGAGTGCTCTACCTGCATGAGCACTGCTCTGACGGTGGATTTCCCCATGCCAAACTGGTTCCTGATGGATCGGTAGCTGTCCGGCATGAATAGCTTCCACAGCGCAATGGCCACACGCTTCTGGAGGGGGATGGCGTGCCTCATGCAACTGTCCCGTTGCCAAAGAGCTGGGGCGAGCCACTCGCAGAGTTCCAGATGTCCTTCTTCATCGTGAAGTTCTGGGTCCACTGTTGGTCTTCCCAGCTCTCCAGGATGATGCAGTCCCACCAGTCACTGCTGGCGTCCAGACGCCAGATGCGGCAGGTCACACTTGCATCCGGGTGCTGCTGCGGCTCCTCCACAGCCCCCAGGGAGGCCGGGAAAGAGGCAGGGGGCTGACATGCACCAGATGGTGCCAGGCAGCCTCCAGCCATTCCTGGCAGGCTTGCAGCAGCAAGTCCAAAAACTGGAGCAGCATGTCCAGGGCGAGCTCTGGCTCCATGGTGCCAACTGCAGTGGTGTCCCCAATGGGAACCACCAACACAGGCAGGCAGCGAAGAAAACACTTTGCTGTCCCTCGGCGAGGTAGGCAAGCAAGCGGAAAAGCTGAGAACCGGCTGTCCAGGAGGATCCCTTTAAGCACGAGCCTCAGGTAGCCTCAGACAGCAGCCACACAAAGCAACTACTGACCTGATCCCCTGCCGGAACCGGTTTCAGCTTCCCTAAAATGCAACCCAGCGTCCAATCAGTGTGGACGCTCTATTTCAAATCAGCAAAACGTTAATTCGAATTAGTTTTTGGGTCTAGCTGCACTAATTCGAATTAGCTTATTTCGAATTAACTAATTGAATTAAGTTAGTTTGAATTAGTGCTGTAGTGTAGATATAGCCTAAATGAGGTGATTAGAAGAGAGAGAGGGGGAAGAGATTTTGAGAGAAAAGGCACTTGCACAAATTTCATAAGGCAACTGGTATTTGACTCTAAGGCTTTGTCTACACTTAGAAATTTGTGGTTCACAGGTGCTTAACCCCCCTCTTCCAGGAATTACAAAAAGTTTTGCCATGGCAAATGCAAGTGTGAATGCTGCTTTGTCTGTAGACAGAGTGAAAGCCGCTCAAGGGGCCTATACATACTTTGTCAGCAAAAGAGTCAACAGACAGCATTCACACATGCCAGCTTTCAGCGACAGGGCTGTGTCAACTTTGCTGCCACATTTTCTATGGGAAGTGTTTTGAGGGGGAAAAAAGCTTGCTCTGAGAAAATAGGGGTGATAATGAGTCTAGGCTTTCACTGCAGAGTTGGAAATTTACTGGCAAAAAGAAGGTATAAGGTGGAGACAAATCTATTGTGTTTTTAGTATGTTAGTCAGAAAGAAAGCACAACTTACCCAGATGTTGGAGCAACCGCAACAACCAAAGTAGCAACCAAATAAAGAGTATTTGTCGGTTCAACAGACACAGTATTTACAGCAACAAAGTATCCCCTACAAGATTATTAGTTACAGTAAACGGAATAATGTTTTCCTCTGCAATAAGAGCAGCCTGTGGATATGGCCGTAGAATCACCTTACATTTACCCAACCCACTTAATAGGCTTCAACAGCAAACAGAAGTCAATGGAAAATTACAGCATGAAATGAGGCATCTGCCTAAGCTTCCCCGTGCCAGAGGGAATATGCTACTAAACTCGCAAAGTCTGGGGAGGGGCCACCCATAACTCAAACCCCAGACCTAAGTGCTGTCCTGCTCAAAATCTGTATAAAAAAAATGTCCATGAAATTCTACATTCTATGACAAGGATAATCTGAGGTGCTAACCATGAGCTGGGTATTTCTGTTAGGGCCATTTGTAGCAAACAAGTGTGTGACATTCATCCCTTCATTTAACGACGGGCTATTTGGTTATTCAAGGACCACAGCAAAAATAATCCAGATCTGGAGCCAACAGATAATAAATAGGCTAGCATATTACTATATTATTTATTAATAGCCTCATCTCAATAATTAATCCCACACAAAATAAAACATTCGTGCTGGAGGTAGCTACTTTGGTGCAATAAATTTCTTCCTTTAGAAAAGAACCAAGACTATACTATGTGGAGCTGGTAACTACACCCATAAGTTGGGCTGCCCCACACTTCACATAACACCCTGTTGTTTATAAGTTTGTTAAATTGTTAAGGCTGAAACTTCCATTTTGGGTATTTACCTGAAGCTGAGTTTTTATGGAAAGCTTCAGCAAAAATGGTTCGACCTTTTCTGAAATAAGATTAAGAAAAAAAGTCATTTGGTGATGTTAAACAAGTTCATGGAGAAGCTTAAGCACCCACTATGCTTGGAAGGACGTATTTTATTTAGCAGGGAGGTTTACTTGGGTTCAGGAATTTACTTTTACTATTCCCTTGAAAAACTACCAAAATCTGACAGAATTAGAAGACTTTGAAAAATTGCAGTTTGCCCATGCTCAGTACCAACTTATTAGAGTTTAGAGAAAAAATGTGGGTGAGGCAATACCTTTTTTTAAAATCATCTTCTATTGGTGAGGGAGACAAGCCTTTGACCCACTTTTACCCTTAGAAGTTGGTTCAACACAAAATATTACCTCATGCACCTCTGTTCTAATAATCCGGGACCAAAATGGTTACAAACATTGCATACAACTTGGCAGTTAAATTCTCCTGAGACTAGTGTTGGTTCTGAGCATGCTCCATCCTTTGATTTCAGGGGCTGAGCAGGAACTATTTTTCTTGTAGTTACCGCTATGGTGTTGGTGGAAAGGGAGATGTGTGCTTTTAGTGCTCCAACTCCTGGCAGCTAGGTTGCTAGGATGCCTGACTGGAATGCTGAAGGGATAAGAGCTGTCCCTGGAAGATAGCAGAGGTAGTAGATTCAGACAAAGTGTCTATGGAAGGGAATACAGGAGGTCAGGAAGATTGGGAAAGTGGAGGTGTAGGGGCAACAGAAGGAAGGAATCTAGGGAGTAAAGACTGAGATCAAAGGTGGAACAGGTGGAGGGCAAAGGAGGGACTTGGACTCTCTGGGGAAAAAAATATAGTCTGATCTGGAAATACCCTCTACAAAGTGCATTGGTCTTTTTGCCAGTTCACTGCTTTCTGTGAATTGTGTGTGTTGTGCTTATACCTGCTTTCTACCAGTGTAACACTATTGCTTCCTGTGAAATGTATCCTTGTTTTTTATTTTGTGTCAGCATGATCATGGTTTCATTTACACATTATTCAGGGCAATGTGACTTTTGCTGTTGTTAAAAGATTTTATCGCTATTGCCGGGTTGTACAATGAACCTCCTCTTTGTTTGGTTGTTTTGTTTTTGAATAATGTGGTTTTGTCCAATGTTGCATCTTTTTGCCTGAGATAGGGTTTGTCTTACTGAGAATTGTGGGAGATTGCCTGAAGTGGGACACGTGAAGTAAATGAGTAGAAGTCTCTTATCACTAGAGAAACTGCCTCTCTGGGAAAAATAGAAAAGGAAAACCAAACAGGAGATTAAGCCAGATTTGTAGTTCTGCTATTTTCCTAAATAGAGCTGAAGAAAAATACCCATGAAATGGGGTAAAATGGCTAACCGTTTGGTGGGGAATTGTTGGAGGGATGAGGGCTTAAAGGAAACATGTAATCTGATTAAGCAACTTCATTGCAAGAAGACGGAATAATGTTTGAGCTGTATTGTGCCCACTATCTAGTTAGGAGACAAAAGTAACAACCCCAGAAGAACTATTAAGCAAGCTCTTATCCTGTTAGTGGCAAATTCTGGAAACTAGAAACTGTTGTGCAATGGGCTCTGTGGGTTTTCCAAGAACATTTGGGAGCTGTAGAAAATCAGTTTTGTTCAGACCCCACAGACATGAACTGGATCTTTTGGAGCCAAGAACCAACCGTTGTGCCCTATTGTTGTGGTGAAGTGATGTGCACAACATTCTGGAAGCCCACAGATGAGAATTCTTTTGAAAATATGTTCAGGGGTGCCCAGTGCCTCTACATGTACAACTTTTGCATTTTTGGGATGTGCCCCACACAGTGTCACTCAGGATTCTGAGGTTTTTTCCAGCAATCTTCATACCCCAAGCCTCAATATCCAATATTGGAGAGAATGTAAACAAGCAGCCACATAGGTAGTTACTTCATATTGCTGGCTGCAGGCCAAAACTAACTATGGCCCATGCTGAGTTTGTGTACATGGGTAGAGACAAACACTGAGGATAAATAGGAGGCCCAGAATAAAGTTGTGAGGGTGTTTATATATTTAACAAAGTATATAACATATATTACTGTTGTAGACCTTAGGCTCTGTAGTGTAGAGAAACCCTTTTATCAGCACAGCTATTCCAACATAACCCCCCTAGAATAGATGCTGTTTATGCTGGGGATGCAGGTTGAACCTCTCTAGTCTGGCAACATCCATGGTTCACCATGATTTTAGTTTGTCCACTTAACATGGGTGTGGCCAAGTTTCCCATAGTCCCATAAAGTTTGTTACAGCCGCTGGTCCTTGCTCTCAGTGTTCTGTGCTATTAGCTCTAATTTACCCATAAATATCTTCTCAGACCCCATTAAACAATGTTGGTAATGCTGATAGACATTATTGACCTCCCATGGTTTGGCAAATTCTCTTCTTTGGAATGAGTCAGGTCCCAAGGATGCTGTACTAGAGAGCTTCAGCCTGTATAACCTCCCTGAATAATGTTAGTTATGCCAACAGAAGCACCAGTTCTTGCAAAGAATAACAAGATCCCTCCGTATAAGACTGGCACAGAAATAGAGTATAGTGAGAATAGAAAGAAGGGAAAAATGATGGTCAGAGGAAGACAGAGTAAACTCTTAAATCGTATTGTGCATTCATTTATCACATTGAACATAACTGTTATATTTAATAATACTAATATGTATTAATACTAAATAAAAATCCTCTTTCTATGGATTTAAAAGATTATCAGATGACTATAGGGTCATCCAACTGTTACTATGGGAAAAACAATCTTGCATTAGTCCTTCTCCTGCTATGCCCATTCTTCAGTTATACAAACCAATCCATACAGTGTGACTACCTATTGCGTTATTGAAAGCATGTAAACGAAACCATCTGCAGCATATGCCTGTACTGGGAACACAATGCGATTTAAGGCATCAAACTTGAAATAAAAAACTGCAATTTGCTTGTGGTTACACTTTGTGAGTGAGGGTACATCTACCGCGCAAGATAAGCCATGACTCAGATTCATGTGAAAATCCCATTCTGCCTATGCAAAATTCTATCTAATTCAGGCCTGGACCTAGGCCCCAAGATCCCACAGCAGTGGAAAGGTTTGAGGTCAAGTCTCCTGGGAGTTTGGGTCCTTTGCAATGTGGACACAACTCAAGCCCAGGCCCCACAGACTTGGAGCCTGTGAGTCCATTCCTGCAGTCCCACATTCTCCAGGGACAGTGTCCTTTGTCCTTTCCATGGCAAGATTGCCCAGTCAGCTCCCAGGAAATAGAGGTCACTCTCTGTTTCAAGTACAGCTTGCTCAGTGTTTAACTTTTCCTTTGCCAAGCATGCTGCTCCTTGGTAATGGAGCACAGCCAGATTTGAATTCATTGCTGGTGCAAGGTGAGCACGCAGGTTGACTTTAGCAGGAGTTTCAAATGCCCAGGCACCCCAGCTAATAACAAAAAAGATGGCAGCATTAGGAATTCACTGCCCAATGCAGGGAGCAGACTAAGCAGCTCAAGAGTGACACTGGAAAACCAGAGATGAGAACTGCACCTCTGGGATCTTGCCACTATCAGGCCCTTTTTACGAGGCATTTGAGTGGTTGCTGGGTATTGTGCTGTGTACTAAGCCACCAGTGCTACGCTGCAGCCTGGTTAACTGGGACAATGACCTTCTCACCTCTGAATCCAGTATCGGGATGGAGGGGAGTCAACAAGCATCTGATGAGGTTCACACTGTGCCTCTTGTACTAGAACAGTCCCTGAGGAGGCTTGGCGGCTGGAACAGCTGCAGCACATTATGGATCACTACTGGACAGAGCTTTCTGATGCTTCCTCGGAAGAGCTGCCAGCCCAGAACCAGCGTCAGAAATACCAATTTAGCCCTGGAGCCTGATATGGGTCCGGCTCTGTGGTATTAACGTATGGATGGGAAGGATTTCCAGTTTATTACTCAACGCAAAATTTACTGGTAATAACCTGAGGGGAAGTTGTGCTGCCACCTTGGTTTTGAATGATTGTGGATAAAGTAAAATACAGGACTATGTAGCACTTTAAAGACTGTGGATAAAGTAGATAGTTTGACAAACTTGTAACAAGCAGTGTAAAATCTTTCTAAAATTGCTCTTTTGGGACACCAAACATTTTTTTAATAAATCTAATTTGTAGATATTTAAGAAATCAATTTAACTAGCACCTTGGGGTCCAGATTTCCCAGTAGCAACAATAAACATGAAGTATTGAATTCATGTACACCACTGTCTGCAAGGTTATAAAACAATCATTGTCTCCTGTATGGTATTATCTTTGTGAATAGTAGATTATTGTAAGTGTTACACCAGCAGAACTGAGTTCCAAAGGGTAGTTATAGTTTTTCAATGGTCTATTAGGATATGGGAATGTGTAATTTACAATTGATGTGCAGAATTTTCACAGCATAAAACAATTTTAATGCACTTTAAATAAATAAAATTTATTCTGTGGCTTGCTTGGTTTTCTCTAAATGACTTACTGATCATCTGTGTAATTTAGAATGAAATGGGCAGGTAAATGAATTTACTGTAACAGTCTTAAATTGTGATAGTAGATTTTCAAACTAGAAGACAAAGATATAACAAGATCCAATGTCTGGATGCTGAAGTGACACAACTTTGGGCTAGAAATAAGACATGAAATGTTAACAATGAAGATAATGAACAATTGAAACAACTTTACCAGCGTTGTGGTGGATTCACCATTTCTGGAAATTTTTAAATGAAGATGGGATTTTTTAAAGGATATCCTCCAGTTTGAACAGGAATTAGACCATAGGACTTCCCTGAATTGTGTTATATAGAAGGTCAGACTAGATGATCACAATGGTCCCTTCTGACCTTATAATCTATGACTATCACAATGACTTGTTTGCAGTAAATTCATTATAAATTACCCATAAAGTACATATATTACACTGTGGCTGTCGTTAGCATGCTTATAAATATTCATTCCCATTACAGGCAGCCATTAAACTGAAGTGTTACTTCTTTCCAAGCAATGCTCTTACAATTAACACCAGCAGAATTTTTTGATTCTTTATCTCTTTCCTGCTCTGAGAATAATTTGACCCACTTAGTCTCCCAGAAGTAGATCTGCAGAGAGTTTTCTTTTCTTTATAGTTAATTCCACCTTAACGTTGCTATATCCCAGAAGAAAGCCCATGCTTGTGTCACTGAATCTTCCAAAATAAGAAGAATGCTACCTTAATATCATACAGGAGATCTGCAAAGAAACAAAAAAGCTTGTGCGCTTTTAATGTCTTTATGATATATGTAAGAGGGTCCGTGGCTGCACCCTCTCTCTCTCTCTCTCTCACACACACAGTTGCGCCCCCTTTCAGGGCCACTCTCTCGTGGGGGGGTAGGGGAACCTGGGCCTACCCTCTCTCACGTGTCCCAGCCCAGGTCCCTAAGGGCCAGTCCGGCTGGTGGGGCTACTGCCGAAACTCACCAGCCCTCGGGCAATATGCAGGCAGCCCTACCCTGGGCTACTTCCTATCCCGGGCTACTTCCTACCTCCCCCCCTCCCCCCCCGCGAGTCCGGTTCATGGTCGCAGGGATGTCCATTCACTACCCTCACCTTCCTCCCTGAACCCCCCCCCCCCCCCCCCAGGCATACTTCCTCCACCTTTTGAATTCCCCCGCCTGGCGTTTCTGCCTCTCGCACCCCCCTCTGACCTCACATCACCCTTTTGCCCCGCCCCTTGCATCCACCGTGCCTCCGTCCCTCCTCCCCCACACCGTGGGGGCCAGACTCCCTCCCGTCCTCCTGAGGCTGCTGCAGCTCAGCTGTACCACAGCGCTAGAGCGGCACAGCTGAGGGTTTTTGCAGCCGCCTACCCAGACAGTATGGGGATCGGCGCGGCTTCGGTGCGGGGCGATCTCGTGCCACCGGAGTGGGGCGGAGTCGCTCCATCACAATGTACTAGAAGATTTACCCAGCATTGCTCAGGTACTTCATTCAGATAAGTTTTGTTTTTCTTCATTTAAATCATTGTTCTAGGGTGGGGCTGAGGGGTTCAGTATGCACCATGCCTGGAAGTGAGGACTACCCCAGCCTTCTTTCACTAGAGCAGCTTGGGACCAAGTGAGAAGTGCCTTCTGCAGCTGCAGCAGGCACAGCTGGGGGAAGGGTGTATTTTCTCTGGCAGAGGGACAGGCAGACACACAGACAGACAATCACACAAACAGCCAACTCTATGAAATATATAGCAGAGAGCTGTCCCTTTCTCCACCCCTGTCTCCACCTGGCCCAATGTGGGGATAGCTGTCACTGCCCCCATCTGTGGCCCCTTGCTGCCCCCTCTGGTCATTTTACAGTATAACTGTCCCTCCTTCCACAACCCTCCTTTCCATTTTGTGAGAAACAATCAAATTCCAGGCACATCCCATTGTCTTGGCACAACCAACCCCTGACCTTGCTTAAAGTTATGCTAAGAAGAAACTGCATACCAATTTGGTAGTCTTAGCTCTTACAGTTTAGGAGGAGTTCTTGAACAAAAGGACTCACAAACAGATGGAAGCACAAACTCTCCAAAATATATAGCATATAAAGAAGGTTTGGAAGGGGATTTCCCTCCTTCTAAGCCTTTGTCTACACTGCCAAATTCTGTCAACCAAAGTTATGTGCACACCCAAAAATCAACATAATAAAAATAGGAAACCATACTGGGAGAATATCATCGACAGTGTGAGCAATGCGCTGTGGGATAAAGAGCAATAGCTACAGAACTGTTGGGCAGAAAGCAATCTTTCTGGAACTGTGTGTGGAGCTAGCCAGAGGCCTGTAGCACAAGGACACCAGAATGCAGAATGAGAGCTGCCCTCTCAGTACAGAAGTATGTGGCAATTGCTGTCTGTAAGCTGAAAGCTACTGGTCAGTTGCAAATTAATTTAGAGTGAAGTTGACCATTGGGGCTGTGTTAATGCAAGTGTGCAGGGCAATACATTTCATCCTGCTATGAAGGACCAAGACTCTGGGAAATGTGCGTGAAATAGTGGGCTGCTTTGCAGAAATTGGTTTACCTAAATGTGGAGGGGCAATAGAGGGCCCACATTTTCCAAATTTGGCACCAGACCACCCTGCAACAGAGTACCTCAATAGGAGTATGTCTACACTACTTCCCTAGTTCGAATTAGGGGGGGTAATGTAGTCATACGGAGTTGCAAATGAAGCCCGGGATTTGAATTTCCCGGGCTTCATTTGCATAAAGCCGGCCGGCGCCATTTTTAAATGCCGGCTAGGTCGGACCCCATGCCACACGGCTACACGCGGCACGGACTAGCTAGTTCGGATTAGGAAGCTAGTCCGTGCCGCGTGTAACCGCGCGGCACGGGGTCCGAACTAGCCGGCATTTAAAAATGACGCCGGCCGGCTTTATGCAAATGAAGCCTGGGAAATTCAAATCTTCATTTGCAACTCCGTATGACTACATTACCCCCCTAGTTCGAACTAGGGAGGTAGTGTAGACATACCCTAGGAAGGTACGTCTGCATGGTGTTGCAAGCACTTGTAGATCAAGAGGCATCTTACTGATCTCAACATAGGGTGGTCCAGGAAGGTACATGATGCACACATCTTCAGGAACATCAGAAAGCTACAAGAGGGGACTTTCTCTCACAATCACAAGATTACAGTGGGAGATGTTGAAATGTCCATAGTGATCCTAGGAGATGCACCATAGCCATGGCTCATGAAACCTTATACAGGACACCTGGACAGCAATAAGGAGCAGTTCAAACAATAGGTTGAGTAAATGCAGAATGAGAGTTGAATGTGCCTTTGACAGATTAAAAGCATGCTGGCAATGTTTTTATGCAGGATAGTCCTCAATAAGGATAATTCCCATGGTCTTAGCTGTGTGCTGTACTTTGAAGCTAAGGGTCAAATGTTTAGTCAGGGGTGGAACATGAAGGCACAGTGCTTGGCTGCTGGGTTGGAGTAGCCAGAGACCAGAGGGCAGCAATTCCAGCCAGGAGCACTTCAAAGCAGCACTTTGACAACAAGCAGTAAAGTGTCTATGTCAGAGGCACTTCAGTATTACGTTGCATGTAGTTTTCCTAGGATACAATGGTGACTTTGGCCTGTACGTCCCAGTCAGAAAATGATTAAAATGTCTGTGCATCTATTGGTAGAGCCTGCGATCTGAATTTGTAGAAAACAAAAGAAGGATGATTTGTCATTCTAACATTTTGCCTTTATTCAACAAGGAACAGCTTTGTGAAACACACCAACACAGAGACATAAGAACATAAGAACAGCTATACTAGACCAATGGTCCATCCAGCCCAGTATCCTGTCTGCCGACAGTGGCCAATCCCAGAGGGAGCGAACACAACAGAGAATCCTCATGTGATCCCTCCCCTGTCATCCATTTCCAGACAGAGGCTAGCGACACCATTCTTCCCCATCCTGGCTAATAGCCATTGAGACGCTTGCTGGAAAAGAAGGGACTTGGAAAGGGCAGACCTTCACAACTGTGTGTAGGCCCAGCTATCGTTGTGAAAGGTGCCTGAGGGAGTGATGTGAAGGAGAAAGCAAGGAGCCCCAGAAATAGAAAGGAATATAGGGTGGAGGGGGGGAAGTTGTGAATATTAGGGATGACAGTGTTAACCAGTGGCCTGACTGAGCTGGAGCAGAGCCCCACCCATTGCAGGCGGGCCCCCAGCTCGGCCAGAGCAACACTTGCCCATAACAGTCCTGACTGGGAACTTCTCTCTGTAAAAGCCTATG
Organism: Pelodiscus sinensis; assembly: GCF_052426305.1. Taxonomy (NCBI): domain Eukaryota; kingdom Metazoa; phylum Chordata; order Testudines; family Trionychidae; genus Pelodiscus; species Pelodiscus sinensis. Next base: position 19,469,181 of record NC_143067.1, on the reverse strand, counting down.
TACAAACGAGCCCCAATGATCTTTTATCAGCCGCAGGGGCTTAATATTCAATTTACTACTTAGATGAGCTCTTCATTTTAACTCAGCTCATCATGGCTAGCCTGGACTCTCCTTGAACTAGCCAGCAACTCCATGACACTCTGCCTTCCCAAAGAACTTTAACCCATCTCATAAAAGGAGTTAAGTGCAGATATTGTGTTGCTAGAGGACAAAAGTGCAGGTTTCTATCTCAGGATGTGTCTACACTGCCAAAAAAAACCCAACCAACCTACAAAACCTCTAGGTATTTTTAACTTGGGTTAGCTAATTGGTGTTAAATAGTGAAGTCATAGCAGCTTTTAACTTCAATTAGCAGCTCACATTAAAGCCAAAGCCACAGAAGAGCCTGGAGCTTAGTTTAAGCTTCTAATGTGTGGGGGGGGGGGGGGGGTGGAGGGAGAACAAACCAGCACATCTTCAGTGTTATTTTAACCTTCCTTAGCTAGCCCAAATTGAGACCACACCTTTTTTTTTCTGAATAGACATTAAGGCAAAAGAGTTCAAGATGCCACAAGAAAAAACAATTAGATTTGCAGCAACAACAACAACAACAAAAAGGAATAAAAAGATGTGGAGACATGCAGGCACTCAGAGTGCAGATGAAGATCATATGGTAAATGCACATAAAGAAAAAAATAAAGCTGCCTTTGAAGGGACTCCAGCAGTCCAATTCTTTCTAAAAGTCCTCTGCATCTGTGCACCAGTGCAAAGTAGGTGTAAATTATTATCATCCTAATTCAGAAGCATTTTTCATTCACATGGCAATGGAGAATCTAACCCTGTATGCGCACTAACGGAGTAACAGAGAAAAGCCAAAAATTTAACCAAAGAATCCCAAAGCACCGTAAATAGCCTGACTAAAAACACCTTTTCCTCTCACTAGCACAATTTTAATTGTCTTAGCTTTTGTTAAGGTATCATTCAGCTAGTTCTCCACCATCATCAAGACTTTCAGGCTGAACTTCTAGTGTAAACCGCAAGGAGAGAAAAACTATCTTTTCTTGCACTTTGTCTACACTACCAAGTTCTGTCATCAAAAGTTGCCTTTTGCTGACAAAACAGTTAGTGTACACACACTGTGATGTGACTTCTGTTGGGAAAAATGCCCAGTTTTAGCAACAAAATACATCTATTCTGACAAGAGACTTTTGTCTTTTTCCTTTACATTTGCATCAGCAAAGTGCCAATGTGGGGACTATGCTTGATTTCTTTGCTTTATTTGGTCTCCCAGATTGCTCTGGTCAGCAATTTGAACTCCGTTTCCCTGCAGCCAGTTAAACAGCCATCTGCCTTTTCCTCTTGCCCGAGGAACTTTTGAAATTCCATTTCCTGCAGGCTCACTCTGGAGAGGTCTCATCACAGGTGAGGACTTCCCATGCAGTGGTGGTGGGTTATCGCACCAAACGCTCTCTTGATGGACCACTGCAGAACTGCTGGAGCTGATCAATATATGGAGAGAAGAGGTTGTGCAGGCCCAGCTGTGCTTTGACTCATAGGATTTGGGATGCCTATGGTCGGGACAAGCTGCAGGGCAGCTCAAAAATAAAGGAGTTGGGGTAGGCATACCATACAGTGAGGCTACGTCTACACTACGAGTTTTCTCAGCAAAACATATGCTAATGAGGAACTTATTTGCATGAGACACAATCTTATTTGCATATTTTCTGCTGGTCCGGTTTTGTGCTAGGGGCTTTTGCGCAAAAAAAAAAAAAAAAAAAAATTCACGCTGCAAAAACCCCTAGCACAAAAACGGATGGGTAGAAAATATGCAAATGAGATCACAACTCATGTAAATGAGTCCCTCATTAGCATATTTTTTGCCAAGAAAACTCGTAGTGTAGACGTAGCCTGAGAGAGGTAAACTGTTGCTCTGGTGCTGCACCAAAGGCCTGCAATTTCTATAAGGAGCTGGAGGCAATCCTCAGGGGTGACCCCACCTCCACCACCAAGAGCCCCATGGATGCTTTGGAGGGCACAGGTAGTGGAAAGTGGACCTAATCTGGAGAATGAAGTTATTGATGAAGAGGTGGAGTTTGATGAGAATTTGGAGCTCCAGGCACGGTCACCAATGGGGCAGGCAGCCTTGAGCTGTTCTCCACTCCTGAGGTGCCTAGCCAGTCTCAGTAGCTGCTCTCTGGGGAGTGGGAAGCAGGAGATGAGGTGCAGGGTATGCAGCAGTGGCGTGTGTAGTGCAGAAGGGGGTTCAGGGTATATAAATGTAGGTGGCTGGCTGTGTGTCTGTGAGCTGGACATTTACCTGCACAACTAATCAATATGGCTGAGCAGGGCATTGATGCATCCTAAGATCTCATAGGAATACTTTAGAGAGATCTCCGAGAAAGCTTAGGAGAGATACTTGTTAATCCTCTGATGCAGGTTCCATGGCAGAACAGCTTTGTTCCTTCCCCCACTGTAGGAAACTTTCCTGTGCCATTCTATAATCACTTGTGCAGGGAGAGACTAAAGCAACACATGGGTGAGCAGGGAGGAAGCCACACACTCGCAGAAGATGTATCCTTGTTTCCCAGCTTACCCTCAGCTGTGAGCTGTCTGCTAGAATGATCATTGCCTGTGAAGATGTGTGGGACTTTAGAATTTGTCCCTAGAATGCTACTTTGCAATTCCTGCAAAGACTGTGTGCTCTCTTCTCCAGGCGGAGGGCTCCCTTCCCCCACTAACACTCACCATGCTTTGGGTATTCACAGAGATGTGTGCCTAGCTGTGGTCAGTGAGATAGTGATTGCAATGTTGCAAACGGTGTGTTTAACTGAAATGTTGAAATGCTGTGCTTGAATGTAGCAATCCTGCTTCTGTGCGTTGCCCCCTATGTTTCACCAGAGGCGACTTTCAATAATACCCCCACACACCTTGGCCAACCATCTCCACCAGACAAGAAAGTGCCCAAGATGCAGCAGAGAAGACATGTTCTGGGAGGTGCTGTGGTCCTCCATGGCAGAGAAAAGGAGTGCTGGGAAGTTGAAAGGCAGGATAGAAATGAAAATCATGCATTTGTTAGGGACACAATTGAGCAGATGATTAAAGTAGCGGGGGGAGCAAACAGAGATGCTCAAGTTCTTAATATTGCTGCAAACTGAGCTCGACCTCCATTGCAGCACATTCACTTGGGATGTGCAAGCCCATTTAATCAGTTAACTGGTTTAACTGGTTAATTGCTTAAATGGGATGGACGGGGGGGCTGCTCCAGCTAAGTGGACTGAAGTGTCCTCTACCTCCAGTGTTGCAACCTGCTCCATTCATTAGGAGGTCCGTGCAGACCCCTGAATCCAAGAGGGGGAGGGAGAGAGAGAGACCAGAGACCAAGTTTCAGATCACAACCCTCAAAGAGAAGGGCTGTGCAATTCCTGAGCCAAGGGAAAAGACTCTATTTCAAATTTGTTTTAATTCAGTGAATTAGAACCCCTGCAGGGGAATTTTGTCTTGCATTCTTTTGGATGCTGTGGAATTTTTAAGGAGCTCTGAGAGAAGGGAAGCTGAGGTGTGGGGGAGGGGCATTACAGAGCCTTGTGACATATAGGTGTTCCATGGAACTCCCTGCCGGAGGATGTTAGGAAGGCCAAGATTAGAACAGGGTTAAAAAAAACTAAATATGTTTATTGTGGATAGGTCCATCAATGGTTATTAGTCAGGATGGGTAGGAATAGTGTCCTGAGCCCCTATTTGCCAAGAGCTGGGACTGGACGACGGAATGGATCAATTAATAGTTATCTATTTACTCCATCTGAAGCCCCTGGCATTGGCCATTGTTGAAAGCGAGAATACTAAACTAGATGGACCTTTTGCTCTAACTCAGACTGTTCGTATATAATGCATTGGCCTCCTGAAGTGAATTGATACAGAACCTTGGACCGTTTCAATCTGGACCATGCCATATAGCATGGCTGCTTCCTGAGTTCATTCCTTATGGATCCAGTAACATTTCCCTAAGTATGCACATATAACAATACATGTTATTTTTTTTAAAGGTGGGGAGAATCAGAACAACCAAGAGAATTATAGACCAATCAGCTTAAATTCAGTACTTGGCAAGATAGAAGAGTAAATAATCAAACAAACAATTTGTGGTCCCTATAAGAGAAGATGACGGGTAACAGTCCACATGACTTTGTCAAGAACAAATAATGTCAAACTACCCTAATATTCTTCTTTGATAGGATAACAAGCGTAATGGATATGGGGTAAGTGGTGGATATGATAGATTTCAAATTGAACAAGGATTTTTGATACAGTCTCATACGACCTTCTCAGGAGCAAACTAAGGAAATATAGCCTAAACACACCTACAATAAAATGAATTCACAGCTGATTAGAAATCCATACTCAGAGAATAGTTATCAATGGTTCACAGTCAAGCTATAAGGACCTATTAAGTGGGATGCCACATGGATCTGTCCTAGGTCCGGTTCTATTCAATATCTTTGCAAATGATTTGGATAATGGCACAGAGAGTACACTTATAAAGTTTGCAGATGAGTCCAAGATGGAAGGGAGTGCAAGCTTTTTGGAGGACAGGATTAGAATTCAGCATGATCTGGACAAATTGGAGAAATAGTCTGAAATAAATAGGATGAAATTCAGTTAGGACAAATGCAAAGTGCGACATGTAGGAAGGAATAATCAACTGCACAAATACAAAATGGGAAAGACCTGCCTAGGAAAGAGTTCTGTAGAAAAGGATATAGGGTTACAGTGGATCACAACTGAAATATGAGTCAGTGCAATACTGTTGCCAAAAAAAGCAAACATTATTATAGGCTGTATTAGCAGAAGTATTGTAAGCAAGACATGAAAAGCAATTCTTCCTCACTACTCAGCACTGATAAGGCCTCAGCTGGAGTATTGTGTCTGGTTCTGGGCACTGCACTTCAGGAAAGATGTGGACAAACGGGAGAAATTCCAGAGGAAAGCAATAAAAATGAGTAGACATCTAGAAAACATGATCTACCAGGAAAACCTAAAGAAATTGGGGTTGTTCCTGAGAAGATAAGACTAAGTGGGGAACATAAGTCTTCAATTACATAAAAACTTGTTATGAAGAAAAGAGTGACAAACTCTTCTTATCTACTGAGAACAGGATAAGAAGTCATGGACTAAAATTCCAGCAATGGAAATTTAAATTGGAGACATTAGGAAAAACTTCCTAACTGTAAGGGTAGTTAAACAATGGAACAAATTACATAGGGAGATTGTGGAATCTCTGTCATCGGCAGTTTTTAACAGCAGTTTAGAAAAACACCTGTCAGGGTTGGTCTAGATAATACTTAGTCCTGCCTCAGTGTGCCTGACCAGACAACTTATTAAGATGCCTCCAGTTCTATATTTCTGATTCTGTGACAGGTGAGCAATTATGACTTTGTTTTCTCTTCCCTGCACCGTTACATTTCCAGTTTGCAGTCTGCAAGGGCAGCTCCTATTTTCATGGGCAAATTTGCTGTTCAGTGTTAGTGTGTCGCCTGTCTTCATTCTCTTAATATTCAGTAAGTCATCAGTTTTTCTGCTTCCCTCAGTTGTACTGGGAAATGCATTCCCTGCGACATGCTGAGAGCCTTTTCTAGGGTGCTCCTCATTGTAGCATCTAAATGGTTTAAAAGAAAATATATACACCAAAATTAAGTCTAGGATTTTCAAAATGGCAGAAAAGTGTTAAGTGCCCTAATCTCATGGACTTTCCAAAGGCTCTTTTGAAAATCCCCTCCTAAATTAACTAAATATAGATTGAAAAATACATGTTTACTCTTTGTGGATGGGGAAAATATAACAACCTACACACAATGGTCCCCTTCACTTTCACCTGCTCCACCAGAGTGTCCCTTTTTATCTTGTTTTTGCTTCTCTCCACATTGTATAGTGGCAAAGAGCATTCGGTACTAAGGAAGAAAAAATTGCCTCTTTAAGAACTAATATACTATGTGTGTAGTTCTGTGTTCTGTTCCATTTGTGCTTGTCAGCTGGCATTGGTTAAGGTAAGTGGCAGATTGAAATGACTGCAATGTTTTCCATTTGGAAAATGGAGTTGCTTTAGCCAGCTACATAATAGAATTTATTTTATTTACCATTAAACACATTCCATCTTCATTTCAGTCCAAAGATGAGTCCGAGAGACAGCTCTATCAGCTAAAGTACAGCTATCACTGTTAAGACTGTTAGTCTTTCTTTTCAAAGCTGGGAATAGAAGAAAAGAGAACTATTATTAACCTGAAAGTGATTGTGTGTGCTGAGCTGAACAGCTCTACTGGGTCAGAGGTGATTATAAATTATAGATGACAACTAGGGTCCAGATCCAACAAGTGTGAAGAGCAGTAGTACTTTAACCTAGCTCTGTAGGGCTACCAAATAACCAACAGACTGTGCCAACTGGTAGCACCTATAACCTGGCTGCTCTCTGTGACTCAGAATTCTCAGCAGTTGAATGCCACAGGAAGTTCCATCTTGAGTTATCTGATTGACAGTTGTCTTAGCCATCCTTGAGGGCCACCTTGATTTTATATAACAGTGTTTCTTAAACAGTCAGAGGTGACCTCGATAACTTTCCCCCAACCCTTTTTTCCTCAATAATCCCCCGACTCTTTTCGACTGACTTTTTTTTTTTTGCTCAACCAAAAATCCTTGATGTTCCTCATAAAAAAATTATTGTTTGGTGTTCCTTGGTCTTAAAAAAAATTAAGGAACACTGTTATATAAGTTCCTGGAGAGAAGCTTCCATGTCTGTTCAGCTTCTCTGCCTTTGACTTCCTAGCACTAAGCTCATCTGTGACTTGAATCCTGACTCCTGATTGACCCCTGGCACCTCAACACTGATCCTGATACTAACCCCCAGCTCAATTCCTTACTCTGGCTATGGCTTTGACCTTCAACTTGACTCCAACTCCAGTTCTGAGCCTGGCTTCAGTTCCTGGTTCCTAAACTCCTGCCGCTAGTTGTGCCTACCTTCACCTAGGATCCAGACAGGAAGGCTGTGTTCAGACTCAAGGGTTTTTTCGAAAAAAGTAGCCTTTTTTTGGAAAAACTTCACTTGCGTCTAGACTACAGCCGCGTTCTTTCGAAATTAAATCGAAAGAACGCGGCTTTTCTTTCGACGGCAGTAAACCTAGTTTCACGAGGAAGAACGCCTTTTTTCGAAAGTGCTCTTTCAAAAAAAGGTGTTCTTGAATGCAAACAGGGCGTTTTCGAAAGAGAGCATCCAGACTGCCTGGGTGCTTTCTTTCGAAAAAGCGGCTTGCTTTTTCGAAAGTACTGGTTGCAGTCTAGATGCTCTTTTTCGAAAGAGGCTTGCAGTCTAGACATAGCCCAAGTTATTGTGCATAGAGGTAAACAAAGGTGAATGTTACTTGTTAACCCTGTCATTGACATTGACTTGCAAACATTTCTAACATTTATGTAGGGATTTACATCTGTCTCTGTGTGTAGTTTCTGGTCATGGACTAAAATCTGTATCTTGTGTTACTTTACACTTTACTTATGGAAAGAAGTGTGCGTGGAGATAAGTGGGAGGGTTGTATAATCAGGCCTGTTGATGGGGCAGGCAAAGGGGGAAAACTGCTCTGGTGCCCAGTGATTCAAAAGGCCTTGGGGCTCCTGGCCACAACCCCTGCTTCTGTAGTGCTGAGGACTCGCTCCCACCAGCCCCGCCCTTTCCATCAGAGGCCTTACCCCTTCTGGGAGTGAAGAGCCAGGCTCCCTCCACACCATGCCTGGGGCCTCAGCAATTCTGTCAGCGCCTCCTGTTACATGAGTGAAACCAAAACTCAATTTGTCTCTGAACTATACAAAGTCAGACAGAGAAGAAAATGGGAAGATAAATGTTTCCAAAAAGCCAGGTAAACAGAACTTGAAACTGGCTGTTTAACAAAAGTGTGTGTGCAGTATTATTAACAAATATATAATATTACATAATTCCTTTCATCCTGAAAGATTCCTGAGAGCTTTAAACTGAACTAGGCCATGCTGTTGCTAATGATTATACACACTTTTACATCTCATCCGGGAGACAGCCATTCTAGCAGTACAGCACTCCCTATCTTTCTGTCAAACAACTATCGCTTTCTTTTGTTGGCCTTATGTATACAGGCAGTCCCCGGGTTACATGGATCCGACTTACATCGGATCCCTACTTACAAACGGGGTGAGGCAACCCTGCACTAGCTGCTTCCCCCCAGCAGACCAGGGAGACACGAAGATAGCGCCCCCCCCCCCACCCCCAGCAGACCAGGGAGACGCGGAGCGGCTTTTCTCAGCAGACATCTCAGCTTGAGAACAAAGGACTGAGGGAAGTGAGGTGTGGGAGAATAAAACTGAGCTCTGGAGAAAAGTTTGGCTGGAGTTTCCCCTACAATATGTACCAGTTCCGACTTACATACAAATTCAACTTAAGAACAAACCTACAGTCCCTATCTTGTACGTAACCCGGGGACTGCCTGTACTCATGCCTTTGTGAACTCCACTTCAGTTCATCTGATGAAGTGGGTTTTACTTATACCATAATCAATCGGTTAGTTTCTAAAGTGCCACAGGGTTCTTTGTTTTTGCAGATTCAGACTTTCTGATGTATTGGATCAGTATGGACTGAGAAGGAAGAACCTCCCCTTCTGAATCAATATTGCCACTTCCTTCAGCCATTTAGTGTTCCTTTGAGGGCTGCCATCCAAATACTGACAAAGCTCCATGCTTGTTTATGAGACATAAAACTCCAGAATAATATGAGTCTGGCATAAGCAAAATGACGTCATTTTATTTGCAGGCAGAGACACAGAAAAATTATTTTCAGCCACGTGCAAATCTAACATGATTGAAAACTGAGTTCTATTTGGGTGAGGGTGGGGAGAAATCTGGCAAGGAGAATCCATTGCACATCCATGGCACCGTGTCTGGGGTAAAGTTGTTTGTAAATCTCATTGCCATGGGATCATATTACAGAAAAAATATGCTGTAGTATATTTCTTGTTAGAGTTTTGTTTTGACATTGGTTTTACACATTGGCATAAAGAATCCTGGAAATTATAGTTTATTTGCTTTTAGCTTTAAATTAAGGACCAGATGTTGCAAATATTTATGCATGAAAGCAGTCGTGTTAAAACTCACTGGGACTCTTCGCATATATAAAGGTACTTATGTGCGTAAGTGTTTATGCTAGGACTCTAACTTCCTTTCTCTGAACATTTTTTAATATTTTTAATATACCAAACATACAGCCATGCCCACCCTCCCTATCACAGGAAAAACAAGAGATGGGAAGAATTCTAGGTCAAATGCTAAGATGTGCTGTGTGTCTGCACTTTTCATTAAATCTGTTTGAATTGCAGAAACGTGGATGGCACCTTTCAAGATTTGACTTCACTGGAACTGTTTCCATCAGTGCCCAGTTATAAGTGCACCTAAATCAGGAGGTTCTAAAGTTCATAAAGTGCAAGGTTTTACAGGTGTCTGTTCAGCTCTTTAATGAGAGTGGCAAAATGAGTCTCGATTCTTCATTTAGTCGCCACATAACTCAAAACAATACTTGTCATCATAGTATCGCTTCATGGAAAGCAATCTGAAGCATTAAATCCATCAGGAAGATAGTAAATACCAATGAAATGGATAAAGTGAGAGAGATATTGCAGATTGTGTTCTGTCTCACTAAGACAACATATGGGAATAGCTAAGACTGTCAAGTCAGACCCTATGTGTTTACTTGCCCAATATTAGGGAGCACAATTTCATGAGACCTACCTGAACTAGGTGCTGGAATTAGCATGCCAAATAGGCTGGATACACAGTGGTCTTTTTGCATATCCTTTGGCTTTCTGGTGTGTTTAATGCAATGGTTTTTGTCACTCGGGCCTGATCTACACTAGGACCTCAGTCCAAAATAAGCCTCCCAAGGTCGATTTTATAAGTGATACGAAGCCCATTATTTTGGAATAAGGGGCATGGAATTTGAGATTTGTAATCCTGTTTTTCACAAGGAGTAATGCTATTCCTGAATTGTAAGCCCAAAATAACGTTACTGTGGATGCTCCAGTGCCACTCATTCAAACTAATTGGCCTCCAGGAGGCCTCCCATACCTCCTCAGTGCTGCCTGGGGCTCTGAGTCTAAGGTAGCATGTCCACATTGACAGAGCCTGCCTTGGACTACATTTGATTCTTCTCCATACTGAGGACATGGAACTTTGAATCTGTAAAATTGGGTGTCCAGAAATTGAATTTAGTAAATTTGAAATAATCTCCTAGAGTAGACATGGCCTTAGTGCACATCCTCAGAGTGGGTATGTCTACACTACAACGTTAATTCGAACTAACTTAGTTCAAATTAGTTAATTCGAACTAAGCTAATTCGAACTAACGCATCTAGAACTAAAAACTAGTTCGAATTAGCGTTTTGCTAATTCAAACTAGCGCGTCCACATTAAGTGGACCCTGAACCAGGCTTAAGGATGGCCGGAAGCAGTGCCGGCAGGGCATCAGAGGAGGACTTAGAGCGTGGAGATGCTGTCTCAGGCTAGCCGAGGGCTGTGCTTAAAGGGTCCTGACCCCCACCCCGAACAGACAGTTCTCAGGGTGCCCCGCTTGCAAAGGAGTCCTGGCTTGGATTGCCCGGAGTACCCACACTGGGCACATCACACCACTCGGCCATCAGACCGGCTGCACTTGCCGCAGGCTGCCATCTGGGGAGAGGGCGCAATTGGGGGGCTGCAGGAGAGCTTCCACCCCCAGAAGCCCGCAGAGCCAGCCCAGTCCTCCCCATTGGGGGCGCGTACCCCATTCCTCCCTCACCTCCTTCCACTTACCCTTCCCTAGCCCCTCTTCTTGATGTACAAAATAAAGGACAATTGTGTTCAAAAATGGAATCTGTCTTTATTGAACAAAACTGGGGGAGACTGGGAAAAGGAGGTGGGAGAGGGGAAGAGAGAGGGTGGGAGAGGGGAGGGCAACTAAAATGATCAGGGGTTGGGAACAGGTCCCATATGAAGCGAGGCTAAAGAGACTGGGACTTTTCAGCTTAGAAAAGAGGAGACGGAGGGGGGACAGGATAGAGGTCTCTAAAAGCAGGAGTTGGGTGGAGAGGGTGCATACAGAAAAGTTCTTCATTAGTTCCCATAAAGAAGGACTAGAGGACACCAGAGGAAAGGAATGGGTAGCAGGCTTCAAAATAGTAACAGAAAGTTGTTCTTCACAAAGCAAAGAGTCAACCTGTGGAACTCCTTGCTGCAGGAGGCTGTGAAGGCTACAACTAGAACAGAGTTTAAAGGGAAGTGAGATCAAGTCATGGAGGTTGGGTCCATGGAGTGCTATTAGCCAGGGGGTAAGAGTGGTGTCCCTGCCCAAGGTTTATGGAAGGCTGGAGAGGGATGGCACGAGACAAATGGCTTGGTCACTGTCTTCGGTCCATCCCCTCCAGGGTACCTAGGGTTGGCCGCTGTCGGCAGACAGGCTACTGGGCTAGATGGACCTTTGGTCTGACCCAGGACGGTCGTTGTAAGCTCAGGGCTCAGGGTCGGGGGTCTCAGTGGACCACCTTGATTTTCATGCACACCTGCTCCTGGGTGGCCAGGCTGGCAGCTCTCCTGCCCTAGCTGGCCACTTTCCTGTGCCTAGTGCGGAGGTCATGGACGAGGTCCACGATGTCCGCACTAGCCCAGGAAGGTGCCTGCCTCTTGCGGTCCCGGGCAAGCTCCCGGGAGCCGCCAGCCTGGTCTCGGGAAGAGGGGGAGGACTGGGGGGCATCAGGTGGGTGGCTCGATCCGTGCCAGGTGCAGGGTCTGCTGGCTGGGTGCTGGCAGGCTTGCACCTGGCACGGGCACTGTCGCCAGCCCGTGCCCCTTTAAGGGGTCCGGGGCCGGGAGGGGGGCATAGAGTTTCCCTGGTGTTGGCCAGAGTGGCCACCACGGAAAGCTGGGGAGGGCTAGCCTCCCACTAGTTCGAATTAAGGGTCTACACAGGCTTGTGGAATTAGGATTACCTAGTTCGAACTAAGCGCTCCGTTAGTTCGAATTAAGTTCGAACTAACGGAGCGCTAGTGTAGCGCCTATGAAAGTTAGTTCGAACTAACGTCCGTTAGTTCGGACTATCTTTGTAGTGTAGACATACCCAGTAAGATGGCCAAAGAGAATAAGTAGGAATGGTAAGCATGCATTGAGATATGTCGTCCCACACTCCTTGTTCAGCAATAACATTATTTGTTGTGGCTAGGGCCCTACCAAATTCATGGTCCATTTTTTAAAGTTCATTGCCATAGGATTTTAAAAATAACAAATGTCATTATTTCAGCTGTTTAAATCTGATATTTCATGGTGTTGTAGTGGTCCTGACTCAAAAAAGAGTTGTGGGGGGGGGGTCACAAAGTTTTCTGTAATGGGGGTTACAGTACTGCTACCTTTATTTCTGCACTACAGCAGGTGGTGGCGTTGCCTTCAGAGCTGGGCAGATGGAAAATGGCAGCTGCTGACCAGGAGTCCAGTTTTGAAGTTAGAGTGGCTGCCAGAAGCACTGCAGAAGTAAGGTTGGCATGATATCATATTGCAGAGCGAGGCCTTCAGTCAGCAATTCCACTCTCGGGAGGGGGCATGTCTACGCAGCACCGTTATTTTGGAATAACTGATGTTATTTTGACATAACGAAGTGCGTGTCTACACAGCAAGCTACTATTTTGAAATAACATCAAGCTGGAGGATTTCTTACTCCGACTCCTGTAGCCCTCATTTTGCGAGAAGTAAGGGAAATTGGAGGAAGAGTGCTCTTCCTTCGACTTCCTGCTGTGTAGACAACACCAAAAGCCGAATTAAGCTATTTCGACTTCAGCTATGCAATTGACATAGCTGAAGTTACATATCTTAATTTGACTTTTGCCCTGCAGTATAGATGCGCCCAGGTTGGCCAGTTCTGAAGGCAGCAGCACGTAAGTAAAGGTGTCATGGTATATTGGCATATTGGCATATTGTCTCCCTTACTTCTGTGGTGCTGCTGGCAGGGCACTGCCTTCAGAGCTGGGCACCCGGCCAACTTCCACCACTCTTTGGCCATCCAGCTCTGAAGGCAGCACAGAAGTACAGAAATACCACAACCCCCTAAAATAACCTTGTAACGCCCCTCTAATTCCCTTGTGGGTCATACCCCCTGTTTGAAATATGTATAACATATGTGTAGTGGGGTGGAATGGCCACCCACTGAGCCGGAGGCGGAGGAACCCCTCTGGCGGCCATTTTGGGCCCGGCCTAGCCCCGCCCCCTCACCTGACCGGAAGTCAGGGGGTGGGACTAGGACTATAAGAAGGTTGCCTGGGAGCTCAGTCAGGGCCCAGCCTCCGAGGGAGCCGGAGGCCTGGCTGGAGCTCCTGCCTGGGGAGGCTAAGACCCGGGCTAGGCCGCCCTCAGCCACCTTCCCAAAGGCCGGCCAGGGCCTCCCTGCCCGGGCTACTAAGGCCTGGTCGGGCCCGCCAGCTGAACCACTCGCGGACCCAGAGGACGGGACCGAGCCGCTGGACCAGCTGGACCCCCGGTGGGTACGAGAACGCCGGGCCGGACCGGCCCCGCGGAACACCCCAGAGCTCCGACCTCTTGACCCCTGGATTGGGCCTCCGGCCCCTGCGGAGACGACGCGGGCTTCAACTCCCCGACCTCTGGATCCCTGGATTGGACCACCGGCCCCTGCGGAGACGATGCGGGCTTCAACTCCCCGACCGGCTGCCGGGGCTACAGGTACTGGGGAAGAGGGAAGGGGGAGACAAGAGGCGGTCCAGGGGGTAGCGTGGGCTGAGAACCGCCCTAGGCCAGCACGTTGCGGGCTGGAGCCCCTGCTGAGCCCGTAGCAGCTGAACGGCTGCATCCAGGGCCCCTGGGCCGGGGCGCAGTGGAGTGGGTGGGCCTGCGCCCCTGCCACCCACCAACCGGGTGGCAGTCTCTCCCCCCCCCCCCCCTTGCCACAGCTGCAGCTGCCCTGCGTGCCCCGCCCTTGAACTAGGAACTCCTACAGACCTGTGGGTTTGTTTGCGGCCCGCCTTGCGTTGGGGGCCTGGCCGCCAGCTGCTGCCCTGCCCTGCTCGAGGGCCTGGGCGTCCGTATGAGGGGTTTGGCACTCGGCCACGATCCGGATCAGACCTTTAAAGGGCCAGGACTCGGACTACTTTAAGGCCCAGTAGGGCCATAGGACGGGCTAGCCATCCACTGTACCAGGGCGGAGGATCCGCCTCCTAAAGGCCTGCCGGCCTACAACGAACCATCCCCCGGAAGGGGACAGCTTAGAGGCTATGGTTGTCACTGCCGGAGGGCAGTGACCAAAAGGGCGACGAGAGCCGCACGCTACAGATGGTGGAGAATGTGGGCACTGCGACCCCGACCCTGACGTAAGGGACGGAACGTGTGCCTCAGTTTGTCAAAAAAAAAAAAAAAAAAAAAAAAAAAAAAAAATTTCCTTTTGTTTTCCCCCACTGTGTGGACTGTTTACACAGCGGACAGGGAGTTTCCCCCGTTTCCCCAAAACAGGATGGAACTGGACCGAGTGGTGAGAGCAGTGACGGAGCGCCAGCAGTTGGCCGCCCAACACTGGCAGATGGCTCAGCAGTTGGTACAGCAGCTGGGCCTTCAGCTCCAGCATCTCCAAGCACTCCAGCAGCTGGACCTTCAGCAGCTATTCAGGTGCGGGCCCCAACCTGCCGGGCCAGGGCCGAGACCAGCCCAAGAACCCGCCTACTCAGCCGGGGGGACGTCACCCCCAGGGGAAGGACTGGAAACCCTGCTGGAAACCTATATGGGGCAGAGGGACAGACGTGGACCCAGGGATTCTATGGGGCTGAGGTCGGGGGCCCCGACACCCGCCAACCCCTACATTCTGCCGGTCGACCAGGGGGAGTTGCTGATCCAGGCACCGAAGGACTCCGAAGGAGTGGCCGTCTTTCTGGACTCCGGCTGTATGCAGACCCTCGTGCGGCGGGATCTCCTTCCGGAAGACCTGAAGCCAGAAGGGGAGCTGTACCTGCGGTGTATACATGGCGATGTGAAGGCCTATCCCCGAGCAAAGCTCCGACTCACAATCCGAGGGCGGTCCGCCGAGATGGTTGTAGGGCTCGCCACGACGCTCCCCTACCCTATCATCCTGGGAAGAGACTGGCCCGGATTCGCAGACCTAGTGCGCGAGGTAACCCCCAGGCCTCCGGCTGACCAGGAGCAAGTGGAGACCGAGCTTCTGGGAGAGAGACCACCAGAAGATCGGTCCAAAGAGGCACCTGAGGGTGAGCAGCCTCGTGGGGAAAGGGCAGGGGAGGGGCCCGATGAACCCCAGGCCCCGGCAGAAGCCAATGCCCAAACCCTTACCCTGGCCGACTTTCCGCGGGACCAGAGGGAAGACCCCACACTGAGGGCGGCCTATGAACAGGTGGCCGCGGTTGATGGTACCGTAGTAGACCCCCAGAAGGCAGCCCAGTGGCCCCACTTTGAAGTGAAAGGCGACCGCCTCTATCGGGTCATGCAAGACCCCCGGACCCAGGAGGTCAAGACCCAGATCCTCGTCCCGGACTGTCATCGCCGGGCGGTGTTGCGACTGGCCCATGACATTCCGGCGGCTGGCCACATGGGGACAGAAAAAACGCTGGCGAGAGTACTGTCCCGGTTCTTTTGGCCTGGAGTATACCAAGACGTTCGGGACTACTGCCGGTCATGTCCAAACTGCCAGCTAGCCTCCGACTCAGGAGTGCCGAAAGCCCCGTTAGTCCCCCTCCCGGTGGTGGGGACCCCTTTTGAAAGGGTGGCCATGGACCTAGTCGGCCCGCTGCCCAAAAGTAAGGCAGGGTTCCGCTATATCCTGGTTGTAATGGACTATGCCACCCGGTTTCCAGAAGCCATACCGCTGAGAAACACCTACGCCCGAACCATTGCTTCGGAGCTGGTAAAAATCTTCGCTCGGGTGGGGCTTCCCCGAGAACTCCTTACGGACCAAGGGACTAATTTCACATCACAACTGTTCCGACAGGTGTGTACAATACTAGGGATACATAAACTACAAACGTCAGTATACCATCCCCAAACCGACGGCTTAGTAGAGCGGTTCAACCGGACCTTAAAGGGGATGTTAAGGCGGTTCTCCCCAGCAGAACTGCAACAGTGGGACCTGTTACTGCCTCCACTGCTGCTTGCGGTCCGGGAGGTGCCACAAGCATCCACTCAGTTTTCCCCTTTCGAACTCCTATATGGATATCGCCCTCGGGGGATCCTGGATCTCGTGAGGGAAACGTGGGAGTCGACCCCTTCACCGTCACAAGGTCTCCTGCAATATGTTTTCCAGCTCCAGGAGCGATTGAGACAGGCCGGAGCCCTGGCTCGGGAAAATCTACAACTAACCCAGACCGCCCAAGAACGGACCTATAATCGACAAGCCCAGGAAAGAAGTTTTAAACCAGGGGACCTGGTGGTACTTCTGCTCCCCTCAGAGGAATCCAAACTCCTGGCCCGCTGGAAAGGGCCCTATGAGGTCATTCGTCAGGTCGGGCCGGTGAACTACGAGATCTATCAACCAGATCGGAAGAAGAAAACCCAAATATTTCATGTGAATTTCCTGAAGCACTGGCGAGAACGGGAGGCCCTGATGATTACCCCCTACCCAGCGGAGCCCCCTTTAGGGCCGGAAATACCTGATCTGGGGGAAGAAAAAGAACCACAGCTGGGAAATACCCTCTCTGCAACCCAGGTGAAACAAGCACGTCATCTCATAGAGACATTTCGAAAGACCTTCACAACCCAACCCGGCTGTACTGGGGTAATAACACATACCATTTGGACCCCTCCAGGCCAAGTGGTACGAGAAGGTACTCGGCCTCTCCCCCGCCGGATGCGGAAGATAGTCGAGGAGGAAGTCCAGTCAATGCTGCAACTAGGAGTGATAGAGCGCTCCCAGAGCGAGTGGCGTAGCCCAATCGTCTTGGTGCCGAAGCCCGATGGCAGTGTCCGCTTCTGCATCGATTTCAGACGAGTAAATGCAATTTCCAAATTTGACGCCTACCCCATGCCGCGAACAGATGAACTGTTAGAACGCCTGGGGAGAGCCGACTTTATAACCACCCTGGATCTTACAAAGGGTTATTGGCAGATCCCCCTGGACCCCGAATCGAGAGAAAAAACTGCCTTTTCAACTCCCTCGGGGTTGTTCCACTTTAAAAGGATGCCGTTTGGACTCCATGGGGCCCCTGCAACATTTCAGCGAATGATGGACCGCTTGCTATCACCGCACACGGCATATGCGGCCGCGTACCTAGATGATGTGGTAATTTACAGCCAAGATTGGGAGGAACACCTCGAGCGGGTAGCGGCCGTAATGCGGACATTGCGGGATGCCGGCCTGACCGCCAATCCCACGAAATGTAAAATTGGCTGGCAAGAAACCACCTACCTCGGGTACCAGCTGGGGCGGGGCCTAGTCCGGCCCCTAGTAGGGAAGGTGGAGGCGGTCCAAAACTACCCGGCACCCACCTCAAAGAAGAAAGTAAGACAGTTTTTAGGATTGGCAGGTTACTATCGCCGGTTTGTGCCACACTTTGCAACCCGAGCCGCGCCTCTCACGGCGCTCCTCAAAAAAGACAGTCCTCAAAGGATCCGGTGGTCGCCGGAATGCGAGACTGCTTTTCAGGACCTAAAAGCCGCTCTGTGCAGCGAGCCGGTCCTGTTCAGCCCCGATTTCTCCCGGCCCTTCATTGTCCAGACGGACGCGTCAGACTGCGGACTGGGGGCAGTGCTGTCCCAGGAGATTGAGGGAGAGGAACACCCAGTGCTGTATATCAGCCGAAAACTATTTCCCCGAGAGCGTCGCTACGCCGCAATTGAGAAGGAGGCCCTAGCAATAAAGTGGGCCATCGAGGCGCTGCGATATTACCTCCTTGGAGACTCTTTTATTCTTTTCACAGATCATGCCCCCCTGCAATGGCTCCATCAGATGCGGGACACCAACAGTCGCATCATGAGATGGTACCTGTCTCTCCAGCCGTATGTATTCACAGTGAAACACCGAGCGGGGAGGGACAATGCAAATGCCGATGCCCTGTCCCGCAGGGAGGAAGAGCAGAAGCCCAGTCCCGGAGATCGGGAACTGGACTTAAGGGGGGAGGAGTGTAGTGGGGTGGAATGGCCACCCACTGAGCCGGAGGCGGAGGAACCCCTCTGGCGGCCATTTTGGGCCCGGCCTAGCCCCGCCCCCTCACCTGACCGGAAGTCAGGGGGTGGGACTAGGACTATAAGAAGGTTGCCTGGGAGCTCAGTCAGGGCCCAGCCTCCGAGGGAGCCGGAGGCCTGGCTGGAGCTCCTGCCTGGGGAGGCTAAGACCCGGGCTAGGCCGCCCTCAGCCACCTTCCCAAAGGCCGGCCAGGGCCTCCCTGCCCGGGCTACTAAGGCCTGGTCGGGCCCGCCAGCTGAACCACTCGCGGACCCAGAGGACGGGACCGAGCCGCTGGACCAGCTGGACCCCCGGTGGGTACGAGAACGCCGGGCCGGACCGGCCCCGCGGAACACCCCAGAGCTCCGACCTCTTGACCCCTGGATTGGGCCTCCGGCCCCTGCGGAGACGACGCGGGCTTCAACTCCCCGACCTCTGGATCCCTGGATTGGACCACCGGCCCCTGCGGAGACGATGCGGGCTTCAACTCCCCGACCGGCTGCCGGGGCTACAGGTACTGGGGAAGAGGGAAGGGGGAGACAAGAGGCGGTCCAGGGGGTAGCGTGGGCTGAGAACCGCCCTAGGCCAGCACGTTGCGGGCTGGAGCCCCTGCTGAGCCCGTAGCAGCTGAACGGCTGCATCCAGGGCCCCTGGGCCGGGGCGCAGTGGAGTGGGTGGGCCTGCGCCCCTGCCACCCACCAACCGGGTGGCAGTCTCTCCCCCCCCCCCCCTTGCCACAGCTGCAGCTGCCCTGCGTGCCCCGCCCTTGAACTAGGAACTCCTACAGACCTGTGGGTTTGTTTGCGGCCCGCCTTGCGTTGGGGGCCTGGCCGCCAGCTGCTGCCCTGCCCTGCTCGAGGGCCTGGGCGTCCGTATGAGGGGTTTGGCACTCGGCCACGATCCGGATCAGACCTTTAAAGGGCCAGGACTCGGACTACTTTAAGGCCCAGTAGGGCCATAGGACGGGCTAGCCATCCACTGTACCAGGGCGGAGGATCCGCCTCCTAAAGGCCTGCCGGCCTACAACGAACCATCCCCCGGAAGGGGACAGCTTAGAGGCTATGGTTGTCACTGCCGGAGGGCAGTGACCAAAAGGGCGACGAGAGCCGCACGCTACAATATGGTAAAAGCACACAAATGACCAGATTTCAAGAGCGGGAACCAGATTGTGCAATCCATGGCCATGAATTTGGTAGAGCCCTAATTATGGCCCTCTATTGATCTGAAATAGGCATCATTTGAGAGAGTGAAGTGGTAGTGGAATAACATTCAAGCTCTTCATTCAATACTGGTGATTCAAGGCATGAAAAACCTACTTTGTAAGGGATAGGAGTTACTTCATCGCCAATGTTGTTGGACAGTTTTCTCTCTGGTTAAATGATAGAGCTTTAGGAAATCTATGTGAAAATTCTTTTTAAAAAAAATGTGCTAAGTAGTATATAGCTTGATGAGATGCAATAGCTAAGTTTTGCAAGGAAGCACCCAGGAAACAGCAAATGTGGTTAATAATTACAGGAAGCCATGCACCCTGAAAATAGCATAGTCACAGGCAAACAATACAATGCCCATATACCATTATTTTTTAACAAAACACTAGAAAGGCCAATAAATTTGTATGTAATTTTAGAAAATCTAGCAAGGTTTCTTTAAATAACTAAGCAAATATATTCAGAAACTTTTGAGTTCCTGCAATTGAAGGGACTCTGAAAATGGATTCCCTTTTCAACCCAAATCTGAAGTATTCTCAAATTAACTAACAAAAATAAAAAGCACAGTGCAGAATTACAGGATTTTTTTAAAATTAACCTTTCCCCCCACAGCTTACCACTATGGTCATCTTTATAAAATAAGTATCAGTGACAATTCCTTTCCTCAGCTGATTGTAAAATCTCAAACATAATGCAATGGGATGTGATATGTAATTTTAAGAAAGGTATATCATCTGTGCATAGAACACATCAATTTTTTCAGCAGTTATGGGTGTCCCCAAAAAATGACATATCTGAAAATGTACAGTAGATAAAATATACTATTGATATATAAAAGAGCATAATAATACAAAGAATGTAGGGCTTAGTTCTCTCCACTAACACACAAGGTTGCACTGCTACAATAGATTACATGCCCATTGTCTAGTCCTGCAATTTGATACACACAGATTGACCCTTGTAACATCGCAGGATCCTGATCAAGTCCATGGGGGTCCATGTGGCACAGAGGCCCATCTGTCTAGATCAGACTGCAGAATCATGGTTGTGAAGGGGTTTAGTTGAACACAGAAACTAACTTTACAAGCTATGTATTCGTGCAGCTACTCAAATGAGGAGGGAAGGGAGAAAGGTGATGAGGTGGCAGTATTCATCCAAACTCTACCTATATAAATCACCACAATGAGATGCTGTTCACAATAGTTTGTACAGGAGTTGAAAATAACAAATAACTGGACTCCTTGAAATAGGGATGTAAGCAACTAGTCGACTCACCAATAAGCTGTTGCTTTTTTTTTAACACTATCGACTAGTCGCATCCTCCCCTACTGTGGCTTCACACTATTAAGGGACTGGGCAGCCAGTGTGAGAAGACGTTGGCTCAGTTCCTGCTCCTGCGGGTCTCTGATCAGTCTGCATAATTTCCCCCCTCCTGCTCTGCATTGTAAGGGACAAGGGAGCTGGCGCATGAAGACGCTGATGAGAAACCAGGGACCAAGGACTAAGGAGCAGAGACTGAGGCTATGTCTACACTACAGAGCTTCTTTGGGGAAATGGTTGATTTCCAAAAAAAACTTCACTTATGTCCACACTGCAATCACTTTCTTTAAAAAAAAATCAAAAGAACAGAGGGGTTTATCCGACACTGGTAAACCTCTTTCTATGAGAAAGAAGCCTTTTTTCGAAAGAACTCTTTCGGAAAAAGGCATGTGTGGACAGGGAAGAGGGAGTTATTTCGAAAGACGAGGAAAGAGGAAAAAGCACAGGTGTCCTGATGGCCACTCTGTCCATAGTAATCACAGCTTAAATGTGAGATAGCATCCATTCAGTGTGGATGCTATCTTTTGAAAAAGCACATTGCTTTTCTGATGGACTTTGGCAGTGTGGACGTTCTCTTTCGGGAGAAGTTTTCTTGGAAGATCTCTTCTGGAAAAGCTTCTTCCGAAAGAAGCCTGAAGTCTAGACGTAGCCTGAGCCAGCATCTTTGTGCACTGGCTCCCCTGTCTCTTATAGTGCAGAGCGGCAACGGGGCAAGTTAGGCTAGGACTCAGCATGAGCCAGACTGAGCGCTGGTACTGCCTATCCTTGTCAACTAACTGATTAGTCGATACAAAAATTTATCGAATACTCGATTACGAAAGTAATTGCATTTTAATATCCTGACCTTGAACTTGGCTTTTTTATCAGGGGAGCTTTAATGTGAACTGGGCTTCTGCTAGGCTCCTCAGATTTGTCTTTTTGTTGTTGTGGGAGGGGAAATAAGTGCTATCTCCCAAATGAAACCCTGTGGCACCATGAGACTTTCCTCACAGTAAACTGTTTAGATTTGTGGCCATATGTCTCCTTTCTTAAATGAGGGATGAAATAGTTAATACTTTTCATCACTGTATTATCACTGGAGTGGCAGGGGAGCTCCCTGCTTCAATTAGGAAGAGATTAAAGAGGGCCTCAAGGCTCAAGCAACCCTCTCCGGCTGCAGTTGTAAAACTTGTCAGTCCTGAAGAATGTCAGGTCCTTAAAAGAAAAGATCCTGGGTAGACTGGGTAGCATTCAGGTGCAAACAGATGTGGTGACACAGCTCCCTAGGTCTAGGAGCTGTCTGTTGGGAAAACTGAGATCACCATCCCTCTGAGTCTTTTCAGGAAGCAGAGGAAGCAGCTTATCTTTACTTTTAGTTTTGGAGTGCTGAGATTCAGCTTTGGTTGTTTGGACATAGAAGGGCTAAGAAGCCGCAACCTTCCTCCTCAGCACCATTGACCTTTGCCCTGTGTGTGGCAGCAGGGCCCCAGCTCTCTTTTCTTTGAGGTATTCTGCCATTTTTCTCTTGGACTACTTTAACACACACAGACAGACACACAGAGGTGCAGCAGAGAGCAGTACGCCAAGTCCCAACCCACTGTCCAGAGACGGATGTCCAGAGAAGTTCACCCCGCATCCCATAGGAGCACCACCAGTGACATACAGCGTATTACAGTTGGGCATCCATATTAACTCCTCAATGAGATGGGGCTCATTAAGAAAGATTGTTCCAGGCTCTCTGGTGACTCTCACAGACATGTCTGGTTACATTAGTTCACCTTAATTTTTTTTTCCTTTGCACCATAACAGTTAGAGACTTTTTTTTTTATCAAAAAAATTAGTGAAAGAGTGAGATTTTAGAGGACAAGACAGCTTGTTGAGCGAGACACTTGATGCAGCGATGAACTGGTGGAATTTGAGCACTGCATATCGTGTGATTTCCTTGGTCTCAGTACAGCCACCTGCTTTGGTAACACGTGGCCTGAAGGTCCAATGCAGTCAATTGCCATGTTACTGCAGCTTGTGCACACACCCAATTATCTAAAGATCTAAAGCTAATGAACAAGTGTTTTCTGTGGTTTGCTCGGAACAAAGAAGACAAAAGCATGAGCAAATATTATGGCCATTTGCTTCTCTTTTACTTTAAAAAGAGAAAATAAAATAAAAAGCTGATTGGCATGCAAATTAAATTCAGCTTCCTGGCAAGTTGCTCATAATGGCCTTCAGAGTTGCAGAGTTTACACATTATGGTTGAAAAGTAAGGGCAAAGCCCAGATATGCAAAACATGTAAATAACAATCAGTTATCTAGTTCACCACAAGAGGCTCAAACTGCCTCTCATACCAATCCTGTGAGAGATGGCCCTGAAATACATAGTTCAAATCCACCTCTGAACTTTCTTCATACTTGGGAATGTTTGCATTTCAGGTTTGGGTTTGTTTTTCCCTTATCATAATGATATACATAAGCCATAGATTTCAGCTCTATCTGCTAAAAATATTTCTCAGTGCCTCTCAAAATTGTCATTCCCTCAAAGTCATCACAACTGAGGTTGGGGAGAGCTATAAACATATTTCCCAGAGTCCATCAGTGGTGCTCTGTGTGTTGGCTAGGACAGGGATCCAGGACACTTAGGGTATGTCTAGACTACATGGCTCCATCGACAAGGGAAGCCTTTGTCAACCACTCTGGTAAACCTCATTTCACAAGGCATATCAGAGCGGTCGACAAAGGCTTCCCTTGTTGACCGCGGCTCATCCAGACTGCCCCGCTGTTCCGCCAAAGAGCTGATCGGCACAGTACGGCGTCCATTTTGACGTAAATGAAGCAACAATACCCTTAGGGTGCCTCTACACAGCAAAATTATTTTAGAATAACAGCCATTATTTCGAAATAACTATGCGAGCATCTACACAGCAATAATATGATTTCAAAATTATTTCAAAATAATGGGAGGCTTATTTCAACTTCTATAAATCTCATTCTACAAAGAATAATGCGTATTCCAAAATCAGAATAGGGGCTGTGTAGATGCTCCACTTCTGCTATTTTGAAATAGCCCCTCACCAGGACCATTCTAAGTTATTCCTCCCCAGTGTCTCCCAAGGCTGTAAATCGAAATAGCGCATCAACATTAGGGAATCCTGCCTCAGACTAATTTTGAGGCTTCCGTTCAGTGTAGACGTGATATTTTGAAATAAGCTATTTCAGCATAACTATCCTGAAATAGCTTATTCCGAAATAAATGTGCAGTGTAGACATAGCTTTAGGGTGCATCTACACTGCGGGGCTTAATTTGAAATAAGGAGCGTCTACACAGAACCGTACTTGTTTTGAAATAGAGCACTCTTCCTCCGACTTCCCTTATTCCTTATACAATGAGGCTACGTCTAAACTGGCATGAATTTCCGAAAATGCTTTTAACAGAAAACTTTTCCATTAAAAGCATTTTCGGAAAAGCACTTCTAGATTGGCAGGATGTTTTCTGCAAAAAAGCCCCAATCGCCATTTTTGTGATCGGGGCTTTTTTGCGGAAAACACTACTGTGTTGTTTACACTGGCCCTTTTGGGCAAAAGTCTTTTGGAAAAAGACTTTTGCCCAAAAGGGAGCAGCATAGTATTTCCAGAAAAGCACTGACGATCTTACATGAGATCGTCAGTGCTTTTCCGGAAATTCACGTGGCCAGTGTAGACAGCTGGCAAGTTTTTCCACAAAATCATATGATTTTGCGGAAAACTTGCCAGTCTAGACACAGCCTGAGGGTTACAGGACTCAGAGTAAGTTCTCTAGCTTCACAGTATTGTGACAGCATTTCGAAATAATTGCCTGAAGTGTAGATGAGGGACATAGGGTATGTCTACACTACAGAGTTAGTTCGAACTAACAGACGTTAGTTCGAACTAACTTTCATAGCCGCTACACTAGCGCTCCGCTAGTTCGAATTTGAATCGAACTAGCGGAGCGCTTAGTTCGAACTAGGAAAACCTCATTTTACGAGGATTAAGCCTAGTTCGAACTTACTAGTTCGAATTAAGGGGTGTGTAGCCCCTTAATTCGAACTAGTGGGAGGCTAGCCCTTCCCAGCTTTCCCTGGTGGCCACTCTGGCCAACACCAGGGAAACTCGTCTGCCCCCCTCCCGGCCCCGGACCCCTTAAAGGGGCACGGGCTGGCTATGGTGCCCGTGCCAGGTGCAAGCCTGCCAGCACCCAGCCAGCAGACCCTGCACCTGGCACGGCACAGAGCCACCCACCTGATGTCCCCCAGCCAACCCCCTCTTCCCGGGACCAGGCTGGCGGCTCCCGGGAGCTTGCTCCGGACCGCAAGAGGCGGGCACCTTCCTGGGCTAGTGCGGATATCATGGACCTCATCCACGATGTCCGCACTAGGCACAGGAAAGTGGCCGTCTAGGGCAGGAGAGCTGCCAGCCTGGCCACCCAGGAGCAGGTGTGCATGAAAATCAAGGGGGTCCACTGAGACCCCCGACCCTGAGCCCTGAGCTTACAATGGCCGTCCTGGGTCAGACCAAAGGTCCATCTAACCCAGTAGCCTGTCTGCCGACAGCGGCCAACCCTAGGGACCCTGGAGGGGATGGACCGAAGACAGTGACCAAGCCATTTGTCTCGTGCCATCCCTCTCCAGCCTTCCACAAACCTTGGGCAGGGTCACCACTCCTACCCCCTGGCTAAGACTACTCCATGGACCCAACCTCCATGACTTGATCTCACTTCCCTTTAAACTCTGTTCTAGTTGTAGCCTTCACAGCCTCCTGCAGCAAGGAGTTCCACAGGTTAACTATTTGCTTTGTCAAGAAGAACAACTTTCTCTTACTAGTTTCAAGCCTGCTACCCATTCTTTCCTTTGGTGTCCTCTAGTCCTTCTTTATGGGAACTCATGAAGAACTTTATGAATGCACCCTCTCCACCCAACCCCTGCTTTTAAAGACCTCTATTCTGTCCCCGCTCCATCTCCCCTTTTCTAAGCTGAACAGTCCCAGTCTCTGTAGCTCTCTTCATCTGGGACCTGTTCCCAACCCCTGATCATTTTAGTTGCCCTCCCCTCTCCCAGCCTTTCTCTTCCCCTCTCCCACCTCCTTTTCCCAGTCTTCCCCAGTTTTGTTCAATAAAGACAGAGTCAATGTTGGAAGAAACGTTATCTTTATTTTGTACATCAATAAGAAGGGGGGCTAGGGAAGGGTAAGTGGAAGAAGGTGAGGGAGGAATGGGGTACGAACCCCCGATGGGGAGGACTGGGCTGGCTCTGCGGGCTTCTGGGGGTGGAAGCTCTCCTGCAGCCCCCCGATTGCCCCCTCTCCCCAGATGGCAGCCTGCGGCAAGTGCAGCCGGGCTGATGGCCGAGTGGTGTGATGTGCCCAGTGTGGGCACTCCGGGCAATCCAAGCCAGGACTGCTTTGCAAGCGGGGCACCCTGAGAACTGTCTGTCCGGGGTGGGGGTCGGGACCCTTTAAGCGCAGCCCTCGGCTAGCCTGAGACAGCATCTCCACGCTCTAAGTCCTCCTCTGATACCCTGCCGGCACTGCTTCCGGCCATCCTTAAGCCCTGTTCAGGGTCCACTCAATGTGGACTTGCTAGTTCGAATTAGCAAAACGCTAATTCGAACTAGTTTTTAGTTCTAGATGCGTTAGTTCGAATTAGCTTAGTTCGAATTAACTAATTCGAACTAAGCTAGTTCGAACTAGCGCTGTAGTGTAGACGTACCCTAAGTTATTTTGGAATAGTGTTGCAGTGTAGATGTACCATTATTCTCCTCAGAAGGCACTGAGCATGTTTCAGTCATGTTTGTCTGTAGGGGTGTCCTACTCTAAATAAACTAGGAATGAGCGCAGCAAATGCACTTGAACATTCCTAGCTCCCATTGCAAAGGCTAGTGGGAAGGATTATATCACCTCCAGGCAGGCCTTTCTTTGTAATAACCTTCCAGCATCTCTGTCTGTCCCCCCTCTCCCTCTCAGTCCCTTACCAGTCTTGCAATTGTTGATGCAATTCTAGGCACCCCACAAGGGGAGGAGAGGAGGATACATTATACCAGGGTCCAGAGTCCATGGACCCCATACTGCAAACTGTGGTACATGTGTAGGAGGAGGACCTGTGCTATAAGTTTATACTAGGGCCCGAAAAAATTATGCTTGGTCCCTGGATGCAAAAATTTTCTCTATGGGTGTGTCTAGACTACATGCCTCCTGACATGGAGGAGGAGGAGGAGGATGCCGAGAGCCAGGAGCCTGCAAGGAGCCTGCCCAGGACCCCCAAGGCATCCCACAGAGCACATCGGCTATGTCGTCTGAGGCCTGGGAGGGCTCCACATGTGAGTGCCATCATGCTCCCCTTATGTGTATGGCGGGGTGGAGAGGGAGCCCAGGGACCGTGCGCCTGGGCCTTGCCCACCATGAGCAGCAGCTGGGTGTCATGCAGGGGCCCTGGCCTGTTCCCCACATACTGACCTCACCTTGCAGAGGGGGGCTGGGTTTCACCCACTGTGTCCCCAGGGAGAACTGACCACTGCTCTTGTTTCACCTCAGCCGTAGCACCTGGGACTGCAGGGCGCATCATCCCGCCTGCAAGAGCTAGCTGCACCCGGGCCAGCAGGCACACCTGCTACCTGGAGGACTATCAGCGGCGGCACCTGCAGCTACTGGAGCACCAGCTCCGCACCCAGGACCATTGGGTCTGGGAGGACCTGCGGCTGCGGCTGCGGCTGCGGCAGCAAAGCTTGGAGGCACTGAAGGAGCAGGGCCGTGCCCTCAGAGGTCACCTCCAGACCCTGGTGGACAGGTTCCTGCCTCCTCCTGCTCCAGCCCCTGCAGCCGCCCCAGCTCTCGCTTCTTCTCCCACCCCTACTCCCTCTCCCACTTCCTCCGCACTCCCAGTCCCTCCTTCCCCACCCTCCACACCCACTTCCCACCCCTGACACCCCCACACCCACAGTGCTGCGAGACGGGAGAGCCAGCAGGACTCCCAACCCTGAGCCTTCCCTTCCCTTCCTCCCCCCCCTTCCTTCCCCTTCCAGATCCCTCCTCCCAGGTTTCCCCTTCCTCTGTCCCACCCTCATTCCTCCCTCCCCCCACCACAGTTATGTAAAATAAAGAGAGGGTCTTTTTGGCAAAACAGGTGTTTTTATTTTACATTAGGAAGGGGGGTTAGGAAGGGGAAAGGGGAAGAAAGTGAGGGTGCAAGAAGGCACCAGTGGGGCATGCAGAGGGTATGTCTACACTACCACCCTAGTTCGAACTAGGGTGGTAATGTAGGCAACCGGAGCTGCAAATGAAGCCCGGGATTTGAATTTCACGTGCTTCATTTGCATCTCGCCGGGCGCCGCCATTTTTAAATGTCCGCTAGTGCGGACTCTGTGCCGCGTGGCTACACGCAGCATGGACTAGGTAGAAACATTTCACGTTTCACGAGGAGTAACGGTAGTTCGGAATAGGAAGCCTAGTCCGAACTACCTAGTCCATGCTGCGTGTAGCCGCGCAGCACGGAGTCCGCACTAGCGGACATTTAAAAATGGCGGCGCCCGGCGAGATGCAAATGAAGCCCGGGAAATTCAAATCCCGGGCTTCATTTGCAATTGCGGTTGCCTACATTACCACCCTAGTATGAACTAGGGTGGTAGTGTAGACATACCCAGAGAGAGTTCAGTCCTCCTCCACATGGAAGCTCTCCCTCAGGGCTTCCCGGATCTGGACGGCCCCCCGCTGGGCCTCCCGGATGGTGTTGGTGTGGGGCTGCAGGTACTGGCCAGTGAAACAGTAGCTTCAGCCATCCAGGCTGGCAGGAAAGCCTCCCCCTTCCGCAACATAAATTGTACAGCACACAACATGCTGCCACCATGGGAGGGATATTGTGCTCGGCGAGGTCGATGCGGGTGAGGAAGTACCGGAATCAGGCTCTCAGTCGGCCGATGGCCCTAGTGAGCTTGACATTGAAGGCCTGCTGGGAGGGGTTGAGGTGTCCCGTGTAGGGCTTCATTAGCCAGGGCTGTAGGGGGTAGGCCGCATCCTCCACCAGCAGACAGGCATGTCCACATCCCCGACCCTAATGTGGCGGTCAGGGAAGAAGGTCCCGGCCCGCAGCCTATGGCACATGGAGTTGCAAAACATCCTGGCATCGCGTGCCTTGCTGGACCAGCCCACATTAATGTCCGTGAACTGGCCCCAGTGGTCAGACACGCATGCAGGAGGACTGAGAAGTACCCCTTGCGTCTGATGTACTGGGAGGCTTGGTGTTCCAGGGCACGGATGGGGATGTGCATCCCGTCGATGCCCCCCCACCCTCGCAGTTGGGGAAGCCAAGGGCGCCGAACCCCTGAATGACCGCGTCTGGCTTGGTGAGGCAGACCACCCTGCGGAACAGCACCCGGTTGATGGCCTTGACCACCTGCAGAGAGACACAGCAAACCGCAAATCACTGGGGTGCCCGGGTGGCTGGGAGTGTTCATTCCCTGGCACTGCTCTGCGCCCCACTTCTGGAAGCAACACCCGCGGGCGGCGCATAGTACGGCCAGGACAGACCGAACCCTCCCATGGGGGCACTTTCACCTCCTGCCCCCCGTTTTCCCTGGGGCGGCCCATCCCCTCCTTTCAGCCCCTCCCCCTCCTCCGGCCCAGTGGCCGGTGAATGCCATGCATGCATGAGCACTGGTCCGACGGTGGATCTCCCCACGCTAAACTGGTTCCCGATGGATCGGTAGCTGTCCGGCATGGAGAGCTTCCACAGGGCGATGGCCACACGCTTCTGGAGGGGGATGGCGGGCCTCATGTGAGTGTCCGGTCCCCACAGAGCAGGGGTGAGCCACTTGCAGAGCTCCAGGAAGGTGTCCTTCTTCATCCTGAAGTTCTGGGTCCACTGTCTGTCTCCCCAGTGCTCCAGGATGATGCAGTCCCACCGGTCGCTGCTGGTGTCCAGACGCCAGATGTGGCAGGGCACACTGGCATCTGGGTGCTTCTGTGGCTCCTCCACTGCCCCCAGAGAGGCCAGGAGGAGAGGCAGGGGGCTAACATGCACCAGATGGTGCCAGGCAGCCTCCAGCCATTGCAGCAGCAAATCCAAAAACTGGAGCAGAATGGCCAGGGCAAGCTCTGGCTTCATGGTGCCAACTGCGGCAGCGTCCTCAATGGGAACCACCGACACAGGCAGGCGGCAAGGAAAACGCTTTGCTGTCCCTTGGCGAGGTTGGCAAGCAAGTGGAAAAGCTGAGAACCGGCTGTCCAGGGGGATCCCTTTAAGCACGAGCCTCAGATAGCCTCAGACAGCAGCCACACAAAGCAACTACTGACCTGATGCCAGTTTCAGCTTCCCTTAAATGCAACCCAGCGTCCAATCAGTATGGACACGCTATTTCGAATTAGCAAAACGCTAATTCAAATTAGTTTTTGGGTCTAGATGCACTAATTCGAATTAGCTTATTTCGAATTAACTAATTCGAAATAAGTTAGTTCGAATTAGCGCTGTAGTGACATGCCCCTATTGACATGCCCCTATTGATTAAATTATGGAGAAAGCAGCAATGGAAAGAAAGATGTATTTGAGGTTGTCGGTTTCTGTATCTTGGCTTAGATCAGTTTGAAGGCACTGCTTCTTAACCTCACTAAAGAAAAGAGAATTTTAAAAAGGTGTTAATTGTCATAAGGACAGCTGAAAATGCATTAGCCAAACTATTTTCATTGCATACCTATCTTCCATTTTTAACCTTGGTCACATAATCAAGAGTGAAAATCATTATCCATTTCATTCATATCTGTGAAGTTTATGGAGCCTACTTTAAATCTGATTATAGCTCCTCATCTAATTCAAACAAATTCTGAACCTGGAGCTAGAATGTATGCAGCTAGCTCAGTAGTTCAGATTATATTGTTATTTTGCCTTCCTAATTGAATTTGTACATTGATGTAATTCTGCTTTATTGTCCAGGTTTTATTACGCGTTTCTATAATGCCAACAATCTACCATTGTTTTCTACTTTTGAAAACTTTTACATTCTAAATAGAATCCATAATTTCTGTTTTCTAGCCCAAGCAGTTTTTCTTGGATATGTTGTATACCTTATTTGGGATTTAATCATAAAAAAGCCCTTTCTTAATAAAAGGCTGGCTAAAATGCCATCATTCTGGGATATAACAGTTGAAGATTATTATATGCTACATGTAATGTGACAGGTAAATTCTCCCAGTATTGATGGACTGCCCAATTTGATCAATCGTATTAATGTCTTTAAAAGTAGTTCTTTTTAATATACCATATCTGGTTCTCCCATAGACACTTCCACTAATTCTGGTTGTCTTGAAGAATTCCCAAAGTAAGCTTGTAACATTTTTGAAGCAACAAGGAACTAATAAGGTTCCAATCCACAATACTATGATTTGCCATTTTGTTTTCCAGGTAATTAATTGAAATGGTCTGTTTCAAAGACACAGGCAGTGTTTCTGTCCCCTCTGGTGATAGAAGACTAGAGCAAAGAGGTTTTTATTCCCCTTTTTCTAAGGATTTGGATTGTCTTCCTGTCCTAAATCTTCTGTTCCCCACCCTCCGACCCTCGGGTGCAGCCTGGGACCATGAGACCACTGTGTCCCCATAACTCTCCCCAGCCTGGGATGTCTTCCACAATGCCTTGCTAGTGACCAGCAGCAATCCCTCCAGATGCTGTGATCACTCAGCATAACCACATCTAGGGTGTGTCTAAACTACATGGCTCCGTCGATGGAGCCATGTAGATTAGACACATAGGCAAAGGCAAATGAAGCCGCGATTTAAATGATCGCGGCTTCATTTAAATTTACATGGCTGCCGCTGATCCGACAAACAGCTGATTAGCTGTTTGTCGGCTCAGCGCACTAGTCTGGACGTTCCCCTGCCAACATCAAAGCCCTTTGTTGGCAGCCCTGTTATTCCTCGTGGGATGAGGTTTACCGGGGCTGCCGACAAAGGGCTTTGATGTCGGCAGGGGAGCGTCCAGACTAGCGCACTGAGCTGACAAACAGCTGATCAGCTGTTTGTCAGCTCAGCACGGCAGCCATGTAAATTTAAATGAAGCCGCGATCATTTAAATCGCGGCTTCATTTGCCTTTGCCAAAAAAACAAATCTACATGACTCCATCGACGGAGCCATGTAGTTTAGACATACCCATAGAGATCCCAGCACCCCGCTGAATTGTAGGAATATTCCCAGAGCCCCTCATGAATCACACAGAAAAAGGCACTGTACTTCAGGAACAGACTAATTTATGAATTGCTTCACTACTTCATCAAGGGAGAGTGGACATGCGCCAGCCTTTGTAAACTTGAGCAGATTTGCCACACACTTCATACAAACTCACTGGTAAAGATAAACAGTAAAAGATGTTTACTGACTACAAAGATAGAATTTAAGTGGTATTAAGCCATAGGCAAAAAGTCAGAGTAGTTACCACAAGAAAATAAATGATAAATATGCAGTCAGAATTCTCAACCCTATTTGATTTGGAAATAACTAGATCAAGCAGTTTTTTTTACCCCACTGGATATTGCAATCCATAGTATACAGATTTCACCCCTGAAATCTGGGCCAGTCCTCCCAAATTGGAATCTTTTCAGTGCCCTGATTGCTTGCAGCGTAGGTGGGTAAAGGAGAAAGACACAGCATGGACCTCTTTTTGTGTTTGGTTTATATACCCTTAGTGAGTCTATGTCCTTGGAAAATACAAGTCTGGGCATGTCTGGTGTGCACAGCTGAGCCCCTAAGTGAAATTGAGCAATTCCCTTCCTGTGGCTTTATGCAGCCAAGTCCTTAAATCATGGCTCCCTTGTTGGACAATGGCTGATGGTGTCTGTTCAACAGCACCCACCCATGTGTTGGTTACCTCCCTTGTCATTGTATCTGTGGAGCTAGTATCTGGGTGCCTCCCAAACCCATAGCATGTCACACCATCTATATTCTCTATGTATAGAGAGACAGGGGATACATCTGCATTACTCCTAAGCTATGAAGGAATACAAAAGGTGTCATTCCGCTTGCTTTCAGCTTCATTCATGTGAACAGGAGACTGCATTCTATACTCTCAAATATTATAGTAGCTGGTTGGGCACCCGTTTGTGTTTCTATGTTTCATTAAAACAAACTGTATTAAAAAGGTGCCCTTCAGCTGCTACGCATCACTAGTTTTACCATGTTAAGACCTACCATTCAGGAGGTGTTAAAGAGATACCTATCTTACAAAAGCTGACAGCATTAATAGGCAATTGGAAGTCCTTGCAACATATAGTTAGTTATTAGTCAGACAATCTGAGAGATGTGGGTTTTTTGCCATCTCCGGGCCTTTAATTTTCTTGTCTCTTAACCCCTGCTCTTCAAGCATTGTTATGCTGAACTGTACCAACTAGAGTTCTGGTAAAGGGTGTTTAAATTAATGACTGTTTTCTTTTGCAATCACTTCAGGTCTTGGTCTTCATTATGTAGTTATATGTAGGACATGTCCTGACCTTTCCTACAAGCATACAAGTATCACTAGTGGCAATATGTTCAAATCTGAAAATTCCAGTTATTTCTACACAACTGTGAATAGAGACCAGAATTTATCTGCAGCTCTGTACAAACCCTTCCTTCCCCCTGCTGAACAATACCAAAAGTCTCAAAAACAATATTAATAATTATCGTTATTCATACTTTTCTAGTTCCTTCCATCTAAAGATCTCACAGTCCATTACAAACATTATTGATTTAAGCCTTGTAACAGCTCTGTGTAGTAAAGAAGGTTTAGAGGAAACTAAGGGACAGAGAGGGTAAAAGTAAAATTTTTAAAAGCACTTGAGTAACTTTGGAGCCCATGTGCTTAAATCACTTTAGAAAATGAGATTTCAGCTCCTGAACCCCTCCCAGAAAGTCAACAACATGGCTGAAAATAGAACGCAGATCAAATGACTCCCACTCCTCAGCCATTCCCATTCACCATATTCCCTGCATGTTTAAACAGCTCTTTTTTTAACTTTTGCCTGATCTGGGATACGTTTAGAACATTCATTCTGCCTCCAGGAATCTCTCCTCTGTTTTCATCTGTATCACTTGTTTTCCAAACTGGAAACAAATTACTTCAGAGCTAACTGATGAGTCACATATCTACTTGTTGGTCTTCTCTTTGAACGTAACCTTTCTCTTCTCTCCCTTTTGCTGTACTAACTCATTCATCCATTTTCAATATTTCATATAGCCGCCCAGGTCCTGACCTTACAGCACTTGCATACCCATAACTCTCATGGGCTACGTCTACACTACACTGCAGCGCTATTTCAGGATACAGAGGTACTTCTGTATACCGAAATAGCTATTTCACGTCTTTTGAGAGCGCCCGTTATTTCAAAATATAACAAGCTTGCTATTCTAACGTCCCTGTAAACCTCATTCCACGAGGAGTAAGGGACGTTTCAGAATAGCAATTTCTTTCGAAATAGGTGCTGTGTAGACAGTGCCAAATTTTGAAATAATTTATTTTGAAACAACATCGAAATATGATACACAATTTGCGTAGCTCAAATTGCATGTCTTATTTTGACCTACGTGGGCAGTAAGCTTGGTTCTCTACTGTCCTGAACTTTGTGCAGTCCTTTTCTGAATACATAGTAATGTACCACTGTACCAAGGTACAACGGTGATATTTCACATTGAATTCGTCCCCACTTGGTGGAAAATGGTGGACAATCAGGACAAAAAGAGTTTTAAATGTGTAATAACTGAATGTATAGGCCCATTAACTCTTAAAAATGGGCAAAACTGTGTCTGAAAGGAGGTGGAATCTAGTTGTCAGGAGAAGGAGCTTTGATATTACATTATTCCCCCTGGGCAGGAGAATTACCATGTGGTGTAGAGCTGGGGAAGGCATAATTTAATGCTACTGAACTCTAGTGATGCTGAAATACCCACATGGAGCCATCACATGTCCACACTAAATTACAGCAGGTGTCAAGCTGAATTCACTAACAGTTGTATAAATTTGGTAAATATTGTGGCCCTCTGCCCCCGCCCTCACCAGTTGTGCCATGCCCAATAGGGCTGCAGCTCAAAACTCAGCACGCTGCACCTCGGTCCCCATTTTTCATGTGGGGAATCTATGTTACTTTCCTCCTTCTAAGTGCTGTTGAAAGAACGTAGGGTCTGATTCTGCTCCCACCCAAGTCACTGGGTGTTTCCCATTGCTAAAGGAATCTAATATTTTACAGTGCTTGGAAGGTGCTATATAAAGCCAAGTATTCTTAATTTGGAGGAGACAATGTG
Organism: Pelodiscus sinensis; assembly: GCF_052426305.1. Lineage (NCBI taxonomy): Eukaryota > Metazoa > Chordata > Testudines > Trionychidae > Pelodiscus > Pelodiscus sinensis. The sequence continues at coordinate 19,434,253 of NC_143067.1, read as the reverse complement.
ATGGTTATTTTGTACTTGCTGGGCAGACCAGAGCAAATCGCCTAGAAACCAATCACTTAAAAATATCCTCAACTCTGTCAGCATCTCTGGGATTTTTCTTTTTGCTTCAGTTTATTTTGCACTCCACAAACATGTCAATTCCCAGATGGTGTGGAGCAGAAATAAGACAGTCAATATTTCCCTTTGCTTCTCCAACTATATCAAATGCAGGTTGAGAGCACTCACTGAATAATTTGAAGTGACCAACAGTAGATCCGGGTGACAGAGGATGGATACCAATCAATACAGCCATAAAAGAGTAATGCTGTGAAGACAAGAGATTTAAATACTTTGGTTTGTATTTAGTGATCTGGTTTGTATTTAATAATCTCTTGTAGGAAAATGGTGAGCTGGCAGTGTTTGCAAATTAAGGCTGTGTCCAGACTCCATGCCTCCGTCGACGGAGGCATGTAGATTAGCCAGCTCGGAAGAGGGAAATGAAGCCGCGATTAAAATAATCGCGGCTTCATTTAAATTTAAATGGCTGCCCCGATCTGCCGATCAGCTGTTTGTCGGCAGATCGGGAGAGTCTGGACGCGATGCCCCGACAAAGAAGCCTTTCTTCATCGACACAGGTAAGCCTCGTGAAACCAGGTTTACCTGTGTCGATGAAGAAAGGCTTCTTTGTCGGGGCATCGCGTCCAGACTCTCCCGATCTGCCGACAAACAGCTGATCGGCAGATCGGGGCAGCCATTTAAATTTAAATGAAGCCGCGATTATTTTAATCGCGGCTTCATTTCCCTCTTCCGAGCTGGCTAATCTACATGCCTCCGTCGACGGAGGCATGGAGTCTGGACACAGCCTAAGACATGCACAAGCTTTAATTTTCCCTATCTGAAGTAAAGGACACAATAATAAGTAGCGCAGACAGTGGGTTTTTGTTAGTTTGTGTGGTCTTTGCAGCCCAGAGATGTTTCTGCAGGAAATGTTCACAGTAATTCACTGCAAATAACTCTGGCCCTTTCTGCTTTTACAGTAGCTTCATAAATCACTTCCCTTGCAGCACTTTTGCATTACATAACCTCTCACATTGTGACAGAGTGGGTTACTTGAAAATTAGCCAATATGTTTCACATGCTGCATAAAAAACAATGGAGCAATATTTTCTTAAATTTTTCCAAAAAGATTGCTATTAAACACTGACCTCAGGAGCCAACTCCTGCAAGCCCTTCTAGCAGAGTGATGCACTTGATTTCAATTATATCATTAGCCTAAATAAGGTGTGGTAGGCTCAAGCCCCAAATCCTTCTGCTTTAGTCTGTAAACATATAAAACTACCATTGGTGTCAATGAATAAAGAGTTCAGAATCCATGGTATCTGTATGTAGGGCCAAATTCTTCTCCCATTTACACTAGTGTGAATCCAGACAAATTCCAGTGAAGTTCGTGCAGTCACTATGAACTCACAGGTGTGTAACTGAGAGCAGACTATGGCTTGGAGTCTCCAGGAATTAAGGATTAATCTTTAATTATCGATTGTCGTGTGATGAAACCTGCAGGAATACATCCAACAAAAATTGGCAAGCCTATAGCGTAGCTCTACGGCACAGGTGCCAACACTGGGGGTGGGGCACCCATTATTAGCCAAGCTCCCCCTTTGTACATCCTTCCCCCCCATCTCTCACCTGCTGGTGGCCCTGCTGAACAACTCCGCCCCCTGCCCTTCCAGAACTTCCAGAGCACCATGAACTGCTGATGTGAAGGGTTCAGAAAGGAGAGGGAAGAGGTGGGAAAGAGGCAGGGCAAAGGTAGGGTGGAATCTGGCAGAGGCAGGGCTTGGGGGAAGTGATGAATTTGGGGCAGGGCCTGGAATGGGGGTGTGGATCAAGAAGCAGTCAGCTAGAGAGAAAGTTGTCACCTATGCCATAGATGCACATTTAACTTGCTCTTTCTCTTTTAAGAACAGTAACAGAAAGGTAGCCATGTTAGTCTGATCTTGGTAAAACAAAAAAACCCAGTCATTTAGTACTTTACAGACTAACAAGATAGGGTATTAGGTGATGAGCTTTCATGGGGCAGATCTGAAGAAGAGGGTCTGCCCCACGAAAGCTCATCACCTAATAAACTATCTTGTTAGTCTTTAAAGTGCTACACAACTGCTTTTTTTCTTTTAAGAACGTCAGCTTTGTTTCCCCACTCCACATCTTGCCACTTGAATACAGTGTAGATGTCAAATTTGTCAGCTTCATGTTGTTAAACATTTGGTGATAGATCTACTGGCATAAATCCAGTTGGCTATATTGACTTCTGTGCTGCCTGGATTTATGCCACCTGAGTATCTGGTCTTGCATATTTTCTATTAATATATTTATTTAGACAAGTGTATATACAAACATCAAATCAGCATGTATCCATATGCTCTTGACACCGTGAATATAATTTAAAAGTACCAGAAAAATAAACACCCAAACATAATAAATGCAGCAGTGTAATTGAATATAATCTGCTCCCTGCAAACCAAGAGACCCAAAAGACCGAATTACACCCCCAGACTCCTTTTCAAATGTCTGAGGGGAAAAAGCTTTGCAGAGTGCCGTGGAAGTCCCTGAATTCAGTCTAGTTCTGACCAAGGAGGGAGGAATCATAGAGCACTAGAACTGGAAGGGACCTCAAGAGGTCATCGAGTGTAGTCCTCTGTCCTCACGACAGGACCCAGTACTGTCTAGACCATCCCTGATAGATGTCTATCTAACCTGCTCTTAAATATCTCCAGTGATGGAGATTCTACAACCTCCCTAGGCAATTTATTCCAGTGTTTAACCATTCTCACAGCTAGGAAGTTTTTCCTGATGTCCAACCTAAACCTCCCTTGCTGCAATTTAAGCCCGTTGCTTCTTGTCCTATCATCAGAGGCCAAGTAGAACATTTTTTCTCCCTCCTCCTTGTAACACCCTTTTAGGTATATGAAAACTGCTATCATGTCTTCTACTCTTTTCTAAACAAGCCCAGTTCTTTCAGTCTTCCCCCACAGGTCATATTTTCTAGACATTTAATCATTTTGTTGCTCTTCTCTGGAATTTCTCCAATTTCTCCACATACTTCTTGAAATGCGGTGCCCAGAACTGGACATAATACTCCAATTGAGGCCTAATCAGCGCAGAGTAGAGCAGAAGAATGATTTCTCATGTCTTGCTCACAACACTCTTGTTAATGCATCCCAGAATCATGTTTGCTTTTTTTGCAAGTGTCACATTGTTGACTCATATTTAGCTTATGGTTTACTATGACCCATAAATCTCTTTCTGCAATACAGGCAGTCCCCGAGTTACGCGGATCCGACTTACCTTAGGAGGTGAGCCCGCCCCGCACTAAACCCGCGGTCGCCCTGGCGGTCCTCGGGGTGACGCACCCCCCGAGGAGGACGTGCGCCGTGTGTTCGGCCGCCACCGCTCAGCTGAACGGCGGCGCCAGGGATCCCCCGTTGGCCGTGGGCTGGGGGGAGGGGAGCGAGGAGGCGGAGCCTGGGTGCGTGGCCTGGGACGTCACCACGCAGACGCACAGGAGGCGGGAGGTTCAAAATACCGGCGGTCGCTGGCGGAGGGAGGAGGAAGGAAGCGGAGTAGAGCGGAGCGGGGTAGGAAGGCGGAGCAGAGCAGAGTTAAGCAGAGTGGGAGGGCGAAGGAGGAGGGGGACCTGGACACCCCCAGGCGAGCAGAGACCGGGAGCGCGGCAGCAAAGCGGCGCCGCGACTCGGGTAGGGAGGGGGATAGGAAGTAGCCCAGGGCAGGGCGAGGAGCCGGCGTGCTGGTGGGTTGCGGACCAGCACCCTCCCCCCCCCCCCAGCAAGGCAGGGTTAATTGATCCTGACCTTAGGGCCCTGGGCTGGGGTCCGGGAATGAGGGAGGGCCCGGACCCCCCTATCCCCTCCTGCCAGTATGGGAGATCGGAACCGCAGTGACCCCAGTGCGGCAGTGACAAATGGAGGAACTTTGGGAGTTGGACAGGGGTGGCGGGGCGCCACTCTGTCACACCATGCAATAAAATGTTAATGGATTTCCCCGCTGCAAGCCATGCTTGCTTCGTCTGCTGACATTTGACACAACTTGAAGATTGTATTAGGCAGTATGATCTCTTGTAATTATATAAATTATTTCCTTGAGATGCGCACCCAAAGATGTGGTGATACGTGCACAAATGTTTTGAAAGAAGGAAAGGATTCTGATGTTTCATTTGAGTTACACTAAGGGGTTCTTCTTGTCTTTCTCACAAACACCCTCCCCCCCACACACAAATACACACACACTTCTCCCCAAGTAAAGATATCTTTGCTGGGTGGCAGTTCATTTTTGCACTGTTTTCCTGATGGAAATATTAGCAAAGGAAATAACAGATATGGAGACCTTGAATTCATAGATTTCCTTCTTTGCTGTGTGGCATGCAGCCATAATCGGAAGTCTGCTAATTTATTTTTCCCTTCTCTACTAAGTCTCCAACGTTTGTATAGTAATCACTTTTCTGTTGTCACTAGTTTGTAAGACTTTGTCGTTGTTGCTGAAAATAGATGAGTTCAAGGGAATTAAATTGTCTGCCTTTTTCAAATTGGTGCTTCAAAATCTTACTCAGAACCAAAAAATGTTTGACTTCATGATGACAATGGTGCAAAGTTCACTGTCATGAATATGGAAAAGAATTATATCTGTTGCTGTTGTTGATGTTATTATTATTATTATTATTTTGAATTAGCAGCACCAGAGCATCCACACTACAGTTCAAATTCCATGGCCTGTTATTTCAAATAATGGGCTTATTAGTGGGGATGCACCACTTATAAATTTGACCTTGTGGGGGTTAGTTCAAAATAAGGTCCTGGTGTAGATCAGGGCAGAGTCTCCTCTTTTCTAAGATGAAAGTTCCAGTCTTTTAAATCTCTCCTCATATGGTAGCCATTCCAAACCTCTAATAATTTTTGTTGTCCTTTTCTGAACTTTTGCCAATGACAACGTATCTTTTTTTGAGATGAGGTGGTCACATCTGCGCATAGTATTCAAGATGTGAGCATACCAAGGATAGATATTATCTGTCTTATTTTGCATCCCTTTTTTTAATGATTCCTAACGTTCTGTTTGCTTTTTTGAGTGCCACTGCATATTGAGTAGATGTTTTCAGAGAACTATCCACAATGACTCCAAGATCTTTCTCTTGAGTGGTAACAGCTAATTTAGTCCCCATCATTTTGTACATATAGTTGTGGTTATGCTTTCCAAAATGCATTACTTTGCATTTATCAACATTTAAATTCATCTGCCATTTTGTTGCCCAGGCTCCTAGTTTTGTGAGATCCTTTAGAAACTCTTTACTGTCTGCTTGGGACTGAATTATCTTGAGCTATTTAGTATGATCTGTAAATTTTGCCACCTTAGGCTGTGTCTAGACTACATGGCTCCATTAATGGAGCCATGTAGATTAGACAGATCGGCAAAGGGAAATGAAGCCACCATTTAAATAATCGCGGCTTCATTTAAATTTAAATGGCTGTCGCGCTCTGCCGACCAGCTGATGATCAGCTGTTTGTCAGCAGATCGGGGCAGTCAAGATGCTCCCGCGCCCACCTGAAAACCCTTTGTCAACCTCCCCCTTATGCCTAGTGGGATGAGGTTTACCGGGGAGGTCGACAAAGGGCTTTAAGGTCGGCACAGGAGCGTCCAGACTGCCCCGATCTGCTGACAAACAGCTGATCATCAGCTGGCCGGCAGAGCGCGAAAGCCATTTAAATTTAAATGAAGCCGCGATTATTTAAATCTCGGCTTCATTTCCCTTTGCCAAATAAACAAATCTACATGGCTCCGTCGATGGAGCCATGTAGTCTAGACATACCCGGGGGCTGTGTCTACACTGGCAAGTTATTCCAGAAAATCAGCCACTTTTCCGGAAAAACTTGCCAGCTGTCTACACTGGTCGCTTGAATTTCTGGAAAAGCACTGACGATCTAATGTAAAATCATCAGTGCTTTTCCGGAAAAACTATCCTGCTCCCATTCGGGCAAAAGTCTTTTTCCAGAAAACTTTTCTGGAAAAGGGCCAGTGTAGACAGCACAGTAGTGTTTTCCACAAAAAAGCCCCGATCGCGAAAATGACGATCGGGGCTTTTTTGCGGAAAAGCGCGTCTAGATTGGCCACGGATGCTTTTCTGGAAAAAGTGCTTTTCCGGAAAAGCGTCCTGCCAATCTATACGCGCTTTTCCGAAAATGCTTTTAACGGAAAACTTTTCCGTTAAAAGCTTTTCCGAAAAATCATGCCAGTGTATACGTAGCCTTACTGTTTACCACTTTCCCAACATATAAATATGTTGATCAGGATTGATTCCAATGTGGTCCCCTGTAGGCCATCAACAGTAACCTCTCTCCATTCTGAAAACTGACCATGCTTATGTGCCTTGCAGAATCAAGTCAGGACAGAATCTGACCTTCATTCCCTGGGCTGCTCTGTTATCCTTGTAAGGGTATGTCTACACTACAAAGTTAATTCGAACTAATGGACGCTAGTTCGAATTAACTTTGATAGGCGCTACACAAGCGCTCCGCTAGTTCGAACTTAATTCGAACTAGCGGAGCGCTTAGTTCGAACTAGGTAAACCTCATTCTACGAGGACTAAGCATAGTTCGAACTTACTAGTTCGAATTAAGGGGTGTGTAGCCCCTTAATTTGAATGAATGGGAGGCTAGCCCTCCCCAGCTTTCCCTTGTGGCCACTCTGGCCAACACCAGGGAAACTCTATTGCCCCCCTCCCGGCCCCGGATCCCTTAAAGGTGCACGGGCTGGCTACGATGCCCATGCCAGGTGCAAGCCTGCCAGCACCCAGCCAGCAGACGCTGCACCTGGCACGGCTCAAGCCAGCCACCCGATGCCCCTCAGCCCTCCGCCTCTTCCCGGGACAAGGCTGGCGGCTCCCGGGAGCTTGCCCGGGACCGCAAGAGGCGGGCACCCGCCTGATCCAGTGCAGACGTCGTGGACCTCGTCCACGACCTCTGCACTAGGCACAGGAAAGTGGCCGTATAGGCCAGGAGAGCTGCCAGCCTGGCCACCCAGAAGCAGGTTTGCATGAAAATCAAGGTGCTCCACTGAGACCCCCGACCCTGAGCCCTGAGCTTACAATGGCCGTACTGGGTCAGACCAAAGGTCCATCTAGCCCAGTAGCCTGTCTGCCGACAGCGGCCAACCCTAGGGACCCTGGAGGGCATGGACCGAAGACAGTGACCAAGCCATTTGTCTCGTGCCATCCATCTCCAGCCTTCCACAAACTTTGGGCGGGGACACCACTCCTACCCCCTGGCTAATACCACTCCATGGACCCCACCTCCATGAATTGATCTCACTTCTCTTTAAACTCTGTTCTAGTTCTAGCCTTCACAGCCTCCTGCAGCAAGGAGTTCCACAGGTTGACTATTTGCTTTGTGAAGAAGAACTTTCTGTTATTAGTTTGAACCCTGCTACCCATTCCTTTCCTTTGGTGTCCTCTAGTCCTTCTATTATGGAAACTAATGAAGAACTTTTCTGTATGCACCCTCTCCACCCCACTCGTGCTTTTATAGACCTCTATCATATCCCCCCTCCATCTCCTCTTTTCTAAGCTGAAAAGTCCCAGTCTCTTTAGCCTCTCTTAATATGGGATCTGTTCCAAACCCCTCATCATTGTAGTTACCCTCCCCTCTCCCACCCTCTCTCTTCCCCTCTCCCACCTTCTTTTCCCAGTCTCCCCCAGTTTTGTTCAATAAAGACAGATTCTATTTTTGAACACAATTGTCCTTTATTTTGTACATCAGGAAGGGGGCTAGGGAGGTGTAAGTGGAAGGAGGTGACAGAGGAATGGGGTATGAGCCCCTGATGGGGAGGACTGGGCTGGCTCTGCGGGCTTCTGGGGGTGGAACCTCTCCTGCAGTCCCCCAATTGCCTCCTCTCCCCAGATGGCAGCCTGCGGCAAGTGCAGCCGGTCTGATGGCCGAGTGCTGTGATGTGCCCAGTGTGGGTAGTCCGGGCAATCCAAGCCAGGACTGTTTTGCAAGTGGGGCACCCCTGAGAACTGTCTGTCCGAGGTGGGGGTCGGGTCCCTTTAAGCACAGCCCTCCGCTAGCCTGAGACAACAGCTCTACACTCTAAGTCCTCATCTGATGCCCTGCCGGCACTGCTTCCGGCCATCCTTAACCCCGGTTCAGGGTCCACTTAATGTGGACTTGCTAGTTCGAATTACCAAAACGCTAATTCGAACTAGTTTTTTAGTCTGGATGCGTTAGTTCGAATTAGCGCTGTAGTGTAGACATACCCTAACATACATTCTAGCTTGTGCATATTTATTTCAATAGGTATAACAAGTTATCACATCATTTTAGATTAAAAAAACAGAGGGGGAATGTGTCTCTTGCATACAGTATTTTTCCAAGTAGTTCACAGTTGTGTGGGAAGTTGCAGGATTTGCCCTGTAACAAACATATGACATGCACCATTTATATTGGTGAATAACTATCAGTTTGAAAAGTTCCACTCCCTCCTCCCTACCGGGCTGCAAAAAAAACAAAAACACAAACACAAAAAACAAAAACAAAAACAAAAAACCAACACCACAATTCTCCTTGGAAATTGACTTGCTAAGTTTCAAAGTTTAAAATGTAGTTATTTATAGTTTCCTGACCCCTTTCCCCCAAAACCTAAAATTCAAATACTGTTCCTCTCCCAAAATGACTCTGATTCACTGAGACCATGAATATAAATTTTCAGTTTGAAATTTCTGTTTGCTGACTAAATTACAACTGCTTGAAAATAGCAGTTTTGGTGAGAAACCCTTTCTTAATCGCAGTGCCTAGCACAATGGGATCCAATCCATGACAGAGGCTCCTTGGCCCCCACTGCAACCCCAATAATAAAAGTCAGATGGATCTCATATAGAGCTGGTTCACAAGTCTATTCTTAGCCCTGAGTCATGATATGAGTCTTCTGAGGGCGACTGTAGATGTCCTTGAAAGCCAGACTTTCCCAGCATGGTCCAGCACTTCAGATTTAGCAGAGGAATATATTGATAAGCAGCATGCATGCTTGATGGTGTAAATTCAAAAGTAGATTGAGTATCTCAGAGTCCCCTTGCCAGAATAGGTGGGGCATTTTCAGGCAGCGTCAGAGATTAATGTGCTTCTATGTTGTGCATGCTGCCAGCAATTGTTGGAAGCGGTTAGATTTTTATAAAATGTCAAGCTGTCTGGCTGTGGCACAGATACCCATGACCACTCCCATTGCACAAAAGCTCTAATTTATCTTGCTTTATTTTTTCAAAGCAAACTTTACCATAATTCTGTCTCATTTACAAATTTACAAATTGTGGCAGCTTGAGCATTTGTGATGGAAATTGGAATGTCCAACTCTGGGTCTAAGGACAGTGGGATTCTTTATTCCTGCAATCAAGTTTTTAAGAAGCATTCCAATTAACACATATGTGATTATAGCAAGCTCTTGAGCAAACTGTGTTTGAATTGCCACTCTGGGAGTATTTAATGTGACTGTAATGATATAAATCACCCATAGGTAAATTAAGCTTTTTGAACAAGAGAAAAACAATTTACAAAAATAGAGAAAACTCTGATTCAGCCTTGCTGTAAAAAAATGTACATATGGAGAGCCTGATGCTGCAAGATACTGACTGTCCTGAACTCCCATTCAAGTCAGTGGGAGCGCAGCAAGATGGGTCAGCATTTTGCAGTATCATGCTTTCTGCCTTTTTGTAGCACCCCACATTGCTGCTGAATTCAGGGAGAAATCTGAATGCCCTAAGAGATGCAGACTAGGAAGCATATATTCCTTTGAGTCTGTACATGGAAAAATGCTGATGACTGTGGCATTTTTTAAAACAGTGAATTAGAACCAGGTTCTGACGCTTGGCCCTAGTCTACACTAGGGTATTATTTTGAAATAACTCCCCTTATTTTGAAATAACAAGTGGGCTACGTCTACACTGGCATGATTTTCCTAAAATGCTTTTAACGGAAAAGTTTTCCATTAAAAGCCCTTTTGGAAAAGCACGTCTAGATTGGCAGGATCCTTTTCCACAAAAGCACTTTTTGCGGAAAAGCGTCCGTGGCCAATCTAGACGCGGTTTTCCGCAAAAAAGCCCTGATCGCCATTTTCGCGATTGGGGCTTTTTTGCGGAAAACAGTACTGTGCTGTTTACACTGGCCCTTTTGCCCAAAAGTATTTCGGAAAAAGACTTTTGCCCGAACGGGAGCAGCATAGTATTTCCGGAAAAGCACTGACGATCTTACATGAGATTGTCAGTGCTTTTCCGGAAATTCAAGCGGCCAGTGTAGACAGCTGGCAAGTTTTTCCGCAAAAGCAGATGATTTTGTGGAAAAACTTGCCAGTCTAGACACAGCCATGGAGTATCCACATTAGCAAGCCTGATATTTTGAAATAAGGGGCTGATTATTTCGAAATTATAACTCTTGTTTTCCAGAAGGAATAATGCTTATTTTGAAATAGCGGTAGTGTGGATGCTCCACTGTTGCTATTTCAAAGTAACTTCTCCCCAGAGTCATTCAAAGTAATTACTCCCCAGTACTTCCTGGGGCTACAAGTTGAGGTAGTGCAACCATATTAAGGGAGCCTGCCTCACACTAATTTCTAGGCATCCCTGTAAGTGTGAAAATACTATTTTGAAATTGTTATTTCAAGAGTTATTATTTTGAAATGAGTTATAAATCAGATGTTTCATAGCTCTTTCCTATTTGGATTTGAGAGAATTTTTTTTAAAAAGTTATCTGACATTTCAGAAAATACACAGTGATCATAATATTTTCTCTCACTAGCTTTTTCTTCTCCTACATATTACTTAGAAACCTGGATTTTAAAACTGCATGATGTTGGCTTCTGAATTCCTTTTCATTAGCAAATTACTCACTTTAGAATTCCACTTTAATGTGACAGGTTCCAAATGTATTAAACTTTTGCTGAAATTAGTAACTCAGAAAGATAGGACTGGCTTAAAAATAGAACAAGTAAACATCTATTGTGTTCCTGAAAATTATTATTCACATGAGATTACACTGTGGTACACAACTGTCTATTAATTAACAAAGCAAAGGTTAAAGGTGGCTTGATTAGTCTATAAGTATCTGTAGCGGGGACAAATATTTCACACTGGACTCTTCAGTCTATCAGAAAAAGGTTTAACAAGGTCCAAAAGCTGGAAGATAAAGCTAGACAAATTCAGACTGCAAATAAAACAATTTTTGTGAGTATAGTTATACATTGGAACAATTTACCAATGGTTGTAGTAGATTCTCCATCACTGATCATTTTAAAATCGAGATTAGATGCTTTTCTAAAAGATATACTCTAGGAATTATTTTTGGGAAGTTTTCTGGCTTGTGCTATACAGGAAATCAGACTAGATAATCATGGTGATCCTTCTGACTTAAAATTTATTAATTCAGATATCCATTGTATTTACATCATTGCTGGTTTTCAATTAATAGAATCATAGACTCATAGAACACTAGAACTGGAAGGAACCTTGAGATGTCATCAAGTCCATTTCCCTGCCCTCACAGCAGGACCAAGCACCATCTAGATCATCCCTGACAGGTGTTTATCTAACCGGTTCTTAAATATCTCCAATGATGGAGATTCTACAGCCTCCTTATGTAATTTATTCCAGTGTTTACCCATCCTTGCAGGAAGTTTTTTCCTAATGCCCAACCTATACCTCTCTTGCTGCAATTTAAGCCCATTGCTTCTTGTCCTATCATCAGAGGATAAGGAGAATAATTTTTTTCCCTCCTCCTTGTAACACCTTTTTACATACTTGAAAGTTGTTATCGTGTCCCCTCTCGGTCTTCTCTTTTCCAAACTAAACAAACCCAGTTCTTTCAGTCTTTCCTCATAGGTCAATTTAATGTTAGTGTTCCAGATTCTTCCACAGAAATGTATTATTTTATGAGCTCTACCATTTCTAATGTATGTCTACACATGTATCTCTTTTATGCAGATGTTCCTGGCCTCTGGATCATTGGTCCTTCCCTCAGTGCTCCCCTCAATATAAGCATATTCAGAGTTGGAACAGAGCATGCAGGGGTTATGAAAGCCTCCGTACATAGCTAAGTCATTCTTCTCCCTGCCCATACAGTATCAGTGAGGATTCTGCAGCATAAAGATGCTTGTATGGCCTCTTTGCCAAGGTCTGAGTTTCATCTCTTCTGAACTCTATTCTATCCAATACTTTCTCCCCATTGCACTTTATCAATTTTACTTTAGACATTGAATCACAGGAAAAATTAGTTGTGAAATAGAAAGGTGGCTGTTCTTGTACAGGCATTCTGTAATTAGCTCAAGTTTTCTTTTCTTCACAGCAAGATTTTGATGCACAAACAGAAAAATTTCCTCTTTGATGCATGTTGTTGCCAGATGTTTCCACAAAACTTAAAAACAACCAAGTTATTTGTGTGCACTGAATTATATGACTTCATCCCTAATGACTTCTTGAAAATGCTGCTGCTTCTCAACCTCTGTTAAACAAGCTAATTCTCTTCCATTTTTTATAAAGCATTTCTATTGTCTCATTTGTCACCACATTTCAACCATTTGTTATCTATCTATATATTTTAGAAATATGTGTCTCTGTTCATCCTTCTGTGAGTCTGTTCAAGAACTCCTCCTAAACAGTAAGAGCTAGGTCCACCAAGTTTGGTATGCAACTTCCTCTTATCATAACTTTAAGCAGGGTCAGGGTTTGGTTGTGCCGGGACAATGGGATGTGCCTGGAATTTGATTGTTTCTCTTAAAGTGAAAGGGAGGGTCTGGTAGGAGGAAGAGTTATACTGCAGAATGACCACGGGGGGGGGGGGGAGGGAGCAAATGCCCCAGCAAGAAGCCACTGACTGGTGGCACCCACCACCTTGCTCTTCCTTGGGAATCACTGCCAGTGCTGCATAGACAAGCCAGTGGGTGAGGTGCACAGTTCCCACTACCCTGGGCCACTCTGACCCCCTGCTCTGAGCCCAACCCACTCCTCTGAGCTCCCCTCCTCCTAACTCCCTGCCCTGGCTCCTGCAATCCCACCCCTGACCAGAGCCCCTCCTCACTTCCCAACCCTCACTCCTGAACCCCCTCCACATCCTTAACCTCCCACCTGAACCTCTCTTCAGACATCTACTCTGATTCCTGCAACCCGTACTCCTGGACTCCTGCCCTGCGACCCCACAGTCCCAAGGTCCTGTACTGACTCCTGCACCATATAACACCCCCCCCCCCCCACACACACACACACCACCAGCCCCCAGCCCTGAAGGACCTGGCAATGCCGGGTAAGTCTTTTAATCATACTTTATTCAACTCTTCAGAAAGCCTCTTCAGTAGAAATTAAACATTTTCAGATTAATCTCCAATACAGTTTAGATGTCTTGTTTTTTCTACAAAGGAAGTGCAAACAAACAAAGACAAAAATACCTTAATGTTTTGACAATACAATTTCCAGTGACTGCTACATTCAGCACTCAACATTGTTCTTGTTGCTTCAGTAAACACTTTGGGCAAAATTTTCCTAAAGCTAGTCAATGGATATGTCAAGTTACACCAGACCTATGTTTTGTTTCATTAGCAAGATATGAATTTGCATTTTGTTCACTCTAAGGTTAGGATGAATTTGGTGGACAAGCTCATCATATTCAGTTTTGGCATTCCTTGGATTTTATATTTGGTTATATGATGAGATTTTAAATTTCATTAAGAATATTTTCCTGTCTCTGAGCAATTTCATTTTCCTGTGATCTCACTCCTCCATTCATATCTGATCCTGCCATTGAAAAAGGTTCAGGAATCAGGACCTCACAGAATTGGACCCTTCACACCAGCATAACCTATCTCACATATACATTCTCCACACTTTGCTACTTTTTTGTTAGTGTAGCATGTGTTAGCCCTTTCCCTGTTTAAGTTCAATGCCAGACAAACCACCTCCCATTAAAGTTCATGGGAATGAGAGTTCGAATTATTTCATTTGGAGCTGAATGTGTCACAAGGATAACTACGGCTTCAGCATTCAGTGATGGCAGATAGAACAGAGTACAGGGTTTTTGGAAAGCACATTCTAGAGAAGGTGAACTTTCTAGACCTCCCTGACCTGGCACCCTAAGAACCTGACCAGTCCTGAACCAGAGAGTTTGCCAGAGCAGAGGAGGCAATTCTGGCCCCTCTGCTGAGGGAATCTGGACCCTCCTGACATCCATCAGAAAACTCAGCTGGGGTCCACTGTCTGCCCTAAACATTGGACTCCCAGCCCTACTCCTGGCCACCAGTCTTCTGGCTCCACTCCCAGCCACCAGGGCTCTCTCTTGTCCAGCAACATCCATGGTCCTACTGGACCACAGATATTGCTGGATCAGAGAGTCCCAGACTAGAGAGGTTGAACTTAATTTGTCAAGATGTTGTAAGGTAAAATGTGAGGGTATGTCTACACTACCCCCCTAGTTCGAACTAGGGGGGTAATGTATGCATACCGAACTTGCTAATGAAGACCGGGATTTGAATTTCCCGGGCTTCATTAGCATAAAGCCGGCGCCGCCATTTTTAAAAGCCGGCTAGTGCGAACCCCGTGCCGCGCGGCTACACGCGGCACGGACTAGATAGAAGCCTAATCCGAACTATCTAGTCCGTGCTGCGTGTAGCCGCGCGGCACGGGGTTCGCACTAGCCGGCTTTTAAAAATGGCGGCGCCGGCTTTATGCTAATGAAGCCCGGGAAATTCAAATCCCGGGCTTCATTAGCAAGTTCGGTATGCATACATTACCCCCCTAGTTCGAACTAGGGGGGTAGTGTAGACATACCCTCTGTGATTTATTCTTTTCAAATATGATCTATTACAATTAGCAACTCGCTTCAAAGTTCAAGTTCTTAGTCTTCTAAACTTCTGAGTAGCACTCAGATAATTCCTGATATTTGCAAATATTTCATTAGAAAAATTTTGGTTTATGCTGCGTCTGCTGTTTTGAGAAAATGACCATAATGTGTCATTATGTGTTCATTCTCTATTCTTTTTTATGTTGGTATATAGTTCTTGGTTTTCAGCATCTGATTTTTCATTCCCATTTTCATTACCTCTATTAATTGCAGAAGTCAGGAATGTCATCTGTGGCCTAGCTGAATGCCTTATCCATTGTAACCTGAAATACTATTAAATCAATCTCTTACCTAATAATCTTCTGTCCTATCTGAACATAGACCCTATCTACTGAAACTTGACTCCTCCCACCCTAATTATGAGCTGCCAATCCATTCTCTGGTTCCATAAAGGTTTTGGAGCAGATAGTTACTATCTTGTTTCATGAGCCTCTCAGTATATTACATGGAAAACTTCAGGATTTTCTATCCTAGTTCTAAGAATAACTTCTGTTCTTCAGTGGTCTCCATGTCTGTTATCCATTTGTCAGTTTTATTCTTATTATTTCCTATCAACAACCTGTAACGAAAGAATTTTCCTTCAGTACTTAAAGTTACCAGTAGTTATATGGCAGCATTTTATTGATTTTCTATGCTTCTAGTGTGGGTGTTACATTTTTTCCCCAATATAATTTTGGGCCCTCTTATCTTACTCAGTTTCCGTTGACACGGTACATTTTTAAACTTCAAAATTATGTGTATTATGATCTACGATCGATCATAATACATATAGTTTTGACATTAAAGATAAGGTTCTCTTTAGAGCCCAGAATAAAGGCTGGAGGAGACAGATCTTCGGTATATTTGTTTTGTTCCTGGTGGCACACAGTGAAGTTCTTTTGTGCTGGCAGAAAGGCCTTTAATATTTAAAATGTTATAAATGCACACATCTTTTTTTCTCTATGATGATGTTCGTCCATCGTGTTCGAATAGGACCTTGACATTTAACGGGTTGTGGGCTGTCCACGGTGTGTCTGCAGATGGCTGATAAGGCCAATGCGGGCATGAAATGTTTTGCCACATGTCAGGCAGACATGTGTAGGCACCACTGTTGCAGCGTTTGCAACTCTGGCTTTACGGAGTGCTCGCTTCTCTTGTGCTATGGTTGTCCTTCTGGCTTCAGATGTTTGACAGCCTTGGTGGATCAGCATGCGCCATGTCGATCGATCTTGTGCTAGGGTCTCCCAGGAGAACTGACGGCAGGCCTGCTCTAAAAAGGACTTCTGAGTCTTGTAATGGTCAAATGACTGTCTAAATGAAATACTACCTACCTTCCATATATTATAATGAATTTTTGTTTAATGCCCTTATTTATTAGGCTGTCAAAGTTACCAATCTCTATCTTTCAAATATTATTATACTGCAAGTCATATTATCCCAAAGAATGTATAGTCACCTACTGATACTTTTTAACCTAATACCTTGACAACTGCAAATCATTCTGATCTGTGGAATATTGTAACAGCTCATGGAAAAAGTTTGCATTCAGCAGATATTAATATTTTTGGATAGTCACCAGAAGTGAGGCCCCAGACAGCATTGCATCAATTTTGAGAGGTTTCCAATTCCTCACATAAAGCTATAGACTGACTTTTTAAAGTCCCTAGGCCAAATTCTTCAGTAACGTTTGTGGAGTTTTTCTGGTGTTAACTGGAAGCAGAATTTGATTCAATAAGAGGACACTTCATAGGGAAGCCACATTGGTCCTCTGTGATCTTGCTTCTGTTTTTTTATTTACTTTTTGCCCAAGCCATTTACTACCTCCCCCTTAAATTGAAACTTATAAGTTTGTGGAGAGATTTTCCCTCTTTTTCTAATTTAACTCTTTTGCCACTTGTGGTTGGTGTTCTATGTCTTTGAAAAACTTTTAAGATGAACATAAACAAACTCCTTTTTAGTTTAAACTTTTAAAACTGCTTTTATGTCATTAGTCTTAAAATTACATTTGTCTGAAGAGCATTATTTTGTCTAAATTTGATATAATGATCATGTAGAGAAAATAGGATAAATATACACTATAAATTCCACCTGAGGATTTAAAATCGAATGAGCAAATTTCACCAAAGTGCACTCTGTTTAGGCTCATGGTAAATAACTAAAATATTAGATAGGTTTTGTGTGGCCTATATGAAATGTGTTAGTGGTCTTAGTAAAGCTCCTAGAAGAGTGGCATTCTTATCATCAAAAAAGCAGTATCCCAGATTAATGCATTGGCAACCCTCATTCCAATTTTTGGTTGGACGTATTTCTTGGAGATTTCATCACATAACGTAATCTTTAAATCCTGGAGACTTCAGGACAATCCTGGAGGATTGGCAACCTTAACTGGAACCCATATGGATGATCTCAATGGGACAGAGAAGCCAATGACTGACCTGAATCACAGTTAGAATGGTGCGTATGTGCTGGTTGCATTTACAATAGAGTGTTTCCTCAAATTTCCTTTCATGGCACTGCCGTTATTGCAGCTGCTAATAGTGATGGTCATGCTAGTCCTCTGGGTCAGATATGAGGTACATTGATAGAGCACTGTTGGGAAGAGATTCAGTGCGGGATTGATCAGAAAGCTAAATACACTTCTAAGATGCAAGAATAGCATTGTTTCTAATCTGACCACAAGACACTTACGTATATTTTCAGTTTAAGTGTAAATTAGAGATGGCAGAGTGGTACAAAAAAGAAGAGTACCATCTTCAGCAATTAAACTCACTTGTAGGCGGTTTACATTTCAAATACCCAAGCCTTTCTGTATTATCTGGATCTGCTGTAGCCACTGTTCACATACACTGCACAGACACACCCTGGATGCTGTCACACCTCACTTGAACTATGTTTAGACTAGAAAATAGGAAGTGTTTGAAATTGTGTTTAACAGATTTTAAGGCCAGCAGGCACTATTTTGATAATCTAGTCTGGGGTTTGGGCCCTGTTTAAGGGTCCTAGACACCATTTGACTATTTCTCTCTCTATGATATAATAAAGGAGCTAATTTAGGCTCAAGTTAGAGTCTTGTTACATGCTTCAGAGCTGAAATCACTGATACCTAGGTCTAAGTATGAGACCTACTTTGGGACAGTGTGTCTGATGCAAGAAGGCCACTTAGAGTACATCTGTGCTGCAGCGCTATTTCGGGATACTTCCGGTATCCCAAAATAGCTATTCCAGGTCTTGACAGCATGCCTGTTGTTTTGAAATATTTTTCAAAATAACAGGCGTGCTATTCTGACATCCCTGTAAACCTCATTCCACAAGGATGAAGATACATTTTGGAACAGCGGATTATTTTGAAATTTGCCACTGTGTAGACACCGCCAAATTATGAACTAACTTATTTCAAAATACACTTGAAATAAGCTATACAATTTGCTTATTGCTTATATAGCTTATTTTGAGCTAAGGGTGCTGTGTAGACGTACCCTTGTGTGCACCAGCAGTGAGGCTCCCCCAATGACAGCTGGAGCAGGAGCCGATGAAGGGGGAAGCTGGATTAAAAGCCGGTCCCCCTAGTACCTTCCTCGTGGGCGGGGGGTAGAGGAGGTTATGTGTGTGCTTTATAAATGCATTAAAAGCTGCCAGGCTCTTAATAAATTTAAAAGGCTGAATTGCAGTGGGGTTAGCTCCCAGACTTGCTCCTGCTGCAGCGGTTAGCTGCCACTGCAGCTCTGCAGTTTCTCCCCATTATCAACAAATCGACTCATCGATGGAAATTTCATCGACTAGTTGATTAGCTGATTAAATGCCATTTAACATCCCTAGTGCACGCCTGACCTTAGAGGTGCCAAGGGGATGATATGTAACTGTCCCAGTTCACTGGGTGGGGGGGTTAAGCTGATTTTCAATTCTGTTATTGAAAAGGAACCTCTAGCTACTGAAACCAGCCCTTGTTGCTGCCAACTCTGACTGGCAGAGTTGTATATATTACATATACATTAGTGAAGAAAAGGTTTAATCTAGGGTTGACAATAACCAACCAATCTACACAACTGTTTTAAAGTGTAAGTCAAAATGCATTAGCTAATATATTTTTCTAGTTTGAAGAGGGTTTAAGAAACTTCTGTGCAGCACTCTGAAGGAGAACAAAGGGACAAATCATGCATCATTTTTCTTAATCACATTAGATCTCTCATGTGAGTTAGACAAGAAGCTAGGTGAGTAAAATTTGGAAGTATGATAGCTTTATACTTCTGCCTCTCTGGAAGGTGTCCTGTGCATGAAGTTGTAGGCTCTGCTCAAGTTGAGTCTCAGTAGCGTTTGTAGTTAACAGAATCATGAATCAGTAATAATTTTTCCTAGCGCCATTATATACTGGAAACAGAATGAGAGATATCCAAGTGGAGATGCAACACATTTTTCTTCTGCTTTATTGTATACAAATCTGTTAAAAATGAATTTGTTTTAAAATCTGAATCCATGTGCACTGCAGTGATTAAAACAATGAGCAATATGAACTTAATATTTCACCTAAAAAAAACCCATGAGTTTCTGCTTTTGCAGCGGATTTGCAACTTTCTAGCAAATTGTAAGCTTTATGATCAGTGACCTGATAACAAATACTCTGATGTTTAAAAGATAATAAGCAAGGCATTGCACACCTTGCAAAGGAATGCCTTGCTAGGTTGATCATATTATATCACAGGAAATTACATTCAGATCTACTTAAATGTCCTAATCACTTTAAAATGAGGAAGAGATTCTTTAGGCACTGTCCTACAGAGTTCTATAATATTACTGAGTGATACATTCTGTAAAGCAAGTTAAATTTTATTTCTTCTGGATAAATAGCGATATATTGGTATATGGTGTTTGTATTGTTCACCTCAAAAGGAATGTCCTGTACACTACAATGCAAAACCAGCTGCAAGGGAGCATTTTAGTGCACTGTTTTAAACATGTATCTTGAAAGGACAGCTTACGGAGGTAGAAAGAAGCAGGAACTGGGGCACAAGACACCTTCAAGAGAAGGAGTGGCACCACATACTATGGTGTTCCAGTTCCCTCAAGCCAGCAGATACTCTTCTACATCTACTCTGTGTTTTTGGATTCTGTTTTTTCGGAGATGAATCTGTGAGTGTAGGAAAAGGCAGCCTATATCAGGCTATATTAGGCTTCCTATTCCGAACTACCGGTACACCTCGTTCCACGAGGAGTAACAGTAGTTCGGAGTAGGAAGCCTAGTCCGAACTACCTAGTTCGTGCCGCGTGTAGCCGCGGGCATGGAGTCCGAACTAGTGGACATTTAAAACTGGCGGAGCCCGGCAATATGCAAATGAAGCCCGGGAAATTCAAATCCCGGGCTTCATTTGCAACTCTGGTTGCCGACATTAACCACCCTAGTTCAAACTAGGGTGGTAGTGTAGACATACCCTCGGTTAGTAGGGAGGCAGAGGATTGGGGTTTGGGGTTAGGGCATGGGCTTACATTGGGTGACACCCAGTCAGGGTTGCAGAAGAGCTAATGAAGGCTCTCTGCCTGTCCTGACACCACACTGTGCCCTGGAAATGGCCAGCAGGTCTTATTCTTAGGTCCAGCCCAGGGTCCGGGCACTGCTCTTGCGCATAGGCACCATCCCTGCAGCTCCCATTAGTCATGGTTCCTGGACAATGGGAATGAAGAGCTGGTACATGGAGAAAGGGCTGCTCATGGGAACCTCCTGGCCCTGCTCTGTGTAGGAGCTGGACCTGCTAACTTCTTGGGGGGTGCAGTGTGAAGCCAGGATAGGTAGGGACTAGCCTGCCTTAGGCCCTAGCACTGCCAACCATACTTTTAATACTGGTTAGAGATGCTGACTAGAGCCACCAACAGCTCTTTTGACAAGGCATTCTGGTCGAAAACCGGACACCTGACAAGCCTAGTATACATGCATCAACAAATTGAAGTAGATCTTCTGTGTGAAGCATCAGATAATTAATGGAGATGACCCCTAATTTCTCCCCAAGTTTCTAGTTCTCCACATAACCTCTTCTGTGAGTTATCTGTTTAGGATCTCATATAGCACCCATCATAGCATGTGAGTGCCTGGTGTACTCAATTGGAGTATTGTGTCCAGTTCTGGGCATCACATTTCAAGAAAGATGTGGAAAAATTGGAGCAGCTATAGAGAAGAGCAACAAAAATTATTGAAGGCCCAGAAAACATGAGCTATGAAGGAAGATTGAAAGAATTGGGCTTCTTTAGTTTAGAAAAGAGAAGACTGAGAGGGGACATGATAGCGGTTTTCAGGTATCTAAAAGGGTATCACAAGGAGGAGGAGGAAAAATTGTTCACCTTTGCCTCTGAGGATAGGACAAGAAGCAACAGGCTTACATTGCAGCAAGGGAGGTTTAGGTTGGAAAACTTTCTGCCTGCCAAGGTAGTTAAACACTGGAATAAATTGTGTAGGGGGGTTGTGGAATCTCCATCACTGGAGATATTTAAGGGCTCAACTACACTACGCTAGAGTGTCGAAAGAGGATATGCAGATTTGCAGGAATTTGCATATCTTCTTCTGATCTCCCTTTCAAAAGCAGAGCTTTCAAAAGTGAAAGTAGATTAGACACGGCTTTTTCAGCAATCCCCCCCCTTTGTCGAAAAGCCGTGTAAACCTCATGTTTTGAGGAAGAGCAGCTTTCCACAAAGGGAGGAGGAAAGCTCTGCTTTCAAAAGTGAGATTAGAAGAAGATATGCAAATTCCTGCAGAATTTGCATATCCTCTTTTGACACTCTAGCTTAGTCTAGATGAGCCCTAGGAGCAGGTTAGACATACACTTAAGGCATGATCTACACCAGTGGTTACCAACAGGTCAATCACGATTCCGAGGCCTCGACCAGTCGATCGCGAGGCATCCTGTCCACCCCGCCCCCATTTCTCTCCCACCCCCGAGAAGCCCCACTACCTACCTCAAGTGAAAATGGAGGTAGTGTCGGCTTCCCGGGGATGGACAGAAGTCCCACAGCTTAGCGCCACTTCCGGCAATTCCAGAAGTGCGCTAGCTGCTCTGCTGGGTGTACTGTGGGAGGGAGCATCGGCTCCCTGCACCGCACAGGAGGGGTGAGTCAGCCCTGGGGGAGGTGTGCGCAGGGTTTCCCGGTGCATGCGGGGGAGTTGTCCCTGGGGCAGGCGCGCATGCATGGGGCTTCCCTGCGCGGGGGCGGGGGAGTCGGCCCCAGGGCAGGCATGTGCTGGTTTCCCTCTGGGGGGGAGGAAGCCTGGGAGGAGGCAGATGCAGGGGACTCTCTGTCTCCACTGGCACCCCACTCCCCGCTCCCCAGATCCCACTCCCCAGCCACAAAACTCTGTCCCCACTCCCCTGTCCCCAGCTACAGAACTCTGTCCCCACTCCCCTGTCCCCAGGCACAGAACTATGTCCCCACTCTCCTGTCCCCAGCCACAGAACTATGTCCCCACTCCCCTGTCCCCAGCCACAGAACTATATCCCCACTTTCCTGTCCCCAGCTATAGAACACTGTCCCCACTCCCCTGTCCCCAGCCACAGAATTCTGTCCCCACTCTCCTGTCCCCAGCTACAGAATTCTGTCCCTACTCCCCTGTTCCCAACTACAGAACTCTGTCCCTATTCCTGTCACCACTCCCCGAACTCTGTCCCCACTGGCACCCTGTCCCCAGCTGCAGAACCCTGTCCTCTGCCCTCCCAGCACCCTGTTCCCTCTCCCCTGCCCCCAGCCACAGAACTCTGTCCCCACAAAATGTATAATTATAAATGCTTCATTTTAGATTTAAATAGCATGAATAAAAAACAGACCATTTATTTCATAACTAAAAACATGTGATTTTAATTTTATATATCGCATAATTTAAAAATAAACTGTTTATCAGAGTGTGTAAGTAAGGGCTGGGGATAGCAAGTGATGGACAGGAGGAGAATAGAGAGGGCGGGGCTTCAAGGAAGGGACAGGGCGGTAGATCTTTACCTGTTCTGAGATTTAAAAAGTGATCTTGGGTGTAAAAAGGTTGGAGACCACTGATCTACACAGTGCCTGGTCTTGCTGTTTGGGCAGGGAACTAGACTCGATGACTTCTTGAGGTCTCTTCCAGTTCTAGTGTTCTATGATTGTATCTTTGTTCTTCTAAAGCTTTTTTGCTGGAGGGAAACACAGGGCATATGTTTTACTTTAAGTTACAAATCCATCGCGTCATTCTCCAAAAGTGTAAAGGCCTAATCTGCAATGTCATTTCATATGTGACAGTCCAAAATAGATAAAGATTACACAGAAATGTCTCTAAGAATGCTTTAGTTCAATATCTGTAATGTAAATTAATGTGAAATTAAGACTTATTGTATGTGTTTACACTGCATATTTAGATGTGTCTTAACATCCACTTGGAAAATGTGACATTTCAAAAACTTTTGAGACAGTCTGTTTCCAGAGTTGAAAAGCCTTTAGCTACTTGTCAATTTTTAGCTAAGAAGCCCTCCACCTCCACCTCCAAATATGTCCACCCAGAATCTAAAAGCATTGGGGAAATTAATAATTCTTTGTTTTGTGGCCACATCTGTTAAACATCTTTAATTCAAATATTACTGCTTATGCTTACAGGGCCTGATGTGTCTTGCTAGTGAACAGTATATGATTCAAATCCAAGAACCATTTCAGCATTTTCCTCCAGGCTTTTTCCCTGCTCAAAAGTCATTAGTCACCCATGCTCACGACTTAACCATCACTTTTCTAGAGAAATCAGAATAGATTAAGATGGCTTTCTGACTTACTGTACATACACAAATATTCCTCAGATAACCCCAAATGGAGGCACAAGAGCAAGGTGCTTTAGTTAGGTAAAAGTCAGCTTCTGCAATCAAGAGTAAATGACCAAATCTTTCCATTTTTACTACAAATGAAAATCAGTTTTTAAAATCTAAAAGTGGTAGGCAAAGATGTCATGAACCACTTAGGCCTTCAGCTTTTAATCTGTTAAATAAATGGAATCTTTCTCAACATGCTATAATAAACATTCCTTTTCATTTAACAAAAGTAAGCTTAAGAATGAGTATTGTGATTATTAGGATAGAATTATAGGTACCTATATACCATGCTGTTTAGAGCCCTGGAAGGACCTAGATCAGTGAGGGACAACCTAGGCTAGTGAGTTGGCTGCCTAAGTGGCCCTTGTTTATCTTGGTGGACCGTAATATTGTTGTAGCCAAGACAGTCTCCTGTATAGTTTTGCTAACTGCGCTTGTATACATAGAATTTGTGGAGTGTGCCGATCAGTGTTCCATCTAAGCTGCATGGCAGCACAGCCCTGCAGCTGATTAATCAGTCCCACCCAGTCAGAGGCTCAGGGCTGGTCAGACTGATTAATCAGCTGTGGGGATGTGCTGCCGCACAGTTTAGAGGAAACACTGGGGCTGATTGAACTGTAGCAGCACATCGATTGGATGTAGAGTAAGCACATGGTTCTCACAGCGTTGTGTGCTATCAGTACACCCCTCACTTTTTGTGTGTGTGTGTCCTTGCTTTAAATGTGTGTCATTTTTGTAATCCCAGTAGGGAAAAAAAACCCTACGTGGATGGCAATCCTGTGTGTAGACAATGGTAAATAGGATGTGTCTTGTGGGTCACACACACAACCCCAATGAGACGCAGGTTGCCCACCACTAAGCTAAATGGAGAGAGAGAAGGATGGCCAAACTTTTCAAGGTGATTACTGATTTTCTGTGTTTAAAAACAGTTTAAAGCAATGTACATTAAAACTAGGGCTCTCAAGTATTAAAAAATTGAATTGTGATTAATCACATCTTAAACAATAGAATACCAATTGAAATTTATTAAATATTTTGGATGTTTCTTACATTTTTAAGTACATTGATGTCAGTAATAACACAGACTACAAAGTGTGTGAACATAGAATACAAAACAGAGGTTACAAATATAGAATTGTGTGCAAATAAGCCTGCATTCAAAAAACAAAGTAATAATTTAGAGCCTACAAGTCCACTCAGTCATATTTCTTGTTCAGCCAATCACTCAGGCAATACTGCCTGCTTCACATGACACTGTAAACAAGTGAGAACAAGCATTTACAGGGCACTGTTGTAGCTGGCATCACAAGATTTACGTGCCAGATGTACTGAAGCTTCAACCACAATTCTAGAGGACATGCATCCGTGCTGATGATAGGTTCTGCTCAATAACGATGCAAAGTAGTGCAGACCTACACATGTTCATTTTCATCATCTGAGTCAGAACTTACCACCAGAAGGGTGATTTTATTTTTTGGTAGTTTGGGTTTTGTAGTTTCCACATCAGCGTTGCTCTTTTAAGACTTCTGAAAGCATGCTCCACACATCATCCCTCTCAGATTTTGGAAGTCATTTCAGATTCTTAAACCTCAAGTTGAGTGCTGTAGCTATTTTAAGAAATTTCACATTGGCACCATCTTTGCATTTTGTCAAAACTGCAGTGAAAGTGTTCTTAAAACAAACAACATATGCTGGGTCATCATCTGAGACTGCTATAACATGAAATATATGGCAAAATTCATGAAAAACAGAGCAAGAGACATACAATTCTCTTCCAAATAGGTCAGTCTCACATTTAATGAATGCATTGTTTTTTAAGAAGCATCATCAGCATGAAAACTTGTACTGTGGAATGGTGGCCAAAGCATAAAGGGGCACAATAATGTTGCATACCTTGCAATGCGGGCTATAAAAGTGACAGAACACCTGTTGTTATTTAAATGTCACCTGAAAGTAAGGCACTGGGAGCATTTGTCCAGTAAATTTCAACTAATTTGCTTCTCTTAATGACTGGCTGAACAAATAGGACTGAGTGGACTTGTAGACTCTAAAAGAGGCAACACATTTTCTAGAAACTTTTATTGTATTTTTTCAGGGGCTAGTGTACTCATGGGATATTGTTTAGCATCAGTGTCTTTCTTTAACCTTTGTTTGTCTTTTGTAGTTTCTTATTAGCCTGTGTCCCGCATTTGCAGTGAGATTAACTTAATGGTCTAGCTGCAGTCCAACTTCTACAATCTCTATAACAAGGTGAACAAACTTTAGCTGCTAATTTGAAGGACATATCCCAGTATAGCTATGTCTACACTGTCAGGTTGTTGCGCCAGAAGTATGTAAATGAGGCTAAGCGTGGAATATCACTGAGCCTCATTTGCATACCTAATGAGCTGCCATTTTTGCAGAAGAGGCTCTTGCGCCAGAAGGAGCTGTCTACACTGCCCCTTCTTGCACAAGAAAAACCCTCTTGCGCAATGCCGCTACGCTGATTATTTTCAGGAATAACAGCATTGTGCAAGAGGGTTTTTCGTGAGCAAGAAGGGGCAGTGTAGACAGCTCCTTCTGGTGCAAGAGCCTCTTCCGCAAAAATGGTGGCTCATTAGGTATGCAAATGAGGCTCGGCGATGTTCCATGCTTAGCCTCATTTGCATACTTCTGGCGCAAGTCCGCGCCAGTGTAGACATAGCCTATATGTTTTATTAATTTTTGCTATATGAGCAATACCCCTTCAGTATTTTACCCTCCACTATCTTAGTTTACCTGTTCAGAATGTATTTTAGCGACATCCATTGAAGACCATCCATTTGTATGTAAAATTGTACCTAAATCAGTTTCCCCTTTTGAAGATTCTGGCATTTCATGAATGCAATGCTGTTCGCAGACCTAAAGCCTCTCAAAGATACATATCCTTGGAGTGCACAGGGGATATGTGGAGAAGTGAAATGTTGGTCTATGCTTCATCATTGTTCCCTCCCATTGTGATTGGCTAAGCCCTCCCACAGTTGCTCATCAGCAGCCACAGACAGGGAATTTATGCAATTCCCATCCAAATCACATAAATTCCCATGTGGGAGTTCAATGCAGAAATGTGGCCAGCCACGTGTCTACAGAAGACAGAGCTAAAGTGAAATGACAGTACCCTGTTTCATTCCAGTCCTATTCCCCAAAACAGTTTGGAGTAACTGAAAGGAACATCTGTAGGGTCTCAGAGAAGAGCGAATTATTCTATAGAGAAGGGGGCCATTTCTAGTAGAAAGGGAGCCACCCTACTTAATGCGAATAGCTAAACTGCCATTGATTATGAGGGGACAGATCCTCTCACTCCCCCAGTCTCCTCTTTCTACCCTCTTTACCACTGTCTTCCCTCCTCTAATCTTACCCTTCACACTTTTTTTAATCTTCCTCCTCCAGCTTTTATGCACTATACATTTCCCTCCAAGATCTGGACTCATCCTCTTCTAGTTTTAGTACTCCAGACTTGTCCCCAAATTTGCCTCATTGCACTGCTTATACTGGAATGCTGCCTCTTGCTGCTAGGAGAATTCAACAGATAGTGCTGCTACTTTGAAGAAATGCTCTTTAGTGCTACCTAACGGTAGAAACACATTAGGACTTAAACAGCATCCGTCCACCATCTATCACTGCAAGATCGGTTAATACACTGCAGGGGACAGGCTTGGAGCTACCAGTCAAGAGGAAAAATAGGAGCTGTCCAGAAAACAAGCAAAAATTGAACATAAAATCTGTTTAAGCTGAGAGGTTGGATGAGGGTGCAGCATCCAGGATCAAATGTCAGAGACAGTAGTGGCACAGAGAGAGTGTGATTTGATTGCCCTTATCATTGAGATTATATCTAAAATCATAGGAATGGATGAGTTTGTCCAGGAAAAGACTGGAGGAAGAAAAGGAGGGGACTGAAGACAAAACCCTGAAGGACAGAAACAGGAAGGGGAAGACAAGGGTTGGAACCACTGGTGGAATAGCTAGTAAGGTAGGATCAGAAGACAAGGCAGACACCACAAGAAGGGTATAGAGGGTGTGAGAATATATGAAAGAGTAAGAAGTGATCCCCCCTCCAAAAGTAGCTGATAAATGAAGAGCAGAGAGGAGGACCCAATGTTCCCATAGCTAGAGCCCTACAAATCTGCAGATACCCGGGGATAACTTCTGTGGATCACAGGTTAGATGGGAATACAAATTGTGTATCCCCACAGCAGGACTCTACAGCTGCTCTGGTGACAGGCATGCTGGAAACCCGTAACTAACGTAGATCGGTGTAACAAGGAAAGAAAGAAGTGAACCTCCCCTGATGCAAAAAAGGATGTGCGTATAGTTAGCCCCTTGTAGCCTTCCTCTCCACCTTTCTCCGGTGTGTCCCCCCCCCCAAAAAAAGTGGGTAGTGCCAGGGATCCGCCACACAAATTCCCTCAGTGGTGGACGGGAGTCTCTGCTGCTCCCCAGAGTCGCTGCCACCTTCCTTCTGGCGGTCGGGTCTCCAGAGCGCGTAACCGGCCCCAGCCTCTCGGTCCCCCGCATCCCCTTTCAACGCTAAAGTGGCAAGGGAGAGAAACGGGGCAGTCCCGAGAACCAGCCCAGCGGCCCGAGTCCTGCGCAAGGCCAGCCCCGCCCTGCCTAGCCCGAGCCCCCTCAGCCGCGCCCTCCCCCCGCCAGCCCAGCCGGGCAGAGGAGGCCCCGTCCAAGCGCAGGGAGGGGGCGGCGGCCGGGGAAGCAGAAGGAACTTGGGGAAGCAGCGGGAAGGGAGAGTCCGCGGCCGGGGTGAGGGAGCCGGGCAGGGGAAGGAGCGAGCCAAGCGGCACGGGCGCTCCCAGCTTTGGGGCTGCAGTTGAGCGGCTCCGCCAACAGGTTGCACCGTTCCCCCTCGTCCGCCACCGACTCGGCCCCCGCCGCGCCGTGCGAGCAAGCGCGGCTGCCTTGTCTCCGCCGAGCGAGCGCTCGCCTGCCGGAGCGCTCCCGCCGCGCGTCTGGGAGGAGGAGGAGGAGGAGGAGGCTGCTGCCGCCGTCCTCCATTTTGTGGCGGGGCCGAGCGCCGCCGGAGTCGCGGGCTGCCCGGGGCAAGGAGGGGACGGTTCAGCCGGGTGCGAGGCGCAGACTGGAGCGGGCGAAGCCTGCTGGAGGCCGTCAGCGCCCGCCGCGGAAGGCGGGAGGAGCTTGTGAGGGAGGCAGGGCAGCCTCGGGGGCTGTTCCGGCCGGGTGGGATTTCGGGCTCTCCGTTCGCAGGGGCGCCCCCCTCCTCAGCTCGCCCCTCACCGCGCCTCCTTCCGCACGCCGAGTTGTTTATTCCTCCCGCTCGCTGCCGCTGCAGGAGCCATGGACGTGGGTGGCTAGTGGCTCCAGCGACCCCCCTCCCGAACAAGGTACGGGGAGTTTGGCCGGGGACTCCGAGCTCCGCAGGCGGGGTGGGGGGGCTCCCGTTGGGTGAGCCCTCAAACTTTTCTGGAGGCTGTGGGGAGTCGCTTCCTCGGGGGAAAAGAGGGGTAGCGCCGTCAGCGCCCCCCCCGCCGAGTCTGTCGTAGGCGAGGCGCTACTGTGCGTGGGGCCGGGCTGGGACGGGGCACCCGTTCCTTTCCTTTGGGCCGCTGTCCTGGAAATCGCCATCGGTCCATCTGGAGGTGGGACGAGTTGGGGACTTAACCGTGCAAAGCCCGAGCCTGGTCCCACGCCTTTGAGACCCGATACATGCTTCTTGGGGCGAAGTGGTGAATGCAGTAGTTGGTTTGGTATTTGAGCAAATTATTTCCTCTCTGAAAATTGTGCGTGTGTGTGTGGGGGGGGGGGGGGGTGAACCCCTCCGATCTGTTTGGCTTTATTGACTTATTTGTACTGCCCGATGTTCCTGTGGTCGATGAAGGGTTCCCTGTCGACAAACAAACGTGGCTGCTGCTTAGTCTTTTTCTGGGGGGCGGGCAAAGAAATGGGAGAGCCAAGAGGGGTTGGAAAGCGCTCGAGTTGGCGACTTTTGTAGCAATAGCTGATGTTATTTGGCAGAAGTGGGCGTGCCAGGAGACAGCTCAACAGGTCTCGACACATTTCTCCTGTGAAAACTGCACTTCGTAAAAGGGGGTTTATTTTAGTTCGTGTCTAAGTATTTGCACATCCCCCTTTTTTCCCACAGTTAAATCAATGGTGCAGCTAATTGCTGTTGAGGTTTATTTTTGTTTTGTTTTGCATGCGGGTTATTTTGGACAGTTTGTTGGGTGATGATATTGGATTGTTGCAAACTTGTCACATGCAATAACTCCAGTTCTTTTCTGCTCCCCTTTCCCCACCTCCTCTGTTCCCACGACCACTAGAACCTACCTCCTCCCGGCCCGCTTTATGTTGTGGCGTCTACTTTAAATGGCCGAGGAGTAGTTTAGTGTTGCTTGTAACTTTTAAAAGGGAGGATGTTGCTGAAGGACTTTTTTTCCATTTTGCACACGCTGTTTTGGTTTCGAGTTTGACGGCAGCTGTCAGGAAACAGGCGTGAAAATACATTAGGCACCGTTTGTATGTGTCTATACGTACGTAGTCTCACCTGAACACACTGTGAGGGGAGGGGAAGCTAGAAGATTCTTCTGTTCAATATTAAATCTTATTTTTAATGCTTTATGTGAACTTTATTTGGACATAAGAAAGTTCACGCTTTTAAACTTGAGGGTGGGATGGGGGGAGGGAGGAGTATCAACACGATTACATTTTAACCAGCATTTTGTTAAGTTGACATTTGAAAAAATAGTTGCACATACAGATTCCTATTGATTGTTGACTGAAGGCTGAACTTTCTGTGTACAGAAAGAAAAGCATGAACTTCTTTATACAGCCATAGCAGAAGCAGGGTGGCTTATTTTCCTGATCGGTATGGACTGCAGAGTGTGGAGGGTCTAAAATTAAGATAGATGTAAGTTTATTGTGGACATTTTAAGAAACCATACCATGCTGATTATTTCAACACCCTAAGTAAAGAGCACAGAAACTGATCATAAGCACAAATTTTAAAGGACAGTACACATGGTTGAATTTTACATAGTGTTGTACAGAATCAAAATAAGACCTTATTTTCCCTTTAGATGTTTATTGGAAGACCAGGAAATGATGTGTGGTTTTTTTTTTAGCTTCCATTTTGTGTTTAGATTTCAGGATATGTAAGTTACACTTTAGAATTCTTTAGGAAGAGTGATCATCTGATCTGAAGTTAGTGAACTTTCCATTTTATTTATATATATATATATAGAAAGGTCACGGTAGGTCAAAGCGGTAGGAAAACATTGAGTTATATGTCTAGGCAGGGAATGGAGAAAGTGGTTGGAGGATTCTAACATTGCATCTACCCATACCAGCAGTTACATCTGAACTCCTATAGAGGAGACTGATTTGGAAAGGGAGGTTGTAATAGAAGAAAAATACATGTGAAGCCTAATAATTTTTTAATAAAAAAATATTTGAGCAATTGTAAATTAGTGAATTGAAGGCATTATTAATCAGATACTCCTTCAAATAGGTGAGAGGTGGAATAGTGAAAAATGAATATTGAGAGGGGAAGTACTTTTGCTTCCGTTCACCATTCTGAACCAGAGTTCAGAAAAGCTTTTGACTGTTACGGTTACCAGCAATCACATTTGTTCAGTGACTGCAAAAATAGTTACATGTGTGTCTGTCTTAAAATCAGACTTTTGTGGCTAAACTAGCTTCACCATACTGCTAATTTGTGTTTCTTGTGTTTTATCTCTGTGCTAAGTAACTGTCTGTCTTCTTTTAATAGCCAGTGTTAAAATAATGGACCCCAAAGAATCACTAAGCTCCTTGGATGGAGAGGAAGCAGAGAAAAATGTGCACTTCCGTGACAAAGGAAGGACTGTGATGGACTTTCATCCAACCTTCAGGGGTGGAGCTACTGTCAGGGCTCCTGCATCTACATCTCCCCTGCCTACATCTTCTCAGTCAGACTCTAAACAGCAGCCTGTTTTGGGTGACTTTTCAAAAGGACTAGTAAGCAATGCTCCTCAGCCGGATCTTTCCAAGGCAGTGTTGCTCTCCATGGGACTGTATATGGGGGAGACAGATGCAAAAGTGATGGGAAACGAACTTGGATTTCCACAGCCGGGCCAAATTGGCATCTCTTCTGGGGAAACAGACTTCAGGCTCTTGGAAGAAAGCATTGCAAGCTTGAACAAGTCCGCTAGCCTGACAGACAGTTCGAAGGGGACAGTATCTGTTGGGGTACCTCTTGAGCGGGATTTTCCAATTATGGCTAACAGCAATCTCCCTTTAGGCCAGGCTGGCACTAATGGTGGCAACTTGAAGTTGTTTTCTGAAGACCAAAGTACCTTTGATATTCTGCAGGATTTAGAATTGCCATCAGTTTCGCCAGGTAAGGAACCAAATGGGAGCCCATGGAGACTAGACCCATTGCTAGATGAAGGGGACTTGTTGTCTCCTATGACAGCAGATGAATCGTTTCTCTTGGAAGGAAATGCAAATGAAGATTGCAAGCCTCCCATCTTACCAGACACTAAGCCTAAAATTAATGAGCATGGAGATCTTTTACCCAGCCCCAAAATGCAGATGCCGCAGGTGAAGACAGAAAAGGAAGACTTTATTGAACTCTGCACTCCTGGGGTAATAAAGCAAGAGAAAATGGGCCCGGTTTATTGTCAAGCTAATTTTTCTGGGTCAAACCTAATGGGTAATAAAATGTCTGCCATTTCTGTTCATGGTGTCAGTACTTCTGGAGGACAACTGTATCATTATGACTTGAATACTGCATCTCTCTCACAACAGCAGGATCAGAAACCAGTTTTTAATGTCATTCCATCTCTGCCTGCTGGTTCAGAAAATTGGAATAGGTGCCAAGTATCTGGGGATGACAATATGACTCCCTTGGGAACTCTGAACTTTTCTGGCAGGCCTGTTTTCTCTAATGGCTACTTGAGGTAAGAGTAATTTTATTTTTAATTTTATTAAAATAGTAGATATAGCTATTCAGTATTGCAATTTATATGTGCTGATTTTTAAGAAAAATTGGTAATCTTTTTTCTCTCATTTGTGACCTATGGTTTCTATAGCAGACTTCACATACATAGTATAAAAGAAAAGTGATTTTATTTGTTCGGCTATGGGTGTAAGAAAATTACTGGTATACTGTTTATAAAAGCACGCTGTAATATAGATGACTTAAGGAGAAAATATGAAGACTCAATAGAGATCTGCTGCACAAAATGATTCATACCAATTTGTAAGCATATGCAAAAGCCATTTAACTTACTCTAAATAATTAAATGGTTTAATAATTTTACCCTCTTTTTTTTTCTTTTCAATTTTATTCTGAATGTTCAGAACAAAAATAATTTTCTTGATGGAGAAGTTTGTAGAGTTAGATTTTAAGCTGAACTAGGTTTACCTTGATGTTGTATTTACGATACCGTACACAGGACAACAAGATTCCAAGTATGAAATCTCTAGCAGTTTGTTTAATAGTAACACATAAAAGATACAATTATTTGTGATAGGATTCAGCTGCATCTCACAATCCAATATTTGCAAAATTTAACTGGAACTGAAACAACGGAACATTTTGATTCTGAAATAAAAATAATTATTTTCCTAAAATTGATACCAACATTCGAAAAGTTATTTTGGAATGTCCATTTTTAAAATTGTTTTCTTGAATTAAGGTCTCTAATAGCAAGGAAATAATACTTTCCACTTCTGGATGAGAGACATAAGATAGAAATGGATGGCTGCTCTCTCACACTCTCTCACCCATTCATGCCCCAAGTGCTCAACCTAAGCTTAATAGAGACACCTAATAATAGTATGGCTTCAATAGTTCTTTATTTCTTAGACAGTATGTATTGATAGGAACACTTTTTTTAGGTATCTGTCTCAACGAATTGTCAGCTTTTGCTGAATTTTTCTGTAGTTTGTTTTAGAAATCTGCAGCTGTTGGCTTTGCATAAACACTTTTTATGAAGAAAGCCATATTTTTTACTTTTTTGGAATGTTTTATTTTATTACTCTATTATTTTCTGCTATTTACAAGTTTGTGGCAGGAGAGCTTACTGGCATGCCGATACAGCTTTCAAGACCTTTTCCATTCACATTGAAGTGATACATATTATAATTTGCTTATAGTGAAGTTTTTTGTTTTTGTTCAAGTATGCATAGCTAACAATGCTGGAAGTGATCCTTTGTTTCTGGAATTCATTACCAATATTGGATATTTATCATAATTGTCTTTTTCTTTTTTAAGTTTTACAGCAATTTCTAGTATAAAGAACCTAGGAATTTTTCAGAACTACTAGAATTATGTCAAAATGGAAATACAGCTAGCTCTATGAAAATAATATAAAACTTTAAAGTATTTTGTGGTGGTAGTCTTTAAGACATCTGTTCTAATTCCTTGCATGGTAAAAATAATCATAAGTTGCATTTTAAGGTGATCAGTGTAAAAAGTGGATTTTATATATATTTATCACTTTTATATTGCAAGATGATATAGTTAAAGATGACTACACTTTGGTTGTCACAAGTATTAAATAAGTTTATGAGAAGTTAATTAGTTGGATGTATTTATTTCACATAACCACCATTTTATGCATTATATTTTTGTCACTAGATTAGTCTCCTTAGTGTTATTTTTCTAGTAGTTTGTGTGTAGAATCTCTTTAGTCCAAATTAACTAAGAAAAGCATTATTTCATATTTGTTGCTGCTGCTACAGTGAGGCAGACTTGAGGAACGTATTTAAAAGTTAAAATTGGAAAATATTGTTTCACTATTAAAACTCCATCTAAGGGTCCAGTGGAGCCCTTTGAAGGATGACACATCATAGACTGCAGAGTGGATTAAGCTAAATCAAAGCAATGTAAATAACTAATTGTTTTCTGTGATTTGAATTTGTACTTTCTAGTTATAGAGATGAAGCTGTGTTAGTCTAGTCTAGCTGAAACAAAAAACAGGACTATGTAGCACTTTAAAGACTAACAAGATGGTTTATTAGGTGATGAGCTTTCGTGGGCCAGACCCACTTTCGCAGATCAAATTATGGAAGAAAATAGGCATGATCATATATACCAAAGGGATATAATGGAAAAAAAAGAGAACACATGTAAAAAGGACAAATCAAATTTACTTTCTAGTTATTTGCCTAAAGAGAGTTTTTAGTTGGTAACCATTAAAAGATGTTGTTTGCAATGAAATGTAGCCTTTACCATAAATTTGGTGCTTCTTTTTGCTAACAAGGAGAATGCAGATCTATCACAGAAGTTATAATCATCCAAATAAGCAGTTTACAAATCTTGAAAGACATTTATTCAGCTTCATAATTTTTACATTTCTGTGTTAGAAAATGCAAAATATTAATTTGTTTACTTGTGATTTGCATTGAGCACAGTATGGATAGAAATTCAATTTAAAATGCTATTTTTGGCATTTACATTTTTTATTCGATTAAAAAAACCCATAAGTGTTCATACATACATGAGAAAAAAGTTTACCAGAACATGTCTTGCATTTAAAAACAAGCATGATTTGTAGTATGTGACCTGAACTGATTGTTTCTGATCACCATGTTCTTCAAGATTTTTGACTTAATA
Source organism: Pelodiscus sinensis (assembly GCF_052426305.1). NCBI lineage: Eukaryota > Metazoa > Chordata > Testudines > Trionychidae > Pelodiscus > Pelodiscus sinensis. The sequence goes on along the minus strand of NC_143067.1, from coordinate 19,398,977 downwards.
GATCTCATCTTCTTAAACCTAATTTTTATACATAGTTTCGAAGAGGAAAACAATTTTTTTCTGCTTTTTCAACACCCAATTGGTTTCTTAACTTTGAATGGACTAGTCATTGAAATGAACTAGATGAATAAACTGAATATTCTCTCTGGACCTGCAGAAGAGACTATTGCTCTCAAAAACTGATCAAGCATTTCCGCAAGCTCTAGTTAAAGTCAGACCACTGAACTGGATTTAAAAGTTGTCAGAAAACCTACTCCTTCATATTTTTATACTTAATTTGAATTATTAAATAGAAACAGGCCTTAATAGAAGTTATCAGTTTTCAAATTTAATTTTAAATAGTTGTTAAATTAACCTGTATTTAATGAGAAATCCAGTTGTATGTTTTTAAATGATTGATTTTTTTTAAAATCCATCATGCCAGATAAAAAGCTATAAGGTTGTAGCTAAGCACTAGACTTGACCAATGACATCTTTAGAACAGAACTGGTAATATATCATTGTACAAAAGATAAATGGTTTACGTAAAAGTGCTGACATGCCTATCTCCCACAGGACTTCATTACCTGTCATTAACTCTTTCTTTCTGCATTCTTTGAGATGATGAATCTTCCCACAAATGAATTTAATTAAGACATAGAAAGGAAAAAGAATTTTTGAAACCAATGGCTGGATTTTGGTTAGTAAACCTCAAACTTCCAGATGTATTTAGGGGGAGGTGAGGATAGAATGCTTTCTTAAGTCTGATTTTAAAGAGACAATTAAAACTATGAATCCAATACAGTTGTTTTGTGTTTTGCTCTATTTTTCAATTGAAAATGAGACTAACTGTTTTGTATTTCAAAATAGTCCTTTAGTCTCTAATGAACTGTAGGCACAGTTGCTATTAAAATAATAGAAATCCTGTTAAAGTGTTCTAATAGGTGTATTGTCCTAGCTTTTGATGGTTTAAAATTGATACTTTATAGACAAGACTTGCCGAAGTTTAAAAAAAAAAAGACAACCAAAACCAAACTGGTGTGGTTGGTCACCTGCCACAGAAATAACAGTTGCCAAGGAGCCTTTATTATTCTTATTTCTTATGAAACTGATTCCTTTAGATCCAGATTGAGATTTTGGCTGTGCTTACTATGTTGATGCATTGGAGGAGAATTTCTAAAGTTACATTCCAACAAAAATGCTTTGTTAGTGTTTTACTCCATGGCTTGGTCTACACTTAAAACTTCTCTCTTTCAGTCAGAGTTTGTGTAAAAAGACCACACCACCATAGTGCTGACATCAACCCCCGTGTGATTACAGCTCTACTGACAGAAGAACGATTCTGTTGGCATAATGTCATTTTGGAGAGGTAGTGTTCCTAAACCAGCAGACAAACTCTTTGTTGAAAGGGTTATGCTGGCATAAGGCCTTGTGTAGACACATCCTCTTTGATTTTGGTATTACTTATCAATTAAGTATTGACTAACATATATGGCAAGGCAAGCTTCTCTTTTGGTCAGATCATGGTATTTAATCATATCATTTAAAGAAAACACTTAATGTTGACATGGTCACTAAGCTTGTAGTCTTGAACTGATGCAGTGCAATTTTTAAATTATTTCAACTTCTTAGTATAGCATAGCATATTGTCTTACAAGGGATAAGTGATAATCAGGATATGGAAAAGTCCTTTTGCCTGTGGAGAATATAAAGCTTTCGAAGGTGAATAATGTCAATTTTCTGCAGAATATAATTTTTTGTAGCCCTTATTGTTATGAAAATAACCTTCCAAATGTGCAATGGTGTAACTAATGCAGTGTTGGATTCCTAAGTTTACAGACAATTTTCTCCTTTGAGCAGCAGCAGCACAGATGTAAGAGACCAGTTGACTATTTGATAAGCATATCGGGTAGTTGAGTAGTGACTTGACTAGTTGCTCCCCTCCCCCCACCCTTTCTGCCTCTATCAAAGAGCCAGAGCTGGTGTTGGGGGGGAGCAAGCTTAAAAGCTGTTTCCCCTGCCCCTCCCCCTCACCATCTCTGGGGGGAAAAGGAGGCAGAGTCCCAGTCTCCCCCCAGCTCCGCAGTGCCTCTGCTTTTTAAATATATTAAGAGCCATGCGCAGAGGTGCAGCAGGGGAGACTGGAAGCAAGCCAGGAATTAGCTGTCCCAGCTTGCTCCTGGTCACCCCCCCCTGTGCCTGTGTGTTTTAAATGTATTAAGAGCATGGTGGCTCTTAATGCATTTAAAAAGCAGAGGCCCAGCAGGGGGAGGGCAAACCGGGGACCAGGAGAAAGCCAGCAACCAGCAGATTCCCAGCTCACCTGGTCCACCAGCTATGCCTCTGCCTTTTAAATGTATTAAGAGCTACCAGGCTCTTAATACATTTAAAATGCATAGCTGTAGTGGGGTTAGCTCCTGGTTGTGGCTCTGTAGTTCTCCCCCTTATTGACTACTCAATTAGCTGATTACCCACAATTTAACATCCTTAAGCAGAAGCAAAGCTTTCCAAGCTGTAGCACAGCAGCTTTTCAACTACTGATGTTGAGAAGGCTCGCTGACGGCAGTAAAACTGACAGGAGTCCTAAGAATGACCATACTGGGTCAGACCAAATGTTCATATAGCCTAGTATCCTGTCTTCTGATCAGTACCAGCAACCAGTACCAGCTGCTTCAGAGAAGATGAACAAAACAAGTAATCAAGTGAACCATTCCCTGTCACCCATTGCCAATTTATGGCAAACATAGGCTATCGTGGCTTATAGACCTTAATGGACATATCTTTCATGAATTTCTTGTTATTTTTTTTTTTTACCTTATAGTATTGGTCCTTCACACCACCTTCTGGCAAAGAGTTCCACAGGTTGACTGTGTGTTGTGTGAAGAAATACTTCCTTTTGTTCATTTTAAATCTGCTGCCTGTTAATGTCATTTGTTCTAGTGTTATGTGAAGGAGTAAAATAACACTTCCTTATTTACTTTCACCATACCTATCATGATTTCATAGATCTCTAACATAATCTCTTAGACATCTCTTTTTCAAGCTGAAAAGTCGCCTTCTAATTAATCTCCCCTCATTTCCACTATTTTGTGGCTTTTAAAAATTCTGAGCATCAAGAAAGATGAGCTGTAGCTATTAGCTGGGAAAGAAGAATAAAAAATCAGACTAAAGTGGAAAAATCAACTGTAAAAGAATGGAAATGGATATAAATAATAGAGAAGATGCACCTTGTTCTCTTACAGAAAAAGTAGAGTGAAATTGGGAGGAAATCTATTAAACATGGTTGGGTGAATAGTATTCACTAAATATGTTTTTCAAGTAACTTCACTGAATAATTTGACATGTTTGTGTGGTATATCACTGGCTCAAATATATGCCATAAATAGCAGTGAAACTTGTTGCACAACTTTCAACATATACTTTGTATATCTCATCTCCCCCAATAAGAAGTTAACTTACAAAGTCATTACATTGACAATATTACTATTTAATCCACTACACAACTGTTTCATTCCTTTCAGATGCAGGAGACTTGTCTCTGTGTGGCACAGTATGTATGTGTTAGGAGGGTGAGAGAAAACAACAACACAGTATATTTCATCCTATCTAGTAGGCCTGAAGCTAGAAATTTATAATTTTAGCCTTGCAGGCAATGTTAATGTAATAGTCCTAATATTGGTAGTGCTTCTGTAGTTATGCCTTGGATCTGCTGATACATCCAGTGCTGGAAGACTTTAGGGGAGGGGAGAGGAGAAAGGTAAAGGAGAAGAAGAGGCCAAAGACCATAATCAAAGAAGGATGAAGTGGAACTGTGCTTTCCATTAGGGACAGTTTGTCTGGTCAGTTGTAGTCAAAAGGTGTCTCCAAAAACAAACATACATACTTGTAGATATTAGCAAGAGAAAGGAGTAACTGGGAGAGAGTCGAGTCACCTGACTTTTGGTAAGAAAAGAAATTGGGATCTCTTTAATTAAAAAAAAATCCATTCTCATGTTTATCTCTAGCAAGTCTTCTCAAATGAACTTTCTCTCTCTCTCCTATTACATCCATCAACTGCTGTCTGTCTTTTTGGTGCCTAAGTTCTGCCTGACTCTTCAAAGCTAATTGTTTCAGGAAATTCAGTTTCACAATATGAGAGGGGCTTTTAGAGTAATTAGTGCTGAAGAGAGACCTAAAAACATCTTTAACTAAAGTGTTTGGTGGCTCACTGGGTTTTCAGCATTCTATTTAGATAACTTACAGTATATAAAAATCCAAGCATGTACAGTGAGTTGATAATGGAAAATGTGATCCACCATAGGATCTAAGCACAAAACTCACCATGTTCTCATAGAAAGTACTGCATGCACCCCACTGTGTCAGAGTTAATTTGTAGTGATCTTTATGTCAGTAGCCTCATAGATTCTGGGATTTTTGAATGAAAAATTAAAGTAAACTTGCACAGAGACTTACATGGATTATACAAGTGTGAGTGTGTGTGAGTGTAGCCTTTAAAATGCGTAACTGATAATGTTACTGAAATGTATGATCCTTTTATGCAGAGGTAAATTTGTTGAAAGGATAGATTTACTGCACTGTTTAGGACATCTACAATGTTTGTCTTGATTATATGAATTTGTGGAATAAAATTATACACTTGAATCTCTTTAATCCTGCAATCCTGGGTTAGCAGGGTTTTCTGGATTAAAGATTTTGCCCGGCCAGGGAGACAGTGAGGGGATGAGCGTAGGGCGTTTACCTGGTGCTCCATGTCCCCCATCGCTCCCAGGCGTGCACACACACTCACACCCCTTGCTGCTATGGGAGCATTGGGGAAAAGCCTCCAGCAGAGCGTGTTGCTATGCCGCTGTTTCCCCGTCTTGAGGAGAGGGTGAACGGCAGCACAGAGAGAACTTCCATCTATTCCTGCCCAGGTCTGTACCACAGGTGTTCCCAAACTAGGGACATCCAGAGTATGGAGGATATAGTGTATTTGTATTTCTAGTTTTAAAAGATACTGTGACTTTTTTTACCAAAAAGGGATTGTATCAGGAATTTTTTATAGCATTGTGACTTAAAGTATTATGAAACTCTGATCATGTACATTAAATGATCAGTTATGCAAGATTAAATCCATTTTTAGCTCCCTGTGCTTGATATGTCCAGTTATACTAGGAGAGCTGAGTAGGTTTATATGAAAAGCTGTGTAGGTCTGATTAAATATGTTATATTTCATATGATTTTCAGTACAATTTTCTTTGTTTAAGCCCAATTTTAATTATAGAAAACAATTTAGGTTTTTTTTGCATGCTGTGGTGTTTATACTTCAGCTATTTTTAAAAACAGTAGATTGAACTTTTACAGCTTAATTTTACTCTTCAGCTGGGGATAGCCATAAAACTACAGTTTAAACAAATCCTATTTACTTGTATAGTTTTTCATAAGTCAGCTGGGTGAAGCAGCAATTACAACAGCATATAAAAGTTCTGCATTAAATAATACTGTCTTTATACTGTGCAGTTTAACTGTTTATTGAATGCAGACAAGCTTTCATTTCTACTTTTCTTCTAAGTTTCATGTGTATTCTTTAGGTATGGTGTGGATTTCTAAAAAATTGTAATTTTATTTTCCTTTACTTAAGTTTAATCAAAAGTAAGTTTTCAATTTTTTAGTGCTAGTGCTTTTTGCAGCAGAATTACAAAGTTTACATCTAAAATTCTTAAGTAATCGTTTTTTGTATGAATTACAAAGTCCTCTCTTAGGGTATGTCTACACTACAAAGTTAATTCGAACTAACGGACGTTAGTTCGAATTAACTTTGATAGGCGCTACACTAGCGCTCCGCTAGTTCGAATTAGGTAAACCTCATTCCACGAGGACTAGTAGCCCCTTAATTCGAACTAGTGGGAGGCTAACCCTCCCCAGCTTTCCCTGGTGGCCACTCTGGCCAACACCAGGGAAACTCTATTGCCCCCCTTCCGGCCCCGGACCCCTTAAAGGGGCACGGGCTGGCTACGGTGCCCATGCCAGGTGCAAGCCTGCCAGCACCCAGCCAGCAGACCCTGCACCTGGCACGGCTCGAGCCAGCCACCCGATGCCCCCCAGCCCTCCCCCTCTTCCCAGGACCAGGCTGGCGGCTCCCAGGAGCTTGCCCAGGACCGCAAGAGGCGGGCACCCACCTGGTCCAGTGCAAACATCGTGGACCTCATCCACGACCTCCACACTAGGCACAGGAAAGCGGCCACCCAGGAGCAGGTTTGCATGAAAATCAAGGTGGTCCACTGAGACCCCGACCCTGAGCTTAGAATGGCCGTACTGGGTCAGACCAAAGGTCCATCTAGCCCAGTAGCCTGTCTGCCGACAGCGGCCAACCCTAGGGACCCTGGAGGGGATGGACCGACGACAGTGACCAAGCCATTTGTCTCGTGCCATCCCTCTCCAGCCTTCCACAAACCTTGGGCAGGGACACCACTCCTACCCTCTGGCTAATACCACTCCATGGACCCAACCTCCATGAATTAATCTCACTTCCCTTTAAACTCTGTTCTAGTTGTAGCCTTCACAGCCTCCTGCAGCAAGGAGTTCCACAGGTTGACTATTTGCTTTGTGAAGAAGAACTTTCTGTTATTAGTTTGAACCCTGCTACCCATTCCTTTCCTTTGGTGTCCTCTAGTCCTTCTATTATGGGAACTAATGAAGAACTTTTCTGTATCCACCCCACTCGTGCTTTTATTAGACCTCTATCATATCCCCCCTCCATCTCTTCTTTTGTAAACAGAAAAGTCTCAGTCTCTTTAGCCTCTCTTCATATGGGACCTGTTCCAAACCCCTCATCATTGTAGTTACCCTCCCCTCTCCCACCCTCTCTCTTCCCCTCTCCCACCTCGTTTTCCCAGTCTCCCCCAGTTTTGTTCAATAAAGAGAGATTCTATTTTTGAACACAATTGTCCTTTATTTTGTACATCAGGAAGGGGGGCTAGGGAGGGGTACGTGGAAGGAGGTGATGGAGGAATGGGGTACGAGCCCCCGATGGGGAGGACTGGGCTGGCTCTGCGGGCTTCTGGGGGTGGAAGCTCTCCTGCAGCCCCCCAGTTGTCCCCTCCCCCCAGATGGCAGCCTGCGGCAAGTGCAGCCGGTCTGATGGCCGAGTGCTGTGATGTGCCCAGTGTGGGTGCTCCGGGCAATCCAAGCCAGGACTGCTTTGCAAGTGGGACACCCCTGAGAACTGTCTGTCCGGGGTGGGGGTTGGGTCCCTTTAAGCACAGCCCTCGGCTAGCCTGAGACAGCAGCTCCACGCTCTAAGTCCTCATCTGATGCCCTGCCTGCACTGCTTCTGGCCATCCTTAACCTCTGTTCAGGGTCCACTCAATGTGGACATGCTAGTTCAAATTAGCAAAACGCTAATTCAAACTAGTTTTTAGGTCTAGCTGCGCTAATTCGAATTAGCTTAGTTCGAATTAGCGCTGTAGTGTAGACATACCCTTGCTTTTTCACAGGATAATATTTAGAAGTCTAGGGAATTTTTTCAAATTTGCCTCATCTGATACAATACCATTTAATTTAAAAATAAATATTAGGGTATTTACCATGTGGTTTTATTTTGACTTCCAATCTTACCTGGAAATTGAGCAGAGTGATTGTATTTGGATTCACCTATTTAAAAAAAAACATTTAAAACCACCTAAAAACAAGGGTTTAAAACTAGTTTTGGTGGTGTTGACTAATATTATGCACCATAAAACTTGTAACAAGCAGAATTAAAGGTATTGCGTTTATTTAGAAAAATATGGAATGTGCTGTTAACTTGTAGACAGTGAACATGGATTTGAATCTGTTCAGTCCATAGCATTCATATATTTTATACTGGAGTAATTTGGGCCAGATTCTGCCATGTTGACTAGTATCTTATTCTGCGAATAGTCTCAGAAGAAAGATATTACCAAATGTGTGTAAAAGTGGTGAAATCTGGCTTTTTATAAAATTACTCACGAATATACAAACAGTATTTTGTTTTGAAAGTAGGTAGGACTTATATTCTGAGGTATCTTTCACTGGATTTTCAAGGCTACACACCAGATCCTGGCTCTCAGTATTGTTCCTTTGTGATCGTCTGTGCAGAGGATCACCAAAGTTGCATATCTTAGTTCTTGGGGAATCCCCAGATGTCATAACACTGGCATGCCTGTCTGAACTAGATTTCCTTCTGGTACTTCTGGGATAAGGGATATGTCGGTGCACCTGCTGCAGGGTTTGTGGCTAGAATAAGTTGCGCTTCAGTGATAGTTGTTAGGGTGGCTCCTTTGGAGCCATTGGAGCTGGGCGCAATATTAAAGTTGTTGTGACTTACTCTAGGGGCCAAATAATGTGCTGGCAGCCTCAGAAATAAGACGGGAATTTACCTTAACCTGTAGTCTAAGCGCCATAAGTAATCTAAAATATATCTGTTTATCTTTTAGTCTAAGACTTGTCTTGCATATGACAGGAGTTACTGTTCCTTCTGATGTTTGTGTATTACTGTATCTTTAGTTCCAGCAGTGTTCTTATCACTGTACAAAACAGTGTGTCTCTGATGTGCAGCATTTATAATTACAGTTTTCTGTTGAGGTTTTAAGCAAGACAGAGTGGGGTACAAGGACAGAAGACTAAAAATATAGAAAAGTAGCCCTACTTGTTTTTTTGGCTATTATTTTAAATTAATGATGGCATAGGATAACTCTTTCAGAGAAGGGAATATGACATCTGTTTTTTAATTTATTGTTTACAGGGAGTAATTTAGAAGGAACATGTACATTAAAGCTAATGAGTGACATGTACAGAGGAAAATAAAACTATCATCTCTTCAACATAGTGGAAAGGAAAACGACACATTTGGGAGTGGATAGTAGTCATCTCTTTTGTTTGTCAGTTAATATGAAATGTTCTAGCGTAGACTATATAGTATTTCTGTTATTATAGGACAGAATCACTGTCTCTGATAGTTTTATTCAATGGCAAATAACACCAGTGGACCATCTCTAATGAATGTTAAATTAAAAAATTATGTAGTTCTTGTGCTGTTTGTCTAAGTTCTTCACCCTTTTTCCTTCAGTACAGTACTGCTTTAAATAATTTTTCATCAAGATAAAGCCCACAAGGAATTGCAATGAATACATTTTGGCTAATGTCTTTCACATATGTTAAATATGGGTTTGTCTTGAAGAAAAATTAAAATTAGTGACATTAAAATTATTTAGCTAGTAAAAGTAGAAGTCATTTTACACGGGGAAGGAAAAGGGCCCATCAGTATAAGTGTGTTAGTTTAAAAACATAACTCTGAATCCTGATCCAAGTTTTGAATTCCAAACTTGTTATAGAGTTTGCTCTTGATTCCAACTTTTTAAATAGTAATGAGACACTTTTTCAAAAACAAATGTTTTGAATTCTTGTTCTTTGTTTGGCTATGGCTAATAAAATACTGGATGGGTAAGGTAACTCTCCATCGGTCAAACTGTTAATTCATGACTGTTAAAAATAATGTTTGCAGTTGTACCCTTAGTGGCAAAAATAGAAACGGAACTTAGGGTGTGTCTAGATTACAGGATTGTTTTTTTTTAAAAAAAAGTGGCCTTTTTTTGAAAAAACTTCCCCTACATCTAGACTGCTTCCGCAGTAAATCGAAAGTAAATCGAAAGAACGTGGCAGGTTTTTCAGCCATGGAAAACCTCGTTTTACGAGGAATAATGCCTTTTTTCACAAGTGCCCTTTTGAGAAAAGGTGCTATGTAATGCAAACTGTGCTTTTTCAGAAGAGAGCATCGAGACTGCCTGGGTGCTCTCTTTCAAAAAAGCGGCTTGTGTTTTTGAAAGTACTGATTGTAGTCTAGATGCTCTTTTTTGAAAGAGGCTTTTTCAAAAGAGGCTTTTTCGAAAGATACCTTCGAAAGAGGCTTGTAGTCTAGACGTAGCCTTAAACGCTAAGGGTTTTGGATTTAAAAACGTAAAAGTTCATTTGGTCACCAAGATGTGAAAGCTTTTCAAATGGTCACTTGTCCACAACATGATTTCTCATGTGTTAGCTGAAATTGTGAAGCACATATGGAAAACTCTCATCATATCTTGAAACCAACACTGTGCTATAGAAAGTAGGTTTAACACTTGCAACAGCCCTGGTTATTTTTTCTTTTGTGTTACATATTTGCCTAGGGATGGATATTATTGCCTTGCTCTTGTTTTGCTTTTGGAAACCAGATGTTCCACTTAATGATTTTTTTCCTGGTGAAATATTTAACATGCATAAATACTGTCCAAGAGTAGGTACAATTCTATCTTACAGAATTGAGTTGATGTAATCGGCCTTATGTTAGTGTCTGACTGCAGCTTTGCCTCTACCAACATAAGTGCACTACTACACCAACATAACTCCAGCTCCACAAAAAGTTTAGGGCTTATATCAGTGTAGTCAGGGTAACACAATGTCCATGTAGACACTGTGTTACTTATATTGGCTGTTGGCTGTCATTTTTTTTCAGTTTGGTAGCTGGTGCGGAAGCCATGAAATTGACAAAAAAGCCTGGCTCACAGCTCGGGCTGCCACCCATGGGCGAGTGGAAGTGCTCCCTGTTGCTGGATGCGCTGCCGCTCAGGCTCCCTGTTTCTTGCTTCCCACCAAAAGCCTGGCTATCCCCACAAAGGCCTGCATCCAGAGCCTAAGGGGGCTGTTGGTGAGGAACTCTTCACCTGGAGTTTAGGTGGCAGATCTTTGTGAGCTGAGAGCCTCAGTGACAGCCCGATTGTTGGTAGGGAGTTACATGCAGAGCTGAGAGCGTGGACACTGAGTGCCCCATGCTTCCCCTCTTAAATCAGTGGAAACACTCCATGTGAGAATGCTCACCATGGACAGGAGGAGGGGTTGACATAGGTCAACTTAAGTTTGTAATGTAGACATGCCCCTAAGTGACTTATGCTGCTTGTAACTGATGTTAGTTGGTAAAGAAGTTAGTTATGAAGGGGGAGGTGATTCTCACGACAGTAATGGAGATTTAGTTAACATCTTTCACCACTTCATTTCATTTAAGGAATTGTTAGATTCACAAGATTTTGCATAGTGAAACAGAATCTGTTATTGATAAGTTGGTTCCTGAAATATATTTCTGTCTGTGTTGCCAAAATATCAACAAAGGGCTCCTTTACCTGTGTGCCTCAGCAAGTGAGACACAATTTAAACAGTGAGGTCCCCCAAAGATCTGTATTGGGAGCTATGCTGTTCAATAAATTTGTAAATGATCTGGAAAAGTGGGTGAATAGTGAGGGGGCAAAATTTGCAGATGATACAAAATAATTCAAGATAGTTAAGTCCAAAGGTGACTGTAAAACTTACAAAGAGATTGCCCTGTCACAAGAAAGAGATTCTAGAATTTGAAAAAGTATAGAAAAGGGGAACACAAATGACTAAAGGTGTGGAACAGTTTCCGTTTGAGAAGTGTTCAGCATAGAAAAGACTGGGAGTGTTCAGCATAGAAAAGAGATAACAAAGGGGAGATATGGTAGAAGTCTGTAATATCATGATTGGGTGCAGAAAATGAATAAGGAAGTATTCATTTAATACAAGAACCAGATGTTATGTCATGAAACAAATATAAGGAAGTACTTCTTCCCACAATGCACAGTCCATCAGTGGAACTCATTGCCAGGGGATGTTGTGAAGGCCAAAAGTATAAGTGGGCTTTAAAAATAATTAGATAAGTTTATGTAGGATAGGTCCACCAGTGGTTTTAGCCAAGGTGGTAGGAACTCAACCCCATGCTCTGGGTGTTCCTTGCATTCTGATTGCCAGAAGCTGAGACTTGGTGACACGGAATGGATCACTCACAGTTGCCCAGTTTTGTTCATTCCCTTTGATGTTTTTGGCACTGGTCACGCTCAGAAGACAGGACACTGGGCTTGACTGACTGTTGTTCTAACCCAGTATGGCTGTTCTTCTATAATTACTCCCATCCCCCTCAAAGAAAAGCACTTAATTCTGTGCTTTTGTAACTTATTTGACCCTAGTCGTCTTTGTCATGATTATAAAATCAGCTGTTAATACTCTCTGACTTCGATATTTCTAGTATGTTCATTGTCAGATAAGGAGAATTTCAGCCGTCCAGCCCTCTTTGTACAGTCTGGGAGCTGCCATTCAGCATCTTTGGCATTGGGGGTGGATCTTTTTATCATTATGGGAAGAGGTTGAGTATCAATGTTTAGACAGTTGGGTATATCAGACCTCACCCCAGTATTCACTCCAGTGTCTCATACGGAGTGCACCTAATTTGCTTTCAAGATTTATCAGGATTGGATGTTGTACGTCATATTCATTTTCTCTTGGGCAAATTCCACATGTCTTGCTGGATAATGTCTTCTCTCTACCTAAAATCTTTGTGTGGAATGCTGCAGAGCTTAATTCTATCTTTACTCCATTTCATCACACATTGGAGCCTTCTCATGTTTCTCAATACCACCAGTGTACCAATATATAATGTCTTCTTTCAGGAGATATATCTAGTATTGTCATTCATCAAGACACTTTTTCAGCCTAACTGATGGGTAATGGTCGAGTTGGAGAGATATTGAACTAGCCTTCTGATTATTTAAATCAGGGATGGGGAACTTCAGGCTGGCACTTCAGCCCCCCTGCCACCCACCTGCAGGACTGGAGAACACAATCTACTCGCCTGGGCTCCCCTAGGCTCTGGTGCAGGGGCGGATATAGGGTAGGGCGAACGGGGCGGCCGCCCCAGGCCCCGCGCTTCAGAAAGCCCCGCGCATGCGCATGGCGTTGCTGCGCATGCGCCGTGGCAAAGGGGGGGGGCCTGCAGAATTATGTTGCCTGAGGCCCCGCAAAACGGTCATCTGCCCCTGCTCTGGTGTGCAAGGGGAATGTGGGGAGTATCTTCTCAGTCAGGGGCTTCTCACTTGTGTGCGGCCCCCGACTGATTTTTCTTTAGATTAGCGGCCCCTGACCGAAAAAAGGTTCCCCACCCCTGATTTAGTTATTGGACTTGTTGCAAGTATGGGACATGCAGAAATGTAATTTAATACAGGGGTTCTGAATTTTTCTCTTGCTGAGGGCTACCTCAATATGCTGTATAGACTCTGAGGCTCAACAGGATCAGGGTTGGGATCCAGATCTGGGGGATGGCTGTTGGGGATGGGCGTAGTTTGACTTCTGTTTTGTGGGGCAAGAGCTGGTGGAGGTCAGGCCAGCTCTGCAGAGCAGGCACCTCAACAGGCCACCCAGCCTCTCTGGGTTGTGGAAGTAGGCAATCAAACAATATAACTCAGAGGGCTGACTCAGCTCAAAAATTTTAAAAACAGCTCAGGGTGCAGGCAGCGGGTAGCTAGGAGCTGTATGGCAGGAGGGTTGCCTCAGAACCTATCAATAGATTCCCTATATATACCACAGCTAACCTCTAACAATCATAATGCAAGAAGTGATGCGCTTCTCTCAAACTCTTTCTGAAAGAATTTCAGTACTTGAGAAATAGGATATGGCTCAACTTGAGAAATAAAAAAAGTACCCCGAAAGAGAACTTCCCCAAATTCAATTTAAATAATCCTCTTAATATTTCAAATATGTTCAGGAGCCTATTGTTAGGTTTGTTTGTGCGGTGATAGGCCTGCTTGCAAGTTCTTATACCAGTCCCATGCCTTAATTTTAATACTCCACTGGCTATTTTTCTTCTCATTTTGAATCCCTCTCCTTCGTCTCCTTTAAATTCTAAAAAGGGTTGCCAAACAAAATCAAAGGATTTCTCAGCCAGTAATATGGTAAATTAAAAAAAAAAGTGTTCATAGCCAAAGGTCTCTCTTCAAATCACTGATAGTCGAGCCACATTCTATCAAAGCAATGAGCAATGATAATTTCCTATGCAGTATGAGATTTTTGCCAGGCTGCCTTATACGCAGAATCTTGGAGGTGATAATCCATGGAAACTTGGTCTAATTTTTTGAATATTGTAGTCTCACTTGGGATTTGTGGGCTTTGCTAGATGTAACCTGTGTTCCAGGTGAGTGAAGCCAAAGCAGAAAAAAAAACCTAGTATGACGGTATATTTGGATTTTTCTGGTGTGCGCTCATTTAGAAAGGTTGTCCAGTATTTAGTTATGGTGTTCTGAAATGGGTTTATTACTAGCTAAAGAAGAAAACACCAGCCACAGCATGAGTATAAGGTTGGGTTTGAAAATCCCTCATTTCTGGGTGAATAAAACTACTTGTTGACTTGCAAGGAGGAGGTATAGCTATGTTCCATAATTGGTGGAGTTCCCACACACAAAACTCGTTACAAGATAGAATCAGAACTTCCTTTACATTGTATAGCATATCGAGAGAGTTTGCCTTTTTGGTTTTCCAGCCTTTGTCTCCCAAATCTTGACAGTGCATACATCAGACCTGAAATTCTGATGCACCCCAAAGTACTAAGCTACTTTATGGCTGAATATGTGGGTTGTTTTAATGGTTTTCATAGCACAGGTTTTCTAACATTCTTTAATGTGAAATCCATTTATAGTACAATATGGGTTTATGTATATTCATATTTATTTCAGGAATTAATACAGTTATGAATGTTTGAGTTCTGGGAGTAATACAGATATTGTGCTTGAATATTCTTAACCCCAACTGAGGTGGAATATCTAGCATGACAGAAGATTTAAATTCTGTTAGTAGTTGTCTTCAAGTTCTCATTGTAGCAGGAATGTCAAGACATTAATTTCGTGTCAACTTCTCTTGAATGACAAGTAAGTCAGCACAATTAGAATCCTAGCTAGTATGTACAGAGTGTGCTATATAGATAAATCACAATGGTTGATTTTTCAAATTAAAATGGTAGTTCTGAGGAGATGGATTAATGCACTGAAGACAGGGGAGGTTGTCTGTTTTGATAGATACATTTCTTACGTTTCTGTTCTCTATTATATGTATCTCACCAGTGGTGTTTATATATTTCTATATACCCATTAAACAAATGTGTAAGAAACCCCTGTTGTGGTGAGTGATTTCTAAAATATTGCTTAGTTATAGCAGCATTTATTTCTCCTTCTCTCACTCAGTCTTCTAGAATTTTTTCCCATTTCTTGGTCTTTTCTGTGGAAGGTCCAATGTTGCACGTATCCTGCCTTGATTTAAAAAAAAGGGGGGGGGGAGTACTGCCAAGGGACATCTATTTGGTCTAACTTTAACACAAGAGTTTGTGGGATTCTTTCATTTCTACTGGAACTGGAACACAGGCTCGGGATACTAATATTTATCTGACTAATATGTCTTGTAGATAGCATGTAGTAGTAACCAGAGGATCACTGTCACAAGTTCATATGCCGCATTCACTGCAGTTCACATGAAAATCCAGAAATAGAAAAAAACTTTAAATACTAATTTAAACTCTTAATTGAAGATTTCTGTCAAATTATGACATTCTTGGTTGTTGGTATTGCATGTTACATCTCCAAAGTCAACCAGCGTTTATCAAGATCTCACTTTTAAATTAATGGGATGCTGAAACATTAAATGTTAACATGCATGAGAATTTAAGTGCAACAAGCTGCTATAAATTCAGTGATATTAAAATGTATCTTTATTTTTTAAAACCTGTAGCTGTGATTTTTGTGTCTTTTATCAAAAGAAACCTTTTTCAACTTTTGAGACCTCAAAGGAAAATGTAAAATTTATTTGTAAAAATAGATTCAGTTAAAGACTGTGTGTTTTAACTAAATTTCTCTGTTTTAAACTTTTTCAACATGGGAGATTGGGAGGTGGAAGGAAGATTGACTTAAAAATATAAGTATACATTCTGTTTCGTTAAGCTCCAGTTTTCATGAATATCGAATTCAGAACAGGGGAGTACCAATCAGTTGCAAGACAGTGACCATTGTAAGTGTACAGTTTATTGTTGTGCCATACGGATATAGGTTGAAAACACCGTTTAGTTTTATTCTTTTTAAAGAAGTAAATAGAAAAACAAATCTGGAGTGAAATATTGGCCCCTCTAAAGTAATTGGTGGATTGATTTCAGTGGGGTTAGGATTTCACTGCTGAGGGAGAAGGTTAAATAATGTAGACTTGAACTAGAAACAGTGCCTGATTTCATATTGGACAATTTACTATACCAGTGTTTCTCAAACTATGCTCCACGGAGCCCCAGGGTGCCGCAAGACATCTTCAGGGGCTCCATGAGGTTGACAAACTGGAAACATCGATAGGTACAACACATACAATCAGTGGACTGCTGGGGCTCCACATACATTTTTTACGCATGTAAAGGGCTCCGGACCCCAAAAAGTTTGAGAACTGCTGTACTATACAGTTGTTTTAAGTACTCGGGGACTTGAAATTTTTTGTTGCATGACTTTTAATAACATTATAGCATTCAGGAAGGTTAAGCACTTGCCTTTCCAAGTGTGGCAATATTCAAGTCAACATGCAGTAGTTTGGATAAACCTAGGTCATAATTGAGAATCCTAAAACCACCACTTGTGGAATATGCAGTGTCAGATAGGACTGCTTTTTTTTAATAGATTTACGGCATAGTTTATAATTTTTTCTTAATTATTTAAATAGTGAATATGACCTTGAAATCAAGTGGTTGATTTCCACAGGTTCTGTGTACTCACTGCACCCATTGCTTGGCACTTAAAAAAACTGGACCAGATACGGGTTTTCATTTTTGTCTACCATTTTGAATCTATTTCGGGATATTCAAGTGGAGACCTCTGCTAAAACTTTCAGAGAGACCAGTTTCTAGTTAACCTCAATACTCTTCTTGTTCACAAGAATGTGGAGTAGTTGGGGAGAGAGGAGGGACAGTGTAGAATATACATTCACATTTGTGATCACAAACAAACTCAGTTTCCTTGGCTAGGAGTTGGCAGTTTGCCCAGATGTAAAGCTGAGATTTTCCTCTCTTACCGCTCTCTATTCAAAGTTCTGATATAATTTTGTCACCCCCGCAAAGATAGGAGGGAATTCTTTTTCAAAGAGAGAAATCATTAAATTTTTCAGCTGCTAAATGTTACAAGTCTGTTTACTGAGGATCCAGTGATGTTTCTAAACCCTGTAGTAATCACATTGCTTTTTCTGTCTTATACAGCAAACAAACTGTGGCCCTGAGCTTGCAATGAGATCCTTTGCCTCCAGGGTGTTAACTACAGGATTGACTGTAGCACTGTAAAGCATAGAAATCCTTACTAACCGATCCTGATGCAAGTTTAGTGCTTCTACACATTTGTTTCATTTCAGAATTTTATATAGTAATAATTAATACATATATAAAATTATACTTTGTGAAACTTAACTTGAAATATTTGCATGCATATTAATTTAAAAAATGAAATACTTTTAAAATGTCATCTGCCACTGGCTTGCTTGGGCATCTTGATTCACTTCCGGTGCCCCAGTTTCCCCAGTTGTAAATTGGGTATAGTGATGTTACAGTTTGAGGATAACGATTGCATTTTCAAATCTGAAGTCTTGAGTCCAGAATTACTCCGCATGGTGTGGAATAGGGAGGTAAATGGTTAATTGGTATGGGCAGGAGCAGCTCCCTGTCCGCCCTGGGCAGGGGGCTGCTTCAGCCTTTCAGGGCCTATTGCAGACATGGACTGCCACAGACAGTCAGAACAGTCCCTGTCTGTGGCAGGCTTGGCCTGAGCAGATCACCACAGGCAGGGGTTGCTCTGGCTGGAGCAGCCCTGTCCATGGTGGGCCAGCTTGGCCCACTGCTGCAGATTACATGCTTGCTCTGAGGGGTGGGCTCCCAGGGAGCCAGCTGCAGAGCCAACAGCAGAGCCTTCCTGGGCACTGCGGACTCTGCAGTATAAATTTTTATACTGCAGATCCTGCAGTAAAAACAGTTACACTGTTACATTTTTAAACATCTTTTCACAGCCCCTGTATGGACCAACCAAAGCTGATACCTTAAATGTGATTACTAAATTCCTTAACTATCATCCACTTACGTTGGTATCAGATGTCCATGTATAGTAAACAGCTGCTGTCACACTCTTCTCCATACTAGTGACTTTTTATTTTGAACCTCCAACCCTAAGTAAACAGTAAGGCATTTTTGTTTCATTATGGCTGTGTCTACATTGGCATCCCTTTCTGGAAAAGGGATGCTAATGAGACACATCGCAATTGCAAATCCGCAGGGGATTTAAATATCCCCCGCGGCATTTGCATTTACATGGCTGCCGCTTTTTTCCGGCTTGGGGATAAGCCAGAGAAAAGCACAAGTCTAGACGTGATTCTCCAGAAAATAAGCCCTTATTCCTTTCAAGTAGGAATAAGAGATCCTCTGGAAAAGGGCTTATTTTCCGGAGAATCACGTCTAGACTGGCGCTTTTCTCTGGCTTATTCCCAAGCCGGAAAAAAGCGGCAGCCATGTAAATGCAAATGCCGCGGGGGATATTTAAATCCCCCGCGGATTTGCAATTGCGATGTGTCTCATTAGCATCCCTTTTCCAGAAAGGATGCCAATGTAGACACAGCCTATATGTCTTTAGTTCAAGGGGAGTCACTCATTGTACTCTCTCAAGTATTGCACTGGGTTTACTTTATTTCTGAGAGCAACAGGCTGCTTTGTAATACAGTCTGTGATATTATTTACTATTTAAAACTATATTAATCAGTAGTTTGATGCTGCATGTTTTGTCTGTTCCTGTGCTAGACACTCTATATGCACATTTTTACAAACGCTGTGAGATGTCAATTTTTAAAGGTTTTTTTTACTAATTTCTGCAATTGTTGTGTTCTAATAATGATGAAACTTACTTAGATAACATAGATAAAATAAGAACCCTGCAGTTTAGTGCCATATTTTCTGGTGTGTTTATTATTGTTACCTTCCAAATCATTGCCAATTGCATTTAAATGCACTGAACTTTGTAAAAACCAGAATATTAAAAGTTTCAGTAGATAACTGAAAATCTTTTAAGGTATAAAATGCTAAAATCCATAATGGATTATCAGTGTAGACTTAAAATTTGCAAGAAAATGTATTTGATATCACTGACAAAATACATGTAGAGAGGTAGCCGTGTTAGTCTGATCTTGCTAAAACAAAAGGAAAAACTAACAAGATGGTTTAATAGGTGATGAGCTTTCATGGGAGTGGGTCTGGACCACGAAAGCTCATCACCTATTAAACCATCTTGTTAGTCTTTATAGTGCTACGTAGTTTTTCTATCTGTTTTGACAAAATACAGGTCACTTCTGTAGAATTTTTCATCTAAGGATCTTAAAGTACATCATGAACTTCAATGAGTTAAGGTTCACAACATACCTCTGAGAAAGTATTTACCTACCAGCTTATCAGTGTGCAAAACAGGCAGGAGAGATTAACTGATTTACCCAATCATAGAATCATAGGTCTGGAAGAGACCTCAGGATGTGTCAATGTGGTCATTGAGTCCAGTCACCTTCCCAAAGCAGGACCAGTCCCAACTAAATCATCCTAGCCAGGGCTTTGTCAAGCTGGGACTTAAAAACCTCTAGGGATGGAGATTCCTCCACCTCCCTAGGTAACCCATTCCAGTGCTTCTCCACCCTCCTAGTGAAATAGTTTTTCCTAATATCTAACCTAAACCACCCCCACAGTAACTTCAGACCATTTCTCCTTGTTCTGCCATCTGTCACTACTAAGAACAGACTTGCTCCATCCTCTTTGGAACCTCTCTTCAGGAAGTTGAAGGCAGCTATCAAATCCCCCCTCACTCTTCTCTTCTGCTGACTAAATTAGGCCAAATCCTTCAGCCTCTCCTCTTTGGCCATGTGCTCCAGTCTCCTAACCATTTTGGTTGCCCTCTGCTGGATCCTTTCTAATGTGTCTATATCCTTTCTTTAGTGGGGGCCCAGAACTGGATGCAATACTCCAGTTGTGGCCTCACCAGTACCAAATATAGGGGAATAATAACTTCTCTAGATCTGCTGGAAATTGTCCTCCTAAGGCACCCTAATATTCCATTTGCCCTCTTGGCTACAAAGGCACACTGTTGACTCATATCCAGCTGCTCATCCACTGTAATCCCCAGGTCATTTTCTGCCAAACTGCTGCTTAGCCAGTCAATCCCCAGCCTGTAACAATGCTTGGGATTCTTCTGTCCCAAGTGCAGGACTCTGAACTTATCCTTGTTGAACCTCATCAGATTTCTTCTGGCCCAATCCTCTAATTTGTTTAGGTCACTCTGGACCCTATTCCTGCCTTCCAACATATCTGCCTCTCCCCCTAGCTTAGTGTCATCCTCAGACTTGCTAAGGGTGTAAGCCATCCCCTCATCAAGGTCATTAATAAAGATCTTGAATAAAACTGGCCCTAGAACTGATCCTTGAGGTACTCTACTTGAAACCAACTAGTCATTGATCACTGTTGATCACTACCTATTGAGCCCAACAATCTAGCCAGCTTTCTGTCCACCTTAAAGTCCATTTATCCAATCCATGCTTCCTTAACTTGCTGGCAAGAATATTGTGGGAGACCATATCAAAAGCTTTGCTAAAATCAAGGCCACATAGAAGCTCTGGGGCAGAACTGGGAAGAGAACCCTTGATCCATGACTCCTGTTTTTATGCTTTAACCACTAAATTCTGTTGCTTCATATATTTCAGAGAAAATATGAAAATCATTTCCTCCTTCACTTACCATACTCTAAATGCAGCAGAGGCTTGCACGCACTGCTAACAACTAAAGTAGTGCAGTAAATGTAGCTCTTTGTATGTCATTGAAGAACTTTGTCTTTGCTTTTACTGTACTTTCTCTGTCCTGTACTGATGGGCTGTTTGGTACAGTCTTTCACTTTCCTTCCAGTCGCTTTACGTAGCATCACTCCACTCCTTGTCCATCTTTTCTCTTCTTCCCTACCCTGCCCCTCCTTCCCTTCAGTGTCCATTGTTACTTCCCACTTAGCTTATTTCCATTTAGTTCATCTTCTCCTGAGAGAGAGAAAAGTGAAACTAACAGCTGTTTGCCACCATCATATCACTGTGTTTGTGTATTATCCTTCTTTTTCCTTCAAGGTGACTGTCTTGTCTATTTAGATTGTAAGTTCTTTGGGGGCAGGGACTGTCTTTTTGTTTTGGGCATGTATAGTGGGCAAAACATGGCCAGTGGGTAGATTTGGCCTGCCAGACATTTGGATCAACCAGGGGCAGTGGTTGCAGGTGTTTGCAGCACATGGGGCAGGGAGTAGCAAGTCTCCAACAGGAATACTGCTTAGACACACACATGGTGCCCCAGCATCTGGCTGCTTTGAGTGGTGTGTGGGGCCGTGGCAGGGAGATTGAGGCCTGCGGGTCCTGCTGTACCGATGGCTGGGAACTGACCTATGGGTAAGCACCTTCCAGCCTGGACCTTGCCCTTGGCACCCAACCCCCCTCCTAAACACCAACTCCCTGCTGTATGTCACAACCCCTTTCTGCATCCAAACTCTCTTCCTGACCCTGACCTCTTTCTGCAACTCTGCCCCAGGTTAGAACCCCTCCTGAACCCAAACACCCTCCTGAATACCAATCCTCTTCTCAGAGCTCCTTCCTGTACCCAAACTCCTTCCTAGATCCCACATCCCTCCATTAATATCATAGAAAAGTGCAGCCCCCCTGACCACTTACCAAATTCTTGGAGTGGCCCCCAATCAAAAATTATTGCCCACCTTGGTCTAGTGCAATAGGTTTCTGGCCCTTGACTGATGCAAATAGTAAATTATTGTTTTAAATATGTGCTATTGTACATGACAGTCCTGTAAGCTGCTTCAGGAATAACGCACAGTCTTAAAGAATGGTCTTAGCAGGAAAAAGGACAGGTTCAATTTCCCCTTAAAATTGATGTGTAGTCAAACTCAAGCCACAAAATAATTGATATATGTGACTTGTGTAAATACATGAGGAATTATTTCATTTTAAGGTATAACACTTATGTAGGGAAAATTGTCGTTGTGTGTTCTACCAAAAATTAGAAAATATGGAATTTTCAAAAATCTCAGCTATAAAAAATTATTTTGTGCAATCAGATAGCAGAACTCCCTCCCAAGATACTGTTGCCAAGTTTAGTACCAAGAATGTAAAAATAATCAACAGTATTAGTTTAAAAGATCATCTCTTCTCTCCCAGGCTGTGTTCAGCTTCAGTTTCTCCTTTATTGTGCTACTCCTAGATCTTTTGTATGCAGCACTGTTTGTGCTGGTTTTATTTCCCAAGGAAAGCCTGGAAATATTTGGATAATGGCATCCTATGTATAATATTATAATGCAAGGCTGTAACCAGTTAAAGTACAGTGGATAGAGAATGTGATGATAATAGGTTGCATCTGTGTTTTATGTGGATCTGTATTTCTCCCTTGTTGTGGGGTGTGCCTGCCTGTTCCCCTTGGGGGGGGGGGTAAGTGTAGGGCCCCTAAAAGCCTTCAAGTGGTGCTCAACCCTACATGCCTCCTAGTAGCTAGCATACCGCAGGGCAGTATGGCCTAGCTACCAGAGTCACTCACTAGCAATGCCCTGTTCGCAAATGGCAGTCATGCCTAATGGCCAGAGTCAACCCGTCTTCCCCCTTCACACAGGGCAGTGTAGCCTAGCAGTCAGAGTTAATAGCAATGGATGTGTGTCGCCTCATGAGTTTGATAAGGAAGGGGGTAAGAGAACCTCTCTCCACAGGGTTCAAGCTCAGAGCCCTGTCAGTGATTGTGTGGACACCATTAGTTCAGAAGGGAATCCTACTGCAACATGCTGAGCATCTGGGATACAGCTTCCTACCTTGGGCTGTTTCCTATTTGCCTCTTCCATGTAGTCTTCTCCAGCGCTTTCCGCCAGCCTGGGGGCTTCAGCTGCAGTTCCCTGCTTACTGGTGATGGTGTTTGGGTCACCTGTGCTTCCCCTGCTGGAGCTGCTGGAGCACCTCCCTCCTCGTTGGCAATCAGCCCAGACTGAGCTGCTCTATAGACTTTTGTAACTGGCTGCCAGATGGAGCATGTGGAGGTGTAGCCCTCTCCACCAGATAGCCAGGGTTAACTCTCGCAGCCCCAGCGCGGGGTTGTTACTCCTCATCACACCTCTTGTGACTGCATTTGTGGCAGATTAGTTGTGCTCTTAGAATTGTAGAAGACTGAGGCAGTCATAAAGACAATCCAGTATTACTGTATAAATGTCTTCACCTATGAGTTGCACAGGCATCCTTGTAGGAGCAAGCAGTGGGTTTGTCTAATTTAATTTCATTGTGTAAATACTGGAAGAAGGTCTAGCCCAGGGATGGGCAATAATTTTTTATTTATGGCCACTCCAATAATTGGATACGATATTAATAGAGATGTTCAGAGTATGGATCAGAATTTGGGCACAGGAGGGAGCTTTGGGTAGGGGGTTGGAATACAGAAGGGGTTTGTGATCTGGGGCAAGGAGTTGGGGTTCAGGAGAGATTGGGGTGCTAGGTGCAGACTCTGGTCAGGAGGTGTGTATTGGTTAATCCAAACTACACGCAATCCTCCTCCCCCGCCCCCTCCCCAACTGCTTCTGTATCAGAGATAGTAAGGGGCAGGGAGGTGTGAGTAGGCTTTTAAGACGACTCCCCACACGGAGCTGCCTCCGCTCCCACCCGCACCCCTGCTGCCTTCCATACTGGCAGTAGCGCGGTGAGGAAGGCAGGAGTTGGTCTGTGTATGTGAGGAGCCGATATTTAAACTAGTATAGAGGCAGCAGCAATGTGAGGTAGAAGGGGGCTCCCCAGGAGTGAGGCCGGGAGTGCACTGGGTACTGGTAACGTTCGAAATATTTTAGTAACATTGCAGCTACACAATTACTAAAATATGCAACTTCTAGCATCCCTAGCCAACAATGGGTCTAGTGCAGTGCTTCCTAACATTTTTTACACCGCGGTTGGCAAACCCATTCACAAACTTTTGGCGGACTGGTAACATTTTATTTGCATATTTTCATATTCATTATGGTAATTATTTTAACAGGTCACGTGTTGTTTTACATTTTATCTGTATGCACATAATACATGTCGTAATGGATCAGAGTTTGCAGATATTTCCACACAAAAAAAAAATTCACAGAAAGAATGCCCCTCTGGCTGCTCGGTGGGGCAGACCCTCCTCCGGGGCAACTGCAGAGGGAGGGGTTCAGGAAGAGGCACCCACGGGGCAGGGGTTTGTGTGGCACCCTATTTAGCAACTGAAATTTTGTCAGGGGCATAGGAGCTGATGCTCTCAAAGGCTACCAGTTACCTCTGCCCTCCCCCCCCACTCCATGGGGTGGGGGAGCTGCCATTATACCTCCCCTGTCTCCTTCTGTATAAGCCCTGCCCTGTGTCTTTCCCTTCCCCAGCAAGGCTATTCTTGTTCCCACAGTCTCCCCCAGCCTACCCTCCACACATCTCCACTTTCTTTCCCTATGAACCCCCCTCAGAGTTTCCCTCTATTGCACCCCTGATTTCATCTGCCCCATAAGTCTCCCCTGAATTTCCCCAACCTCCCTTCAGCACTTCCTGCATCCCCCTCCTATCCCCACCTCACACATCCCTGTTCCCCCCCACCACCCTTATCTGCCCCTGCCCCTCTTCAGCCTCCTCCTGACCCTCACAGGGCTGGCTCCCCGCATCCCACATGCTTCCCTGGGATCACAGGCAGCTCTGCTGAGAGCAGCCCAGGGCAAAACCCTTCTCCTATAGCCCTAGGGCACTGGGGGCACCCATCTAGGGTGCAGGGGTGTGTGTCTCTTACCTGCCCCCCCAAGCGCTGCCCACCCTGAGGCAAGGTTGCTGTCCTAGGAGAAGCTTCTGGGGAGCAGTGAGACTGGCCCTACTAGAAATTCCACCTCCCGGCTGCAGCTCCCAAATCTAGGCCGGAGTCTGGGCTCAGAGTCACTGTAAGTATTGGGTGCGAGTTGCTTCCTGCTGCAGGGGCCAAGCCCAGCCCTGGCTCCTAGAGCCCCTGCCTGCTGCTGCTGGGTCCTAGAAAGCAGCTCACTGAGCTGCAGCCCCTATCTTGGGGAACCTCCTGCTGCTGGACTTGGGTAGCGTCCCCTACATCAAGGCAGCATCATACAGGGAAGCCAGCACAGTGCTAGGCACAGTGAGAAGAGACAATCCTGAAGAGAGGGAAAGGGGGTTTCTGAGCAGACTGGGCCTTGCTCCAGAGTCCTGCCAGGCCAGTCATCAAGTCATGGGCATTGCCTGGCACAGTACTGCAGACTGGCAGTTGGGAACCACTGGTTTAGTGGATGAGAACCAAATTCCACAACAGTAGTGAAGGTGGTTGACCCATGCAAGATACATGAACCACATAAAATTAGGGTATGTCTACACTGCCACCGTAGTTCGAACGAGGGTGGCTAATGTAGGCATTCGAATTCGCAAATGAAGCCCGGGATTTAAATATCCCAGGCTTTATTTGCATGTTCCTGGGCACCGCCATTTTTAAATGCCCTCCCTCATTGCAGGAGGAGTAACGGTAGTTTGAATTAGGCACTTTAATTCGAACTACCTACCCCGTGCCGTGTGTAGCCATGGGCAGGTAGTTCGAACTATGGGGCATTTAAAAATGACAGCGCCCGGGAACATGCAAATAAAGCCCGGGATATTTAAATCCCAGGCTTCATTTGCAAGTTCGAATGCCTACATTAGCCACCCTAGTTCGAACTACGGTGGCAGTGTAGACATACCCTTAGATATTAACAGTCATCCATGCCTCAGGAAGCATCAATTAGAAGGATTTCTAGGAAAAAAAGGTTGGATCCCCAAAATAAATCCTCTTAAGGTCTCCCCAGTTCCAAGGAGACAGAGTGAAACAAAGGGGCAACCAGCCATGACAGATCATGACAATAGCAGTAGAAGATAAGAATGGCCATACTCGGTCAGACCAAAGGTCCATCTAGCCCAATATCCTGTCTGGGCTAGATGGCTGACAGTGGCCAATACCAGATTCTGCAGAGGGAGGGAACACAACAGGTAATCCTCATGTGGTCCCTCTCCTTTCATCCATTTCTAGACAAACAGAGGCTAGGGACACCATTCCTACCCATCCTGGCTAATAGCCATTGATGGACCTAACCTCCATGAAACTATCTAGCTCTTTTTTGAACCCTGTTAAAGTCCTAGTCTTCACCACATCCTCTGGCAATGAGTTCCACAGGTTGACTGTGTGCTGAATGAAGAAGAACTTCCTTTTGTTTGTTTTAAACCCGCTGCCTATTAATTTCATTGGTGACCCTTAGTTCTTACATTGTGGGAATAAGTAAATAACTTTTCCCCCACCAGTCGTGATTTTATAGAGCTCTATCATATCCCCTCTTAGTCTCCTCTTTTCTAATCTGAAAAGTCCAGGTCTTTTTATCTCTCTTCATATGGAACCCCTAATCATTTTTGTTACTCTTTTCTGAACCTTTTCCAATGCCAATATATCTGTTTTGAGATGAGGTGACCAAACCTATACGCAGTATTCAAAATGTGGGTGTACCATGGTTTTATATAGAAGGAATAAGATGTTTTCTGTTTTATTCTCAGTCCCTTTTTTAATGATTCCTAACATTGTTTGCTTTTTTGACTGCTGCTGCACACTGAGTGGATGTTTTCTGAGAACTATCCACAATGACTCCAAGATCTCACCTTTGAATAATTGTAGCTAAAGTAGTCCCCATCATATTGTATGTATAGTAGGGGTTATTTTTTTTCCAATGTGCATTACTTTACATTTATGAACATTAAATTTCATTTGTCATTTTGTTGCTCAATCACTGAGTTTGGTGATATTTGAAACACTTCACAGTAGGGATGTTAATTGGTGATTCAGTCGAATAGTCGATGGAAATTACATCAACTAGTCAATAGGCACTTCTGCGTTCCACCTTTGAAATGCACAAGAGCCCCAGCATAGGCTCTTGTGCATTTCAAAGTTGGAATGCTGCATGGTGCCCAGGGCCAGCGGGAAGTGCCGCTGGCTCCACGCGAGCACTTCTGCATTGAAATGCACAAGAGCTGCGGTGTTTCAAAGCAGCAGTGCCGCTTGGAGCCTGTGACCCCCTCTTGCTGCCTCTATCTGATAGAGGCAGCAAGTGGGGGGACGGAAGGGGGAAACGACTAGTTGACTGTCCGATAAACATTTGCTTATCTGATAGTTGGCTAATCCTTTACATCCCTACTTCACAGTCTGCTTTGGTCTTAACTATCTTGAGCAGTTTATCAAATTGTTCCAAAACCTCCTCTAATGACACCTCAATCTGGGACAATTCCTCAGATTTGTCACCTAAAAAGAATGGCTCAGGTTTGGGGATCTCCCATTATCTTCAGCTATGAAGACTGAAGCAAAGAATTCATTTAGCTTCTCTGCAATGTCTTTATTATCTTTGAGTGCTCCTTTAGCATTTCAATCATCCAAGGGCCCCACTGGCTGTTTAGCAGGCTTCTTGCTTCTGATGTACTTAAAAATATATATTTTACTATTATTACTTTTTTATTTCTTTGGCTAGGTGTTCTTCAGACTCCTTTTTTTGGCTTTTCTTACTATATTATTACAATTCATTTGACAGAGTTTATGCTCTTTTCTATTTTCCTCACTAAGATTTGACTTCCACTTTTTAAAAGATGTCTTTTTATCTCTCACTGCTTCTTTTACTTGATTGTTAAGCCACAGTGGCATTTTTTTTAGTTCTCTTACTGTGTTTTTTAATTTGGTGATATGTATACATTCAAGTTGGGCCTCTCTTATGGTCCCAGTAGGGCTAAAGGCTACGCTGCTACCAACTGCAGGAGTTTGACTGCATCAAATCCTGAGTGTAAAGTCGTTTGGTTGTATGTAGAGTATCACAGTCTTAAAGAGATCTGGTTTTGTCCTGAAGGATGCTTACTTAAAAATCTTCAGTCTGTGTGAGGCACCATCATTTTTGTGAATTTATGGTTTGATCATATATTTTTGAAGTGGTAAAATTATTTAAAATTGGAGAAAATTCTGGAAAAATGTAGTAGAGGGCTATCTTGCTTTGACAGGAAGGTGGCTCAAATAACCTGAACTATTTTCCAGTTTTAACTTCTGTGTTTCAAATTCATGTCCAACTCATGAGTTTGCATTTTGTTCCTCAGTTTTTCATTACTAAAAATAAGTGATTTGCTTTGAGTTCCAAAACTGTGCCAGCTAAAACAAGTGAAATATCATTCCATTTTCTTAGTTGACATCTGTTTTTTACTTTTGCATCTGATGTAGCCAGATTCTGTCACCCAGTAGAACTTCTTTCTCAGTAAGATATTACCTTCTCATCACGTATGGGTCTGGCGGTATCAGATCCATAAAAATTAATGGGTAATCCAATAATTAAGGAAGTTGGCTTTTTGTGGTTCAACAGATACTCTCTTTGGTGATCTGCTAATGTAAGGAGGAACAGCATATTTAATAACTATGATGGGGAGAAGAGTTAATCTGAACCTATATTTTCAAAACAGAGCTAAATAGATTTATGATGGAATTGGGGATATTTAGAGGTATACTTACTAAAATGCTTTGGAATTTATGACCATTTTCTCTCAATTTCAGAAGATCAGCATGACTATGTACTGTTCCTTAAACAAATGATAACAGTTTCATAGTTAAATTTTAAAAAATGCAAAGGACATGCTTATTTTTTTTGTTATTACCCCAGTTGACATTGGATACTAGTAGATAGAATAGTCACTGAAAGGCATATTCAGATTACTTAAAAAAACCTCAAGCTATCCAACAGTTCTAGCTTGCTGGATACAAAAGTTCTGTAAAAACTATTATCACTTCACTTGTTTGGTTTTCTCCCAAAGTAAACTGAAGTCGTCATGAATTACTATACTGTAGTGCACTGTGTAGAATCTTGTATTGTCTTGAGTCAGCTGTTAAATTTAAGTTCATTCTCAGTTTTCTAAGAGCAGAGGATGTGAAGTTTGCCTATAGAGGGGAAATTAGTTAAATGAAGATGCTAGCTGACAGATGAATGGTCTATCGGTAAAGGATGATGCAATGTATGAATAATCTGAGATCATTTAGGAGTGTAATATGTATTTACAATGCCTTCATTGTCATATCTTAATTTGTAGAGAGAATTTTGACATGATCTTACACATTCTCATAAGCAAACTGGGAAAAAGTGGTCTAGATGAAATTACAGTGAGGTGGGTGCACAACTGATGGGGGGGGGGGAGTGACTAGTTGACTAGCCTGTTGTCTATCTGATAAGCATTTGCCTTGTATAAAGACAGAGGAGAAAGCAGCCAACAATATTAACAACAGGTGGGGCTCAATATTTTGACAGGTGGGGCCATAGTCATGAGTGTGGGGCTACAGGCGGAGCTGTGGGCAGAGTGGGGATGGATAGCACCACCTTCCTGTGCATCCCCCTGTTGGCCCACATGGCTCTGGCCCTGGCCCCCTGTCAGCTCACTGCGGCTCTGGCCCCAGCAATTCATCATGGCTCTGGCTCTTTACACCTCTTCATGATTATAGTCTTTAACAGGGGTGGGCAATAATTTTTGACTGGGAGCCACTGCAAGAATTTGAAAAGTGGTCAAGAGCCACACTCTTCCATAATATTAATGGAGGAAGTACGGGGTCTGGGATGGAGGTTAGGTGCAAAAGAGAGCTTGGGGTAAGGGAGGGAATTTGGGTAATTAAAATGAGAGAAAGCCGGCTCACACATATAGGTGGAGCCAAATATTGAAAGTAAGGCCAAGCTGACATTCTGCATGGCGTTCTATGTGACAGGAAGATCTTGGTAATTTGCAAAGGTAATTTGCACTCAGGACTGACAGAAGACAGTCTGAATGCATCCATGAAGCTGACTTTGACCAGTTATGATGTAAACTTCAAAGAAATGTGCAAAAAGATGCAGCAGCAGAAGTCCCATTAAATAAAGTTGTTTCATTTATGCTATTATTAAACATGTCAATTATCAATAATATTAAGTTATATATTTTCAGACATGAAAATGGGCACTCTTATTTTGGCTCTTTGTTGACCACTTGTTCTGAATTTTGATATAGTTTGTCTCTTTGGTTTGAAAAGGTTGCCAACCTCTGGCATATAGTGTAGGACTTCGATGTTGTGGTACACTTTCTGTGAGAGAAGGCTATATAGTGTGGATACCCCCACCTCTCAGAAGAAGGGAAACCAGTTTTATTGGGGACAGTCTGGCTAGAGTAATCAGCAGGATATTAAACTAGTAACAAAGTGGAGCTTAAAAATGAGGGAAGATGTGAACACTTATTTGGCACAGAATCAGGCTATTGAGAACAAAATTGATCAAGGAACCAAAGGACATGGATTCATTGCCTGTGCATCAATTTTAGGAACCTGGGTGATAAACAAGAGGAATTGTAATTACTCATTTATGATTATAAATTTGATCTAGTTGGTATTGCTGAAACCTGGTGGGATGATTCATACAAGGGGAATATTAAAATTAGTATTTCTAACTGATTTTTAGATATGATTAAGTGGGGAAAAAGTGGCAAGGGAACGGCACTCTGCAGTTTAGGGGAGCTGTACTAACACAAAGGGAAAAGCTTTTATTCCTGTTACTTTTTTTTCTTTAGGAATTAGGAAGTATCATTAGGGCCACTTTAGATATGAGAACTGACCAGATTAATCCTGGAAAAATTCCTCTGATTCATTGTTGGAAATACACGCTGCCAGTACACAATATTGCTCTTTGATTTATCTTCAGTCCTGAGTGCATTCACTAACTGTATGAAGCAGCAATAGCAGAGATCTACTGTCTTTTCTGGGGCTGAAATTAAATATAGAGACACTGAAATTATTACCATCTCAGTGGATAAATTTCACAGGGGCAGATCTCTATGCCACTTTAAGTCAGATTTTATCCTCTGTGAAAACCTCAAATCTGACCTAAAGATAATAGTATGTTCTTGCCGTCAACTTTTAGGGTATTTGTCTTCATGCATGTACACAACTCAGCATTCTAGACTTGACTTCAGTAGTGACAGTCCAAGGAGACTCTCTGGGCACGTTAATTTTGTGTACCTGGAAGTTCTCAACTCCCTGGATAGGTGGGTGGATCCCTAGAACATCTGCAAAAGGATACCTTTCTCACCTCCAGCCCCTTGTAAGAGACGTATCCACCCCAGGTACTCATCTTGGATAACCTCATGTTCAGATGTTATGGTGTCATGCTGTACTCTGATACTGTAGTGATGAGCACTTTCAGAAAGTCTGAGGCATTTGTTGACTTGCTTCTCATACTTTCTAAAATCTAGGGAGATACCCTACTTAAATATACAACTAAGGCTATGTCTACACTGTCACTTATATCAGTACAATTTCTGTTGCTCAGGAGTATGAATAAACCACTGTCCTTGAGTGGCATAAGTTACCCAATCTAAATACCAGTGGTGGAAACAGCACTATGTTAGTGGAAGAGCTTGTTCCGCCAACATAACTGAATAAGGATGGGTTAATTAGGTCAATGGCAGACATGGGTAGCTTTGCTATTATAAGATGTGCCTAGGACATCTCCCAAAATCTTAAAGAAGGTGAGTAGCAAGTCAACAAATATCTACAAAAAAAGAAATTTAAAAATACATTTAAATTGATTACTTCTCTGTTCAAGTTTAAAAGGTTAGGGCTTGCTTTGAATGGACAGAAATGCAAAGGAAGAGAAAACGAAACAATGTCTGAGCTGCTAGTAGTTAAGATTTCTGGTAAACCATACATGTAACTTTTTATTACAGTGTTGTGGTTTCATGGTAGGTATACTACTTAGTTTCTTATGTTAAGTCCTTGCCACAAGGAAAAACACAAAGCAAAAGAAAAACTCATCACATGCAAGTAGTGGAAAATAGAGCATATTCAGTTGCTTCTTAAAAAAAGATGCTTATGTTCTGAATATAAATGAAACTGCAATTGTAAAGTTAGTGGAAAGAACACAATTAACTACATGAATATATCGAATTCTTACATACTACCTAAACAGAGTCACAATTTATTTCTAGCTGAGACTGTCCCATGAACACATAACATTGTTCTAGTTGGTGAGGAATTGTGAGTGTAAAAGTGTAAAGCTCCTGAATCATGTGCAATAACCATGGCTTACAGCTCCTCTAATCTATCCCTATAGTGCATAATTTCAAAAGCCTCTCACAAGCAGGTACAGTAAACTTCCGATAATCCAGCACCTTTAGGACCCAGGGGGTGCTGGATTATCAGATTGCCGGACTATCGGAAGGGGGGACTATCAGGGACCTAGGGTGGTGTGGGGGGGATGCCACCCCAGATCCCTCATAGCCCCCCCTTCCAATAGTCCGGCTCTGCCCCAGGCGTCCCCGATTCAGCCGCTGCTGGTCAGTTTCAGAAGCAGCTGAATCGGGACGTCTGCGGCAGAGCAGCTGGGGTGCTGCCGGGTTGGTCCAGTAGCGCCGCCCCTTGGTGCTGCGAGATCAACCCGGCAGCACCTCAGTTGCTCTTGGGGATGCCTGGGGCAGAGCAACTGGGGTGCTGCCGGGTTGGTCCCACAGCGCCACGGGGTCAGCCGCTGATCAGTTTCAGTAGCGGCTGAATCGGGGAAGCCGGGGCAGAGCAGCTCCAATGGTCCGGGTTCCTGATGGTGCCAGACCATCAGGAGTGCCGGACCATCAGGAGTGCCGGACCAATGGAGTTTTACTGTAGATGTTAAACAAGGACAGTCCTAATATAGGTAGGCCATCACAAGGCAATTAAAAAAAAGGAGGAAAAAAAGAAAGTGTAGATTTTGTCTGTACTGGGGAAATTGACCTGTATCGTTGTTGTGTGCACAGGGTCAACACTCTGTTTTGCAATAAATAGTCTTGGTCTACAATAATTATTTACCCACCAAACAAAATATTTAGTTTTTGCTTTTCATTCTGGTACCTTTCATTGGAACACTTTTTGTTTTCTTTTTGTTTCTTGTTTTTCCTACTTCCATTTCAATGATAGTCTTCATCGGAACGTAAGAACGGTCATACTGGGTCAGATAACCCAGTATCCTGTCTGTTGACAGTGGCCAATACCAGATGCCCCAGAGGGAGGGAACGCAACAGGTAATCCTCCTGTGATCTCTCCCCTGTCACCCACCTCAAGAGAAACAGAGGCTAGGGACACCATTCCTACCCATCCTGGCTAATAGCCACTGATGAACCTAACCTCCATGAACCTATCTAGCTGTTTTTTTAACCCTGTTAAAGTTCTAGCCTTCACCGCATCCTATGGTACCACCAAACCAACATTAGATCAGAAGTGCTTATGCGCTTAAGGAAGGATGGTAGTTTGAATGCCTACTAGGGATGTAAAAGGTTAACGGGTTACCCGGTAATCATTAGCCTTACCTGCATACTTACTGGGGTAACTGGTCAACCAGAGAGCTCAGCCAGCGGGAGCAGCCTTCCCTCCCATGGCGGGCTTGGCTGGCAGGATCCCAGCACTGTCAGGGCTTGATCAGTCTCCTATTTTCCTGCCCCAGCTTCCAGGACCCTGGCAGCGGTGAAGCTGGCTAGGGCTGGAGCAGCCCCTACCCACGGCAGGCCTAGCCAGGAGGACCTCAGCGGTGGTAGGGGCGGCTGGGGCTGGAGAAGACCCTCTGCATGGCATGGGGGGATCACGTGGGGCTGCATCAGCCCCCGACTGTCCATGGTGCAGCGGGCCAGCTGGGGCTGGAGCATCTCCCTGAATGTGGTAGACCTGGCTGGAAGGACCCTGGTAGTAGTAGGACCAGCTGGAACAGTCCCCCTCCCACCCACCCACAGCGGGGCTATATGGGACCAGAGCAGCCTCCTGCCTGTGCCCAGCCCAGCCAGAAGGGCCCCACCAGTAGTGGGGCTGTCTGGGGCTGAAGTAGCTTCCCACCTGCAGTGTGCTGCGGCAGGGCTGTCTGAGGCTTCAGCAGCCCCCAATCTGCTGGGGCTGGCCAGCAGGACTCTGATTGCAGGAACCCCTGTCTGGAGCAGCCCCCACCAGAGGACCCAGCTGCTATGCACCAGTCCTCGGTTAACTGGTTAAACAATTGAAATTACATTGTTTAAATGGTTAACATTTTAATGGGTATTTACATCCCTAATGCCTACAATAGTGAATTCTGGAGAAAAGGAGGTAGGTGTAGAAGTTAAAATAGGAAAAGAACAAGTTTAAAAATTACCTAGACAAGTTAGATGTCTTTAAGTCTCTAGGGCCTGACAAAATGTATCTTAGAATACTCAAGGATCTGATAGGGGAGGTATCTGAGCCATTAGTCTCTATCTCTCAAAAGTTGTGTAAGATAGGAGAAATTCTAGAAGACTGGAAAAGGGCAAATATTGTGCCTATCTTTAAAAAAAGGAAATAAGGACAACCCATGAAATTACAGACCAATCGGCTTAAATTCTGTACCAGGAAAGATAATGGAGCATATAATTAAAGAATCCCTCTGCAAACATGTGGAAGATAATAAGGTGATAAATAACAGTCAGCATGGATTTGTAAAGAGCAAATCATGTCAAACTAACTTAATAGCTTTCTTTGATAGGATAACAAATCTTGTGGATAAGAGTGAAGTGGTAGCCACTGTATATCTAGACATTAGTAAAGCATTTGATACAATCTTGCATGAGGAAAATACAACTTAGATGGAGCTATTATAATGTGGGTGCATTGATAACTACTTGGACAGTAGTTATTAATGGTTCAGAGTCATCCTGGAAAGGCATAATAAGCAGGATTCCACAGGGATCAGTTTTGGGCCTGATTCTGTTCAATATCTTCAACAGTTTTGTTCTTTGATGTCCAACACAGTAGCCACATGTGGCTCTTTGGTTGTTGAGTATAGCTAGTTCACTATAGTGGCTACTGCTTCAGAACTGGTTGGACACCATGGGTTTAGATAATGACAGTATGAAAGTATGCTTACAGAGTTTGCGAAAGATACCCAACTGGGAGGAATGTTGTGAATGCTTTGGAGCAGGAGTTTTCAAACTCTGGATTATGGCTTGTAAGGGCAAGTCACTAGTTGACCATAAGGTGCTTTTTTTACCTACACCTCCACAAGTATAGGTGATCGCAGCTCCCGTTAGCTGCAGATCGCCGTTCTTAGTCAGTGGAAGCTGTGGGAAGCAGTGTCTCGGTCCACACCATTTCCCACAGCACCCGTTGACCAGGAAGTGAAATCTGTGGCCAGGGGGAGCTGCAATAGCCCGTACTTGCTGTGGTGCAGGTCAACAAAGCATCCCATGGCCAGTTAGTTGTTTGACCTTAGAAGCTGTGATCCTGTGTTTAAAATAGGGGTGTAAAATCCTGGTTAAGCAGTTAGCATTGACCCGGTTAGGTTTTTCCACGTTGGGGGTAGAAGCGGCAGCAGGAGCCAGCAGCCCTGCATCGGGTGGGAGGAGAGGCAGGCTACTGGCTCCCAACTCCCGCACTGCGCTGGAGCAGCCATCTGCCCACAGCGGGCCGCTCCTCGGTACTGGTTAACTGTTTACATGGTAAGCATCACCTTACTGCGTGATGCTTACTGGTGACCCATTCACATCCCTGGTTTGAAAACCCCTGCTCTAGAGGACAGGGTTATAATTCAAAATGATCTGGACAAACTGAAGAAATAGCCTGAGTAAATAGGATGAAGTTAAATAAGGACAAATGCAAAGTACTCCATTTAGGGAGGAACAGTGAGTTTCACACATACAAAATAGGAAGTG
This sequence comes from Pelodiscus sinensis, assembly GCF_052426305.1. NCBI lineage: Eukaryota > Metazoa > Chordata > Testudines > Trionychidae > Pelodiscus > Pelodiscus sinensis. The sequence continues at coordinate 19,363,379 of NC_143067.1, read as the reverse complement.
AGTGCCTAGGAAGAAGTACTGCAAAAAGGAATTTAGAGGTCATCGTGGACCACACGCTAAATATGAGTCAACTTTGTGACACTTGCAAAGAAATTATTCTAGGATGCACTAAAAGGAGTGTTGTAAGCAAGATGTGAGAAGTGATTCTTCTTCTCTATTCTGCGCTGATTAGGCCTCAGTTGGAGTATTATGTCCAGATCTGGGCACCACATTTCAAGAAAAGGCATGGAGAAACTGGAGAAGGTCCAGAGAAGAGCAACAAAAATGATTAAAGGTCTAGAAAACATGACCTATAAGGGAAGACTTTGAAAGAATTGGGTTTGTTTAGTTTGGAAAAAAGAAGACAGAGGTGGCATGATAAAAGCTTTCAAGTACCTAAAAAGGTGTTAGAAGAAGGAGGGAGAAAGATTATTCTCTTTATCCTCTGATGATAGGACAAGAAGCAAGGGGATTAAATTGCAGCAAGGGAGGTTCAAAATGAACATTAGAAAAAACCTCCTAACTACCAGGGTAGTTAAACGTTAGAATAAATTGCCTAGCAATATTGTGAAATCTCCATCATTGGAGATATTTAAGAGCAGGTTAGATGAAAGAATTTCGTGGAACCCCTAATAACAGTCTTATATATGGAGCTGAAAAAGTAGACCACAAATAAGTAAGGATGATAATAAACAAATTTTAAAACATATTTAAAAACAAAAATCACATTTAATGGGTACAAAAAATAAAGCTAAAAAACTAATATGCATTATATTGGCAGTTTCGAATGCGAAGAGTGTTTTTTCTTCTTTTCTTGGCAAATTCTTTTTATAGTTGGTTTAATACTGGAAAGTTGGATTTGCATATCTGGTGTGGCATTCAGTCGATTTCTGTATTTCGTTTTTGTTGATGTGTAATTCGAGAACCCAGTTTCACACAAGTACGTGCTGGTGAAGGATAACAACTGATGAATTGTGCCTCTTGATAAAACTGAATATTTTTTAAATAAGCCGCCCCAAAATGTAATCAGAGAAACCTCTTTACATTTTTGTATTAATTGGCCGTCTGAAGTGATTTCAATTAGGTTTTCATAATCTTGCATAGAAAAACTGACTGGCTTTCATGTTATACTTAATGGATTTTGAATCCAGTTATTGTTGTCATTTATGGTTGGAAAATACTTCATGATGTTTGTATAAATCACAAAGATGATCTGCAATATCCTGGCCAGGAGGAAGGGTACAGGAGAGAGCTTGGTACAGGAGGGGACTTGGGGCAGGGTGTCAGAGCAAGCTGGGAGTGTAGGGTCTTGGCAGGGGGTGCGGGGTCTGGGCTTGAGGGTGATGCTTACCTGGCTTGGCACCCTGCTGCATCAAGGAAAGCCTCCAAGCAGCACACTTTTGTACCCCCAGCAGGAGGGTAGGAGAGGGAGCTCAGTTCCCTCTACTCCACCCATGGAGCAGGGATCCCAGCCCACTGCAGCCTCAGGTCAGGTTTCCCGCTGTCAGGGGAGGGGTGTAGAAACCCCGACTTTCCCCGCCAGACAGGACTCCGCCGCTTCCCCACCAGAGTGGGGAGGGGCGCTGGGGAGAGAGAACGGCAGTGCACAGGGGGCAGCGATCCCAAGTGCGTTCTGAGGGGGTGCAGAGCCCAAGCATGCCCTGGCGGGTGGGGTTGTCAGCAAACCTGAGCAGAGTTCCACAAGGCCCCTGCTGGAGCACAGGTTGCAGTTTAAAAACGCCTTGGATCTGGCCACCCCACCCCTTCCGGCAGCAGCCGCCGCTATAAAAAGCTGCCACCTGCACACGTGAAGGAGGGGGCCTGCACGGAGTCCGCACTAACGGGGATTTAAAAATGACAGCGCCCGGCAAGATGCAAATGAAGCCCGGGATATTTAAATCCTGGGCTTCATTTGCAATGTCGAATGCCTACATTAGCCACCCTAGTTTGAACTAGGGTGGCAGTGTAGACATACCCTAAGAGAGGGCTGGACGTTACAGATCACATAGTTTTGGGAAACCTTGAAATGGTATTATGGTGGGGTCACCTTGCTGGTTGTAACATAAGCTGGTGAAAGCAAGAGTGTACACAAGTTGCTGGGGTCACTGCTTCTGAACCACACACTCAAGTGACCTGCATGCATGTAGGCTTGTTATGAGTGTCTCAGGCAGTGAGCTACAGCTGCAGGGCATTATAAGGCACACAAGTGTTGCAGGGCAAGAGGTGACACAACCCCTTACTAGTCTGGATTGCACCTGTCACCCCATAAAACTTTATTAATAGTTTATGGCTTTAAATGTTATAATTCACTTCCTTAAGATGATGGACATTTAGGAATATTTTTCATTTACTCATAAATCACTTCTATAAATCAGATATGTTCTATCATTTATGCTCATGAAGATTTCAAATATAAAATAATGGTCATGGGATCTTTGCATTTAACGTGTTTCATAATAACCCGAGGAAACACAAAATCATCACTGAGTAAGATTTCGTGTGGCATAAATATTAGGAGAGGAGTAAATAATGAAAAGGATATGTCACTGAGACTGCGTGATCTGGCTTTTCCAAATAGCCATAGTTGCTATAGGTCTCCTATTACTTTTCCACTTTTTCCCATGTCTTCTGCACAACTCAGAAGCAATTATTTGACAATTACCCTTCAATTCAAGTAGGGCCTTATTCATAAGAAAATTTTACTTTTGAAACCTGTATCCTCCTTTGCTTTTATGTATTTTGTTGTAGTTCTAAGTGAGAGTAATTAAACATCTCTCATGATCAAAGTTCTGCCCATCTTATTGGCATAGTTTGTTATGGCAACATTCAAGCATTATAACCATCTATACTGATTGTCCTTAACATCTATTTTGCTTCTGATTTGTCAGCCAAGACTTTGATATCTTACTTTCAAAGATTTTAACATTATCCTCTACTAATATTGCCAACTATCCCCAGCTTTGTTATACTATGCCCCCTTTTGTGTATGATGTACTCTTTAAACTCATCATTTTTTCTTTGTTAAAACAATGTCAAAGTTATACCAACAATGTCATTAACTCAGTATCTTTTCTCTGAAAGATTTCAGCACTCTGTCTACCCTCTTATATTGATACTTAACGTTTTTTTCCTAGCTGTACTTCTTTTTTTTTTTCTATTTCCTGTCATTTTAAAACTGATTGCATGAAGTCTGGCATTTTGGTGGGGAAATGGGATGGGGAGATATATTGATGAAGTTTTTTTTGGAGTGGACATATACAGACCTCTTGCATCAAGTAGTTAGCATTATCCTGGGCTCCAGCCAGTCCCCATCTAAATCCCCTTCTCTCATCACAAATCTAAAAAGACTGTCCAAGTAATTTTCCATATGTGCAGCCAATATACAGTAGGTTGCATTACATTTAGCTTCTCTACATTCATTCATCTTAATCAAGTTTCCCATAACTGGAATTCATACAATAGAGATATCTCTTGGATGGAAAATCATTAGCATGGTTTGTGATTGCTGCACTTCAGCACCTGATTTTTCTTTTGAAATTGGGTGCTTTTCCTAATTCTTCTTGAACTGAATGAGGAATTCTTCCTCAGACAGGTTGAACCTCTTTAGTCCAGCACCCTCAGGGCCTGACTGGTCCCAAACCATGGGAGGTCAGTATTGTCTAACAACATTATAAATACTTCCACTACTTACTGGGCTCTCACGAGATATTTGGGGTAAATTAGAGCTAAATAACAGCACAGAACACTGAGAGTCAGGGCTAGTGGCTATAAACAAACTTTTATGGGGCCGTGGAGAAATTTGGTCACACCCACGCTAAGTGGACATCTGACCAACTAAAATCATGCTGGCCCACAGAAGCTGCTGGACCAACGAGTGCTGGACTAAAAAGGTTCAGCCTGTAATCATAATACATTTTTATAGGAGTACGACTATTCAAAATCACCTTGACTCTCACCTCTCTTTTGATTAATATAGGTGTATCTGTATATGCTTGTTAATTGCCAGTTGTTTTTGAAAATTATGACTAAGTTTTAAATACAGTATCTGTGAAGCATAGAGATTGAATGAGTTCAAAAATGTATTGGATACTTGTGTGTGCTGTTCTTAAATTGTTAGCCAAACCACCATCATCTCTTCATTCAGATTCCTCCTAAAAACTCACTGCAGTTGTTGTAGGATTCACCAGAAATGAATGAATTCATACAACATGTGATATTTGTATTTAAGTTTATATTTGGGGTGTATGTATGAGAAAAATAATGTGGTTATTATACAGAAGTTCTTAAATTTGTATTTTAGCATGCGGATACAGGTAACACAAGTTTAGTACCATACAAGATATGCTGAGTTAATCGTGTGATATTATTGAAACTTCACTCTCCATACCCTTTTTTTGTTATTTAATCTTGCTCAAAAAAGTCTAAAGTAGACTTTTTTGGAAGTAAATACTTTAGGTAAAATTTTCAAATGTTCCTATGTTCCATTTTCAAAGGTTATTTAGGTTGCCTACTCCCATTGACTTGTCAGTGGTATTTAAATTGAGGATGTTAAGAAGTGGGTAACACCTTGTATTGACTACATGATTAGTCAATAAGGGGAAGCACTCTGTCCAGGCTTGTGCTGGGTTCTGGCGCTACCCCTGCTGCGGCTCTGTAGTTTAAATGTAGTAGGAGCTGGGTGTGCAGGCAGCATGGCTCCTATTACATTTAAATTGCAGAGCCACAGCAGGGGTAGGTCCCAGACCCAGTATGAGTCAGGACTCGGACTGCTGCACCTCTGCATTTTAAATGTAGTAAGAGTCACCCTGCTCTTACTACATTTAAAATGTAGAGGTGCAATGGACTGGGACCTGGCGGAAGCGTCCTCTCCCTCCCTGCATCACAGAGATGGTGCTGTGGGGAACCAGCTTTTAATCCAGCTCCCCCCCAGCACCAGCTCCTTCTCGCCCCATCCCCACTGCCTCTGATACAGAGGCAGCAAGGGGGGGAAGTGAGTAGTCAATTTGACTACCTGATTAGCCTAGGCTTGTCAAGTAGTTGATTGCTCAACTAGTTGCTTACATCCCTAATTTAAATACTTGATTTTTATCTTTTTCCTCTTTATTTGGCAGTAGTCTGCAGCAGACTTTGTGTGACTTTGAGCACTTAATGCCAAATTTTTAAATATATGTGGGTTCCCAAATACCTTTTAAAATCTGGCCCTTAATGTCTCGGTGCCTTAGTTCTGTAAAATGGGGATAATGATGTTCTCTGACCTGTTGGAGTGTGGTGGAGATAAATACATTGAAGATTGCTGGTATTTGAATACTATGGAAATGGAGTTTGTATGAATACCTCTTAACTATTTATTTTTAAATTACAACAAATGGATTTGGACCACCGTGTTTAATTAGAAAATCCATATTTCTGCAGCTATTTATGGTGCACTTATTTTTCACTCTGGAAAAAAGAGTGAATTTCTTGGTGTCTGCTTGATAGTTTTTGATGCCAGAGAGTATCAACATCATCATGGCTTTGATGAAATCTATAAGATAAAGGTTTTGAGCTTATGATGTGATTGAACGGGCTAATGTTAACTTGCTAAAGCTGGTTTTGCTGTCTTCATATTTATTGCTATGAACTTAATTCATAAGTTGCCTTATCATATTATCAAGAAACTGCCATAAGCACAAATGAGGCAGGGCCAGTAAGTTACTGATGACAACATTATTACTCTGGTATAGCACCATTGTTGTGGTATCTGCGTGCCATTTCATGGATTCAATTGTTAAGATATGAAGAATTCACAGTTTTTTTCCTCTAGATTATTTTCATGATTTTTTTTTATAAACAGTTTCTGTTTTCAAGTTTATTTGCAATTTGTGTGACCAATTTCTTACCTTTGTATATGTTATATTCATATTATACAAAGAAGAGTTTCCATAATGATTATAGTGCTTTTTATATGGTACTAGAAAATTTATCCATTATTGCTCAGGTCTTTCAGAGCCAGGGGCATAGGGATGTGGGGGGTTCAGGAGTCAGGGCAGGAGCTTGGGGATGTGGGGAGCTCAGGGCAGGGAGCTGGGGATGTGGAGAGTTCAGGAATCAGTGAGTTGGGAGTGAGGAGGGGCACATGGGCAGGAGGTTTCGACATTTGAGGGGGCTCGGGATGGTGGGTGGTTAATGGCTTCTCCCTAGGAGAGGAGGGCTGTTGCAGACCAACAGCTGCCCCCCGGCACTTGGGCACTTGCTGCCCCCACTAGTCATTCTGGGATATAATTGTCCCTGCTATCATACCTCCTACCTTTCCATTTGATGGGAAACACTCACATTCCATGTACATCCCATTGTCCTGGCACAACCAAACCTTTCCCTTGATAAGAGGAAGCTACATACCAAATTTGGTGGTCCTAGTTCTTTCCGTGTATGAGGAGTTCTTGAACAAGCAGACTCAAGGATGAATGGACAGACTAACAGACAAACTCTCTCATATATATATAGACTTCAGCTTTGAACTGTGTATCTTTTCTTGAGTGGTTACTCTTTCTATGGGGTCTCTTGATTTGATTCTCTACTTCAAGTGATTGCTCATGTCCATTCCATATGCATGCACATGTCATTGGAAATTTTTCCCTTAGCAGTACCCCTTGGGCCATCAGGAGAGCTCCTTGTACTGGCACCACTATATAGGCTAATATATACCCCTGCTGGTCCACCCCCACCCCCTTACTGCTCGTGATGATCATTGGAATATGCTCTGTTCTTGCACTGCGAGCACCTCTTAACAGTTCTCATTTAGTTTGTTCTCGTAGATTAGTGTTCCTGTTAATTGGTTTTGTTGTCTTTTGTAAGTATTTCTTATCGTAGGTAGTTTACTCTGGTGTTGGGGCTTGCTTTCCATTCCCAGCACCTGCTGTGGTGCATGCCTGGGCCCCAAAGCTTCAAGCCCTGGATCTAGCACTTGAAGCCTGTGCCCTGTGGGAATCCCCATGAAGCCTGCCTAAAGTGCTTCAGGGAGGCCTTTTTTCTGAGTCCTGTAAGATTTGCAGAGGGTTCAAGCCACGCACCAAGCAGGCGTGTGAGTCCCACTTGAAGATTCTGCTGATGGAGGTGGCGCTCTGTCTGGCACCGACATTGGACCCCGCACCGGCCATACAGAGCATACTGGCTTTGGTGCACAAGGCACCTGGCCACTCACAGGCCTCTCCAGCACCGGGAAGGTGGTGGCATCGATCTCAATTCCTGGTATCCCAGAAGAAACAGAGACTGAGAAGAAGCAGGTCTCTGTTGCGGTACATGCCACTAGTGCACCCTGGGGAGGGGCACAGGTCACTCATAGGCTCCATACCTGGACCTTTGAGGTTGGGTCAACTTCAACCCAGCCCACACCAGGACACCAGCCTGGTGGAAGATCTGGAGCTATCAATGCTGGATGCTTTTGAGGCTGTGAGAGACCTCATCGAATTAACCTCATCCCCGGTCTCGGAGTCAGCCTCGAGGAAGGAACAAGACTCACGACGACACCAAACCAATGCTACAGCATGGAGTGCCCCAGCACCCCAGAGGGGACACCACAGGTCCACCTCGATGCTGACAACTTCGACACCGGCACCACCTCATTTGGTGGCCCTGGCACTGCTTTCAGCACCGGCCCACGCTCCAGCCCCAGTACCAGCTCCAACACTGACCACCGCACTGGTGACTGTACCAACTTGAGCACCAATCTCCACTACTGTGCCGGCACCGACCCAAGCCAGGCACACAGCATCACCTTTATTATCGGGACGCCGTTGGGGCTTACTATGTTGCCACATCCTCCTCGACATTGTGGGAAGCCTGATTCTATGGCTAAGCCTGCCCCTATCCACAGGTGACCAATTGCCACTGCCACATCACTGCCCTGGTCAGCCTCTGAGTACTTCACCAACTCTGAGGCCGAGTTGGTCTTCTTACCGCGGGCTTCCAGGTCTTGGCACCAACCTTACTCCCGGCACCAGAATCCTTCCAGGCAGCCTCAGCAGCAGCCCTGGCCACCCCAGCCCACACCTGTTAGTCAGCATAATAGTCATGGCCACCGCAGTGGCAAACACTTGTTCAGGGGCCCTTTTGGACTCCCTGGGCCTAGCCCAGTCACAAGGTGCAGGACCTTCTAAGCCAGAGTCGGTCTACTCAGGACCCAGGACTCCTACCTCAGCCACACCGCTGGTCCGTTCCCCTATGTTGGGACAGTCCTTGCCTGTGGGCCAAATGTCACCCAGGGCTTCAGGGGTCAGTGTGCTTTGCCTGCAGCCCAGGACTCGATGGTGGTCTCCTCCGTGGCCTCCCAGGTGGCCCCCTCCAGGCCCATGACCCAGAAGATGTCAGCCTGAAGGGCTCCTCATCCTCTTCTTCAGACGAGGCCCTGGGAGTGGCCCTCCCGTCGATGCCATCCATGGACTTGACAGCATACCAGGACCTCCTTCGCCAGCTGGCTTAGAGTGTGGAAGTGCAGCTGGAGAGAGTGTCAGAGGACCCGACAGTCGACATCCTGCAAGCTGACACTCCTACCAGACTGGCCTTGCCTCTTAATAAAACTGGCTAAGATCACGAAGACCTTCTGGCAGACCCCAGACTCCATTCCACCAACTGATAAAAAGGTGGAGAGATATTATTCTGTGCCTCAAGAGGGGAATGAACACCTGTTCTCCCATCCACCCTCAGGGTCCCTGGTTGTCAGGTAGTAAATCAATGTGAGAGGCAGGGGCAGCTGCAATCAACCTCTAAGAACAGGGATGCCAGAAAGATAGACCTTCTGGGTAGGAAGGCCTATGCCTCAGGAAGGTTGCAGCTCCTCGTAGTGAACCAGCAGGTTCTGCTTAGTCACTAGGCCTATAACACCTGGATCGTGATGGGCAAGTTCACCAAACTTCTCTCTCAGGACTCCTGGCCTGAATTTAAATCTCTTTCCACGGAGGGCAGGGTGGTCTTTCATGTTGCCTTGCATGTGGCCCTGGATGCAGCCTACACAACCACCGGAACTATGGCCTTGGGCCTAGTACTTCATTGCAGCTGATGGCTGCAGGAGTCTGGGGTACTCCCAGAGCTTCAGACCGCCATTCAAGACGGAATGAGCCTTTGAAGGAATGAGCCTGTTCTCGGAGCAGACCGATTATCAGGGCTTGCCAAGCGGCAGTGAGCCCTGTTCGCCAGTCGCGCAGTTTGGCACGCTGTGCATGCGCTGATCGCACTGCGCGGCTGTGCCAGCTTGTAATCTACTCACCACGAGCGGGTAGATTACAGTAATTGTTGAGCCCTGCCGATTATTATCTGCATGGTCTGAAAGAGACTTGGGCCATATCGAAGTCCCTGGAGATCCACATTTCCCCGCCCTCCCAGAGGCAATCCCTCCCTGGAAGGAGTGCCCACCTCCCAGCCTTCTCAGCTGGGCACCCACCCATACTTCTCTTGGCACAGGAGAAGGAGCAGGAATGGCAGGAACAAAGATGCCATTCCCGCCCCTCGTCTGATCAAGGGTTGGATTCGGCCAACAAAACCCAGGGCCCTGGTCAAGGGTTTTGAGGGTGTTCCTGAGCACAGCTTACTAGTTTTGCTGCTTTCCTTCTTGAACTGCTTATTTCCTTTCTTTCGTGCTTGGGTTTCCATCACCGCGGACTGGTGGGTCCTCAAGACAGTAGAGAGGGGCTCCCCCCCGACCCTACTGCCCTATGCCTCTTCAGGGGCCCCTCTCATGAGCATCTCCTGCTGGAGAAGGTGCTACAGCTCCTAAACCTAGGGGCAGCCGAAGAAGTCGCCCCCCCCACCTTCCCAGGTCATGGGTGGGGGTTTCTACTCCTGGTATTTCCTAGTCTCCAAAGCAAAAGGGGAGGGGGGTTCACCTTAACCCAGACCTCAGGGACCTAAACGCCTTCATTGCCAAAGGCAAGTTCAAGATGATGACATTGGCGTCCATTATTCTCTCCCTCAATCTCGGGGATTGGTATGCTGCCCTCAACTTATTTTCACATCACCATCACCCCTCACCACAGGAGGTTCCTGTGTTTTACCATTATCAGTTTACAGCCCTCCCCTTCAGCCTCACTATGGCTCCTCAGGTCTTCACAAAGTGTGTGGCTGTAGTTGTCACCTTCCTGAGGAAGCACGGGGGCCAGGTGTTTCCCTGCCTGGACAACTGGCTTGTGCAGGGCCCTTCCTCTGACCAAATTCTGGCACACATTGCTGTGGTACAGGACCTTTTCTTGGAACTGGGCCTCTTCTTGAATGTGGCAAAGTCTACCCTGGGAAGTGGCAAAATCTATCACACGTCAGCCACTGCCTCTCTAATCAAGTCCTGCTGTCGTGGCTGTGCGAGCGTTTCCTATGACCACGACCAGGAACTGCAAGTTCTTACTGGGGCTCATGGCCACCTGCACGTATGTGATTCAGCATGCAAGGCTCCACATGCACCCACTGTGGTAGTGGCTGGCACAGGCCCACAGTTCTTCCCTCCACCCCTGGGACAGGGTGGTGACAGTTCCCCCAGACATCCTCTGCTCCCTAGACTGGTGGATCCAGGAGAAGGAGGTCTGTGCTGGAGTACCGTTCTCCAGACCCCTTCTGACTCTGCAGCTGGTGACGGATGCCTCTAACACCAGGATGGGGAGCCCACATTGGTGACATGTAGACTCAAATGTATGTGGACGTGGGAGGAATTCTCCCTGCTGATTAAAGTAAGGGAACTGCGGGCGGTCCACCACTCTAAGAAGCACATTCTTTGAGAAGGACTTAGAGTACAAGTAGTTCACATGTTTAATATACAACTGGTCCCCAACTTACAGCCACCTCGTCTTACGACCATCTGCACTTATGACCAAAACAGTCGTAAATGCGGGCTCCGAGTTACGAATGCGATCCGTGCTTACGAACAGCGCGGTCGCAATGTAACTCAATGGGTTCCGAGTTACGACCATTCCGAGTTACAGCCAAGTGTGGCAGCGTGTTGGGGTTTTCCTGTCTCCTGCACCCCCGTAATGGCGCAGACAGACTTCACCAGCCAGTAGAATAGAGAGAGTTTATTGCTTCTCCAGGATACAGCACAGCACAGCACAGATGTAATCTGGTTACAGGGCAGGCCTAGGATGCCTCAGCCCCCCTTGAAATGGGGGAGCCTGGGCACCTAAATCCCAGCCCGTTGCCTAGGCTACTTCCTCCATGATACCAGCCAGAAACCTAACTAACTCACATCCAGCCCTGCCCCCAGCCAGGGCTCCACTCCGCCGCCTTCCCATTGCTCCGCTCCCTGGGAGATACTGGTCGGACAGGTTCGGAGCCCCCCTGACCTGCTGGGCAGTACTGCAGACAGCAGCCAGTGGAGGTCACTCACAACCCACTGCCCAACATAGCAACCAGCAAGGTACCCTCCACTACGTCACACCAAGTGTTTGGTCCGTAACGCATTTGTAACTCGGGGACCGGCTGTACTTGTTGTGGAAAAAGTAAACTCCTATGTGCACAGAGGGAGAAGAATCATTATCCCAGTGTGAAAATGACTTCTTATTAAAGTAACTTTTAACTACCATTTAATCTTCTTAGTGTTGTGAATCCAAGACATTTGGAAACTGAGCTGGGCTCTATCTCAGCTTATGTACAGTGAAAATTTTGTTATCCAGCACTCATGGAGAATGGGGGTTGCCAGTGAATTGAATGTACCAGATAACAAAGCTTCTTACTCTGCCCCAACTCCCTATCAGGAGATCTTGCTCCTGGCAACTCGAGGCAAGCTGAAGGGGGAGGAGGCACCTAATGATGACGTTAGCTGTCAGATGCCCTGAAAATGGTCTAGGAGGGTATGTCTACAATACAAAGTTAATTCAAACTAACAGACAAATGCTAATTTGAACTAGATTTTAGGTCTAGATGCACTAGTTCGAATTAGCTTAGTTCGAATTAACTAATTTGAATTAAGTTAGTTCAAATTAGTGCTGTAGTGTAGACATATCCTTTGGATAGGAGGGGATCAGGCTCACACTAATGAAGATGCTGCAGTATTGTGGCTGGTGGCAATGCTGATTAACAGAGTGCTGGATAACAAAGCTTTCACTGTATTGAGAAAATTGATGATGATATTTTGATTGCAAAATATTTATTGTTTGTGATAGGCGAGCCAGAAATAACTCATCCTGATATTTAGAGACCAGGTAGAACGTGTAGTTCTTCAAGTTAGGAAAAAATAAACATCTCTTTACATTGTAAATGGAACAGATTTGATCAGGGGGTCACAAATAAGTGATTCCCCCATTACAGGCAGTTCCCGGGTTATGTACAAGATAGGGACTGTAGGTTTGTTCTTAAGTTGAATCTGTATGTAAATCGGAACTGGCGTCCAGATTCAGTCGCTGCTGAAACTGACCAGCGGCTGAATACAGGAAGCCCGAGGCAGAGTTGCTCTGCCCCGGGCTTCCTGGAATCAGCCGCTGATCAGTTTCAGCAGGCTGAATCTGGACGCCAGTTCCGACTTACATACAGATTCAACTTAAGAACCCCAGGCATCCCCAAGTCAGCTGCTGCTGAAACTGATTAGCGACTGATTCCAGGAAGCCCAGGGCAGAGCAGCTTGGGGACGCCTGGGGCAGAGCAGCTGGGGTGCTGCTGGGTTGCTCCAGTAGCGCCGCTCCTTGGCGCTACTGGACCAACCCAGCAGCACCCAAGCTGCTCTGTCCCAGGCGTCCTGATTCAGCCGCTGCTGAAACTGACCAGCAGCGGCTGAATCAGGACGCCTGGGGCAGAGCAGCTGGGGTGCTGCCGGGTTGGTCCAGTAGCGCCCAGAGTGGCATTGCGGGACCAACCGGCAGCGTCCCAGCTGCTCTACCACAGGAGTCCAGAGAAAAGCCTGGTCTGCTGGGGGGGGGGGGGCACACTAGCTGCGCCCCCTCCCCCCACCAGACCAGGGATACGCGGGCGGCGGACCGAGATGCACCATGGTCCCGCTGCCGGCATCCTCCGAGGCTTTGCTCCCCGTCTCCCTGGTCTGCTGGAGACAGCAGACCAGGGAGACGGAGAGGAAAGACAGTGGCAGAGCATCTGGGCTTTCCCGCTGTCTGCATGCTCCGCAGCTTTGCTCAGTGTCTCCCTGGTCTGCTGGGGGGGGAAGGGTTCCCCCCCCCCCAGCAGACCATGGAGACGCGGTGCAGCTTTTCTCACCCCGGAGGACACGGGCAGCGGGACCGTGGCGCATCTGGGCGTCCTGCCACTCCCGTCCTCCGGGGCGAGAAAAACCCCGTTTGTAACTGCGGATCCGACATAAGTCGGATCTGTGTAACTTGGGGACTCCCTGTATTTAATTTTTATGATGTCACTCCTTGGAATGAAACACCTACTTTAAGCAAAAAGAACAGCATTAGAATGTCATAGATTGAAAATAGAGGAGTAAAGCTTCACATAAAGGTAACTTAATCTGCCCAGTCCTACTTCCGTGTGTTGTATAACTTTAGCTTGAGCTACCCTCTCAAGGAGTTGTAGTCTTTAGTTACAATTACCCTAGAGTGTATATTTGCCAAGTAAACTATGACCTGACCACCAACTCCAAATGAATGCAAATAGCCTGTACAGGGATTGAGGATTTTTCTTTTTGATTACTGGTCCAGAGCTTTTAAACTTCTCCTGGCCCTGAAAGTATCTGTACTGTATTTACCTGCCAGAATACTACAAGCTTTGTCTGGTTGTGAGAAACTGGTCTTTTGAAACATGAATGCCCTTAATTATGGGGATTAAACAATATTTTTGTTACTGAATGTTTTATTTTGTAAAATTTGGAACATTGAAATATGCTGAACTAATCTGCTTAAATAACAATAATAAACTATATGTACATTTGAATCTTTGTAATTGCAAAGCCAGTGTGTATGAATGAATTAATTCTGTAAAGTGTCTCTCTAACGGCAAGTGCACACTGTGTGCCCCACAGAGTGGTCTGTGCATTAGGCATGCCATCTATCTTGGTAGCACCAAGCAGTAACTAGAAGTGTGCTGTCCTCCTCTAACAGGAGCAAAGTAGGTTCCATAGTATGTTTTCCTGCTTTAAATCATAGAATCTTGTTCTGGACATATTGAAGTGCAGAATATATCCTAGGCAGTATTTCTGTTCCTTTATTCATTGTCTAGTTCAGGAATAACTCTTGTATGGACAGTGGGAGTTTTTTTAAATCCTTTTAAGTTTAGCATATATGCTATTGTTTAATACACACAAGTGTGAGTGTGTATATGTGTGAGAGAGAATTGAAAGGCTTTTGAATCTCTCCTTACTTTAAGAACAGAGTGCCGTTTTTGTCTTGCAGCAGCCAGTAATGTAACTAACAGCCATGCAACTGTATTGTCAACCCCAAAAGCTCGAAAATATGAAATGGGCTTAAAATGGAGTTTTGCTTTGTTTTATTTTTTTAATTGGATTATCTTTATTTGATTTCTCATGTTATAATGTTCATACTTTCAAGCTTCTCTCTGCAGCCATGACTGCTAAAACTTTTAAAAAATGAAATCAGAGATTCCTGTGAAATCAGAATCTAGCTGCTTGGGCTCTAAGAAAAACATTGATTATTGTGAGTCTTGAAATGAAATTACAAAAGTAAGCAACTGAAAGGGAGATATTCCTTGCTGTGCTCTGGCTGGTTACCTGCTCCCTGCTTGGGAGCACATAGTCCTGATCTCAAGGAAAGGAGGAATAAATCTTCTATTTTGCTTTGATGCATATTTCAAATATAAATAAAAAGCTTAATAATAAATAGAATAAACATAGCCTTAAAATTCCACAGATATCTTAAAATATAATCATTACCCTTTAAATATGAGCATACACAGCAATGTCTGTAACAACACACTTCCTACTGATACCTAAATATTATACCTCTTCTGGGATACAGGTTGCCTATTTTTAGCTTGATTAACAAAACAGTTTGCTACACATCCTTTTTTTTTTTTAAAGTGTTAGCCCACATTAATATGGAACTGATTTAATAGTGACAAGTATGGCACAACAGCTCTAAGATGCTAATCAATCCTGAATGTTTGAATCATTCCTTTGTTCTTCTTTTCTTGTTTAGTAGAAACCTGCATTCTCTTTGGATTCATGGATTCATTTTTTGTATATATGATTAGTGGACAGCAAGTAAACAACTTACTGTAAATAGGGTCTTTGCCAGTTGGCATTCAAGTTATTTTGAAGCTTGTGACTTGCATTTAGGGTTAGGAAAATGTTTTAACTCATTCATTTCCTTTCAGATGAAAAAACTAAGATCAGCAGCATCCTCTGGTTAAACTTGCTAGATAGCATCTCTGGCATAAATACAAAAACGGAAGGGTGAAGATACTCAAATAGTGATGTGCAGTATTTTGTTCTGAAATTGTTTGGAAGCTGAATATGTTTATTCAGAAACCTTAAAAGGACAGCATTGAGGTTGGCAAGCCTAGAAGTTGCCTTATATTGAGAATTATCTCCAATTGATTGTGAGGTGTTCTGCTTTTTACACCTTTCAGGATTGCAGGGATATAATTGTACCTTTTCTGAGACTTTTGACTTATTGAGAGATTCATAATAAACTGATAACTTGGGCACATATCTTTTATATACTGCTGATTGCTTAGTTTTATTATAGTCTTGCATGTATTAGAAATTATCTATCAATATAGCTATATCAGCAAAACTTTCTTGTGTAGATGCAGCTTTTAGAAGTTCCACAAACAAATAAGCAAAGCCCTTATAGCTTATTTTGCCTATGTAACTGGGGCTTTTGCGCGCACGCACGTGTGTGTGTGTGTGTGTGTGTGTGTGTAAAAACACTAAAAGACAGTTATGCTCACAAAACTTTAAATAGTACAGTAGGCTTCACAGTTATGACTCTTGTTTTTGCACTGAATAACAAGGAGGTTATCTCTCTCTATGTATTCTGCATTCCAAATGGTGAGCACTTGGGTCCCAGATGACTGTGTAAAATAGGCCAAGTTATTTTAGGCTTACTAGCCTTGATAGTGTCCTTTTGATCCTAATATTGTGCATACCTAAGAGTTAAATCTGTTTGGATACTGAAATAAGGCCTTTTAAGGTGAACTGTATATCACTAACGCCTATGTATGTACTATGCATACATGCCATTACTTAAATAGAAATATTGATACAATCTATTTTTGCTCCTTTATTTAGTTTGCTTTCAATAAACATTATGTGCTAATTGAGGTTAGCAGGAAATTTGTGAATGCCTTGACAATTAAACTGAAATTATGTAAACATTCCTTGGGGATGGCTTACTTATGCCTTCTGTAGAAATTTTGTTTTCAATTTAACGTAATCTCTCTTTATAATCTAGGGGTGGGGAGGGAATTTATTTTAACAGTGGTTATAATCTGAACAATATTGTTTCAGAACAGTATGCATTACAGGCAAGTATTTTGCTTAATTTGCATTTTTATGATGGTGGAACTAAATAGAATAAACTAGATAGTTATGCAGAAATGACATTTGCTTGGCATTAATCATGGAAGAAACTCATTCTGAAGTCTGGAAAAACAGAAAAGCTTTACAAGCTGAATATGTTTTGTGAACTTGTAGCTAAATTTTAGAAGGCTTAAGAGGGAATAGAAGAGATTCCTTTAACATAATCTGTCCACAAAATAAATAAAAATTACAGGATAAAATGCTTCATATTTTTCATTGGGCAGAGAATGAGGAAGGAGGACCTTTCCTCTAAAGTCACCTGGGAAAAGATTTTTCATACTGTAACTTAGCATTGAATTGTCTGAGGGAATGTTGAAGTAATTTATTAGACATTTTTTTTGTGAGGAATATTTTTAAATGTTCTGAATGTTGTTTTCATTGCATATATTTTCATGTTAAAACACTTACAAGCAAACAGTATGCACTCCCTGTTGTATACTTCCTGGTCCTTCATTACAGTTGGATTGTTTTTTACCTTTTCAAGGGACAGAAATATATATATGTTTAAGTAGGTTTATACAATGTTATAGGAAAGAAAAAAATATGTCCACTACTTAGTGGCTTCAAAAAGATGCAGCAGTAAGTTTAAAAAATAAAAAAATTAAAGTTGAGTCTCGTATTCCCATGAATCCATGGTTTAGGAGTGTAAGAAAAATGCTTATTACTGCAAAAATTGTTGTTAAACACTTGAGAATTGTGATAAAATTGCAAGTTATCAATATTGGGAAATAGGGAGGTAAGTGACTATTTGACTATCCGATAAGCATATGCTTATTGGATTGCTGACTAGTGACTGACTAGTTGCTTCCCCCCTTTTGCTGCTGTATCAAAAAGAGGCACCAAGCAGGGGGGGAGCCAGTTTAAAAGCCAGTTCCCGCCAGCACTATCTTCGCAGGGGGCGGAGAGGCAGAAGGTAGGGGAGATAGAGGCATAGCAGTGGACCAGATACAAGCTGGGGCAGCTGACTCCATTGACTGAAATTCCATCAGTGGAATTCAACTAGTGGATTGGCTGACTAAATGCCATTTAACATCCCTACTGGGAAATGCTCACTTAAACAGGCATTGTCTCTGTGCATTGCAAAAGAAAGTTAGGTGGAAGTTGCACTCTTCCATTTTATATTTCTCAGTAAATATAACATAAATCTATGTTAGTAGTTTTAATTCTCAGATAAGAAAACTTGTCATTTTAGTATTAACATTTTAGATTTTTTTTCCTGATGCCTTGCCACTTTAATGGCTATTGAAACTAAATTATGTAGTGCACCACTAAATGACTAGTGCGCTGACCCTATCAGAGGTGCGATATGTAAGATGTCAGCACTTCTGAGAGCCATTAACATCCTGTATGCCTGTTAAAATCAGTGCGAATTGAGAATCCCCCTGGGGCATCAAAGTTCTATATGATTGCTTCCTACATGTAAACAATAAAATACAAATAAATAGGAAAGGAAAAACAAAACAAACAGGTCGCTGAATATGTATTGAATATACATCCAAAGTGCAGGGAAACATTCCTAGTTCACTTAAATAGCTGCTTCCGAAGTACACCAAGATTTGTTAGCAGCTAAATATAGTGCAGGTTGAGGTTGACTAATCAAATACCCAGCTAAAGAGGCTTTTTATATTAGGATGATCCTAACATAAACTTACACTTTTACAAATGGCTGCTTTACATATATAGATAGAGAAACAAAGACGTATAATTTACTTGTTGAGACCTGAAATATTTGTAGTCTCAAGGTAATTTGTAGCTTCAAAGTAGACTTTTAATCTTCAACAAAATTCGTAACTTCTTGGCTATTTCTTTGAATTTTTAGCTCCTCTAATCTTTTTACTAATCACGTCTGAACTGTGGAAGTTATTTTGTTTGTAACTTTGGAAATTGATTCTCTCTCACACTTTTTCATAGGCTCAGCAAATTGTGAGAACAGCTGGAATATAAATGGATTAATAATTCTAAACACCATAACAATTGTGTTTAGTTCAGGCTTCATTGTAGCTATGAAAAATTAGTTAATTTGTCTCCTCTCTCAACTAGACTTTGCTGTTATTAAATAACTAATACGTTAAATATATGAAATGCTGCTTTTAACAAGTTAGAAATTAAAAGCATTGTGTCTGTTTACCATGAAATGGTTCTATAAAGATGAAAGGCAAAATGTGGCTTGTTGGGTGCAAACAAATGTAGCACAGATTTACAAGTACTGCCTAATCGCCTACCTAACATTGCACTGCATGTACAATCATAAATTGTTTTAAGTTAATCCCTCTTAAAACAAGCACTTAACCACAGGCTTTAACAAGAGCTTAGTGGAACAAGGAGTTAAGCCTGAGACCACTGCTCACTTTGTTCCTTGCCTGAAGACTTTCTTGTTTATCAATTTGATATTTTTAATGTTTCTCAGATGGATCATACGGTTAGCTGTTTAACAGAAACATTATGCCTATGCCGTTATGTCATCAGTTCAAAGGCTATATATACAGTAAAACTCCATTAGTCCGGCATCCAATGCTCCGGGACTCCTGATGGTCTGGCACCATCAAGAACCCGGAAGTGCTGGGGCAACTGGACAGGCTTCCCACATTCAGCTGCTGCTGAAACTGACCAGCAGCTGAATCGGGGAAGCTGGGAGCAGAGCAGCTGGGGTGCTGTCAGGTTGGTCCCGTAGCGCTCCCCCTCGGGGCTGCAGGACCAACCCGGCAGTACCTCAGCTGCTCTTGGGGATGCCTGGAGCAGAGCAGCTGGAGTGCTGCCGGGTTGGTCCCGCAGCGCCAAAGGACCAACCCGGCAGTATCCCAGCTGCTCTGCCCCAGGGGTCCCCGATTGAGCCGCTGCTGAAACAGATCAGCGGTTGATTCCAGGAAGCCCGGGCAGAGCTGCACTGCCCCAGGCTTCCTGGAATCAGCCACTGATCTGTTTCAGCAGCGGCTGACTTGGGGACCCCTGGGGCAGAGCAGCTGGGGTGCTGCCGGGTTGGTCCTGCAGCGCCGAGGGGGCGGCACTATGGGACCAACCTGGCAGCACCCCAGCTGCTTTGCTCCAGGCGTCGGGATTCAGCCGCTGCTGAAACTGACCAGCAGCGTCAGTTTCACCCGCAGGATGAATCCGGATGCCTGGGGCAGAGCAGCTGGAGTGCTCAGGGGGCAGGACAGGCAGCTCCACAGGAGCAGCAGCATCTTGGTGGGGGCAGTTGTGTAACTGTGAGGATTAACCAATGAGCCTAGGCTCATTGGTTAACCAGGTACTCAGATACACATTCACATCACTACTCCTAATGCCCTGCTCTGAAGGCTTATAGGGTTGCTCTCTCAGTTCCTTATCAACTGCCTAGCTTACATTGGATTGTTTGTCATGCCTGCTTTGCTGTTGATTCAGCTTGCTATTTTTATTTCTGGCTTTATTACTACTTGGCTTAGTTTTGTAGAGTAAATTGTCATTATATTTCATTTTTAGGGTCTTTCTTCCCTCATGCTCTCCTCCCCCACCTCCCACAAGGGTCTCTATTCTCTGTTGTGGGGATGTGCCCAGATCATTGGGATTAATTTGTTATCCTGTTGTGCAACAGGTGTTCCTAGTTTGTTTGCTGCATTTGGGACATGCATATCCCCCAGAAATGTAACTTTTGTGTAGCTCTTTAAGAGCAAGTTAGAATAACTGGAATATTACTTTCATACTCCACATAATGAATCTCTCCCCTTCATTTTGCTGAGGACCTGGGTCAGGGAACCTTCATTGCACATCAGTTTTCCTGGGAACATAATGCCATGTCTGCAGCCTTTGGTACCTAAATCCTTCAGTATTGTCAAAACATGACTATAGTAGCAAAAGATACATGCTGCAAGACTCCACTTTTACTAGTACAAGAGCTATCTTGCTTATTCTGATGGGGGAAAATAACTGTGCATGTAATAGACTTGTTCATGCTCCTCTGTATGAGGAACAATGGATGCCACCTCCTATGTATTATGGTCCCCCGCAGTGGCTCTATTGGAGCCGTTGGACTGCCTACCTACAATAGTTTTCATGAGCCTCTGGTCTTTCTCGTCAAGACAACCATTAATCCCATATGTTTCTCCTCAAACCTTTGAAGAACAGAAATCTACTTAATAAGCTAACATTTGACAGGTGAAGCTGTTATATCTTCCCCACTTTTCATGACCATGACTGTAAGCAAGTTCATAAATTTATGAAATGGGTTGCACACTCACTGCAGATTCCATTAGAAAAAGTCCAAAAGTCTCAGCTTAAACTCCTGCATTTTTTTACAAATGTCATCCTCTACACACAGGGATTTATTTATGGGCAAAATCATTCTCTAACTTTCCAAAACTATGTGGCAGACCCCAGCAAATGTATGATCTACATGTTAGTGTGCTGATAAAAATTACATACAAGCCATGATGATGTGATGGAAGAGGAACTGAAAGTGGTTTTCCTGTGCAGCCCTATAATTCTTCAGTAGAATGTCTGAGGTGTATGTGCAGACTGAATGGGCACTGCTACTAAAATGTCTCTGGGAATGAGCACATATGTCCCATGGACTTTTGAAATGGAGCACCCATACAGACACTCATCTTGAAGAATTCTAGTTACTGGACAAGGCGAATAATCTCCCCATAACATTTGGAAGGCTTTCTTTGCAACCACAAGGGCTACAAACTCTTACGTGCCAAATAAAAGTGTATGTTATACAAGCCTTTGACAGACGTCTTTTTTGTTTTATGTGCATACAGTGCCATTTAGGCTGTATCAGAGGTAGTGAGGGAGGGGACAGGAGCCAGTGCTGGGGTGAGGGAGTAAGCCGGCTTAAAATCCAGTTCCACCTAGCCCCATATCCATGTTGCTGTCTCAATCAGAGGCAGCGGGGCAAGGGGCTGTAGTGGAGGCTACTCAGGCAGCAGCCCTTGTGCTGGCCCAGGCTGGCAGTGGGCAGAGGCTGCTACAGCAATAGCCTCTGTCCATGGGGGGTCTAGGATGGCTCTTACTACATTTAAATAGCAGAGGTCCCAGTTTTGTCCTGGCTCTCAGCAGTCCAGAATCTACCCCCACTGCAGCTCAGCAGTTTAAATGTAGTAGAAGCCTTAAGCTGCAGATCAACAGCGGGGATAGCTCCTGGACCAGTGTGAGCTGGGACAGAGCACCTTCCCTTATTGACTAATTGTGTAGTCAGTACAAAATTGTATGAACTACACAATTAGTCACTTAGTCAATTGCCTGCCTCTTAACATTTTTAATACCATTCACAGTGGGGTCTTCTCTGGTTCAGAGGCTCCTAGACACAGCGTAGTACAGATGATATAGTTATCAACACATTACATTAGCTCATTGTACTGGGCGTTGTATAAACACAGAACAAAAATATTATTCCTGTCCCAAACATCTTCAACCTTAGTATTATAAAGCAGTATTATAAACATTATAGCTAATCACTATAGCTAAACACTAATCACCTAATTTCTCTCTCTCTCTCTCTCTCTCTTTTGTTTATTTATTTATGGCAGGCATCATGGTAAAGGAGAGGGGTTCTTAGATTTTTTTTTGAAGGAGGCTAATGAGGCAACTTTGTGACTATTTATGGAAAGCGCCTTCCAAGTATGAGGGGACAGTCTGGAAGAAAGCACAAAAATTTGACAAGTGAGCAGTTCTGACCAAGAAACAAGGACTGACAACTTGATAACTGGAGAGATGATAGTGTGGGGTCTGACTGTGAAGAGCCTTGAAAGTGAATACAGTCAGCTTGGTTTTGATGTGATAGAGAAGGGCTAATCACTGGCAGGTTTGAAAGAGAAAACATAGTTTGAAGCAACATACTAGGAAAATTAACTTTGCAGTAACATATTGAATGAAGATGAGTGCGGCAAGATAGCATTTGGCAATACTAGAAAGGATTTTTCAGTAATCAAGATATAAAGAGAGCTTGAACAAGAAATTTAACTGTGTGGATTGATAGGAAAGGCCTTACAGATATTATGTAAAAAGAATTGTCAAGATTGAGATATAACCTAGATGTGAGGAAACAGAGAAAGGTCAAACTCAAAAATGACCACCAAGGTTATGGACTTGCATGACAGGCAGGATAGCACTGTTGTCCACAGTTATAGAGAAGAGGAGTAGCAGTTGACTTATCTCCATTTTTAGCTGGCAGCTTAGACCTTCCTGATAGGATGTAAGTGAGTAATTGACTAACTGATAAGCCTAGGCTTATCGGTTAGTTGAGTCAACTACTTGCATCCCTTCTGCCCTCCCATATCAGAGACAGCAAGGGGAGGGGAGCAGGAGGCTGTGCTGGGGTGAGCTGTCTTACAAGCCAGTTCCCCCCAGCACCGTCTCCTCAGTGCTGCCTGCCCTCCCTCCCTCCTTCCCCCCATGCTGCTGCTTCTATCAGAGACAGCAGCATGGGGAGAGGGGAGGTTGCTCTGGCAGTAGCCCCTGTCCAACAGGGTTCCTAGCTCTGCACTGGGACTCGCCATGGACAGAGGCTGCTACCATGAAGCAGCCTCTGTCCGCAGTGGCCTGGGCTGGCCATGGGCAGACGCCCCTCCAGCAGGCCTCCCACCCCCACATTCCTCCTCTCCCCCGGCACTCACCCTCCCAGCTCCACACTGGAATCCCCTGTGGATAGGGGCAGCTGCCAGAGTAGCCTTTGCCTGCAACCAGCTAAGGTTGCTGTGGCCAGGGGCTGCTCTGGCTGGGCAGGCAGCTTGGCTCAGTCCCAGCACACATGAGGTCTGGGATCTACCCCAGCTGCATCTCTGCAGTTTAAATGTACTAAGTGCCCGGCTGTCTGCACTCCTGGTTCTTACTGCACTTAAATTGCAGAGCTGCAGTGGGGTTAGGTCCTAGACTCAGCACTAGCCAGGGCTGAGCACTTCTTTCCTTATTAACTAATCGTGTAGTCAATAAAAATTCTATTGACTAAATGATTAGCGAATTACCTGCCTCTTAGCATCCTTTCTTCATGAGACATCAGTGACAGGCCAGGATTTTAGTTGGGACAGGAGACAGGTCATTCATAATGTACATTCGTGGCATAGAGGTGATACCTGAATTTTTTTTTGGAGGAGCAGTTTATTTAAAGAGCTGCAGTTGTGATAATTACAGTCATCTAAATGTAAGCTTTGTATTTCTATTACTTAATTGGTGCTGCTGAAAAGAACCAATCCAAAATTAATTAAACTAAAATAAATTAAGGCCACTTTAATTTGAATGAATTTCTGTACAGTGGTTTTATGCCATTTACCTAATCTCATTGGGTATGTCTACACTACCACCCTAGTTCGAACTAGGGTGGTTAATGTAGGCAACCGAAGTTGCAAATGAAGCCCAGGATTTGAATTTCCCATTTATAGTTGTTGTGCTTAAAAGAAGAGCCTGGGATCTTTTTCAGGGGGATAAGGCAACACGCCACATTTATTGAACATACATAGATCAATCAATACTTTATCATATGCATATGATACATTACACTCATGCACTCTCTCTCTCTCTCTCACCCCCCCCCCCACACACACACACACCGTCTTGTTGTTACCAATAGTTGGCCAGGTAAATTAGATGGGGGAGGGGAGGAGCCGGGCTTCTGCTGATCCAGATAGATGCTCTGATGTTGACAAGATGCTCTGCAAGATGCCTCCTATATATCCCTCTCATGCAGCCAGTCATCACCTCACCTTTCTTAATGCTAGACACTTGCTGCTTGACTCCCAAAGCCATCTATATGTCAAATCTTCTTTCCAATGATCTCACTTCACAGGTATTGTCTTAGATCTGGCTCTCAGTCTCTCTTCACCCTTGCAACTGCTGCTGGAGGTGCTCAGCTTTCATTCTCCATTCACACTTCATTCATTTCAACAGGGCAATCAATAAAAGGGGAGAGATCTATTCTACTTAGAAAAAGACATTTTTCTTTACCTTAACTATTCCTAAAAGTCTATAACAAAGTGCTTGATACAAAGTTTCTATGGAGAAGACTAGATACAAGGTTTCTCTTAACACAAGGGACTCTATAAGAAAGTTTAACATAAAGATATATCTAAAAGGACAGATATATAGGGGTGTGTGTGTGTGTATATATATATATATATGGACTTACAAAGTTCCTCTTAATACAAAGTTATATAAGAATGATACATGGTTATATGGAAATGTTACAGCGATTTATCCATATAGTCACAGTTTTAATTATTTGTATTTTTTTGAGCTTTCAGTGTAGGTGTGTGTCTAGACTACAGGGTTTTGTCGACAAAAGTGAACTTTTGTCGACAAAACTATACCTGCGTCTACACTACCACCGAGTTCTGTCGATATAACGTTATTTAATCTACACTGTCATTTGCGTCTACACACTCATATCAAAAAAGCAGCTTGCTTTGTCGACAGAATTGGATGTAGTCTAGACGCGCTTTGCCGACAGTATCTGTCAACAAAAGCCTGTAGTCTAGACATACCCTACATAACCCCTTGAAGAGAGAAGAGGAGGGAAAGTGTGTGTATTTTATTTCAAGGCTTTCAAATTACTAGCATCTATACAACACATAGGTCTTGATTAAAATAAAATTGTTGATATGATTTTCCCCTTTTGTCCACCAAAAAGTTTAAATGCTAAACTTTTTTCACCATTATTTCTAAATTTTATTTTTATTAATAAACCACAACAGAAACAACAGAGTTGTGTGTCTCTAATTTAACAGTATATGTACATAATTTAAAATAGCTGTGTTGTGAATGTACTTTTGTGTCCAAATTTAATAAAATAATATATATTGTAATGCACATTCATTTAAAAATCAGCAAGACAAGATGAATATCAGAATCTTATTTCTAATTACATATATAAGCAGAATGTTTAGATGTCACAATGACTAACTGTCAAACATGTTAATTCTTGAACAATTGATGTTCAAGAGTAGCAGTCTTTAATTTGGTTGGCTTATTCCTATTTGTGTGTGTACATGTGTGAGAAAGGCAGACACACACATAGAAATTGGGTTTTAAAATTTATCTTTTCCCTTTTTTTTTATAATTTGTCTTATTGTGGCTAAATGGTAACACTTATGAGGAAATTTTCAGAAGCAGAATATTTCACTTTTCATTACTCAGCAGACTTATAAGACAAGTATCATTGGGAAAGGGTTATGCATTTGTATCTCCTATTTTCCCTCGTGTTGACTAAATTATAATATGCAAAAAGCAACTTTAATGATACAATACTATTGTTTGCTTTTTCTGTAACTCAGTAGCCACTGGAAACTTGCTTAAGCAGAAGTCCTGGATCAGTTGACCATTGTGGTCATCAAGTAGTCTGAAACAGCCTAGGAAGTGGTTTTGGTGTCCTGCTGCCACTCTTATAGATGCCCATACATAACTGTCCTGGACCATGGGCAGAGGTCAGCACATTATTTTGCTTTCCCTGAAAGTGGATTGTGATAGTCACATATGCCTTTGCTCACCTCTGCTCTCTGGGGGGAACATTTCTAGTGGCAGCTTTCAAAATGACACAATACAATACTTTTGTGAGTTAGATATTGATGATTGAACAACCCTTTAAAGATATAAAATACTATGATAAGTACCATACGTTCAATGATCTCTTAATATACACATAATACTCAACATTTCTCCTGGTTAGTCATGCTACTATAATGAAATCTTGTATTTGTAACATCCTAACCAATTCTACTGAAACATTCATAATTCTAGCATTACTTAATGTAAAACTGCAAGAGCAAGCAGGTAGAAATGTGTGTGGAAAATATTTGTAATCCACTTTCTGCATTCTTCTCAGGGTTTTTGGGTGAGGAAATGGTAACTAGAACCAATATGATAAAATTAAGAAGACAAAGACATCTGAATACTATGATCACAAAATATTTTTGAGAATGGTGAAAGCTGTCTAATTGTTCAGAGTGTATAAAACTAGATGATAATGTGTGGCGGTACAGTTCTGAAATGGTAGGGGGGTTGATGAATCTTTTCAGTTACTCTGTAGAGACCAAGGTGTAGATGATCGAGGATGAGTGTTAACATTGGCCTTATTATGTACTTTTGTTAGAGGTCTAAACAAGGGAGTAAACAACACACTAATAAGATTCACAGTTGGGAGGAGTTATAAACATATAATAGGAAGAGAGAACACAAAGGGACATCAATTAACAATGTGGTCAGGAAATAATATGACATTCAGCATGGGAAAAGTGCAGTCTCCTCTTCCAGTTTGAGAATTAAAAAATAATTTGAAACATCCAGAAGAAATCTGGGACACAGAACCGAAGGAAATGTTGAAAGGCATAATAGACAAGACGGCTGCGACACACAAGCTGAGAAAACAATGGCCTTTCGGGCTTCATTCACAAACACGCTCTCTTATGAAGCAGGGAGACAATAGTACAACTTCATATGGCTGAGGGGGGAGATGCATTAGGATGGAAAATAGTCTCCTACTGGAAAAGGGGGAATCTCAATAGTTGGGATTCTTAAATAGGCATGACACTGGAACATGTATGGAAGTGCCAGAATATTGATCATAAAAGCAAAATGGATACAAAGTGGAGAACAAACAAGAGCAGAACAAGATAAATGTGGAATTTAAATTAATTGTTTCAGCAATGGGAATGAATGTGAAGAGGAAGCTCATTTCAAGGAGAACGGGGCCTTAGGTCATATTTAGGGTCAAATCTTGGCCCTATTGAAATCAATGGGAGTTTTGCTCTTGACTTCAGTGGTGTGAAGGTTTCACTTTTGGGCCCATTGGCCTTCCATGCCCCATTTATTTACGTATGTATTAGGAATATTAAAGACTAGTCAATTATCTGATAAGCAAATGCTTATCAGATAGTCAGTCAACTAGTTAATTTCCCCTCCTCCCCTTTGCTGCCTCTATCAGAAAAGAGAAATAGTCATTTCCTATAGGTGGATTTCTGGTTTTGCGCAAAACAGTAGTTATGAAAATTCATACTACTGTAGTTTTTGGCTTTGATTATGTTTTCTCACATAGCAACCATCTGGATTTAAAGTGAATCATAGAAATGGGTCTTTAAGAACCATGGGAATCTGATCTTAGAACTTTGGATGTGTTTTCTATTAGTTAATAGATGGAATGGGAACCATAAGGAGACAATCTAGAAATCTAGCCAGGTATTTAAAAATAAATTAATTTTGTGACTTATATAAGTCACAAAGGCCAGGTCTACACCACATAGGAAGATTGAAGTAAGATACGCAACTCCAACTACTTATGCAGCTAGTGTTGGCGTATCTTACATCCCTGACCACGCAGCAGAAGGTTGACAGGAACAAACACTCCAGTCAGCTTCCCTCATTCCCTGCAAGGAGTCAGAGTACTGGCACCGATAGGGACACGCTTTGAGTTTGATCTAGTGGACCTGTATTACACCCGCTAAATCGAACCACAGATGATCGGCCACAGCAGTGTCGATCTTCTGCATAGTGTAGACATCCTCAAAGTGCTTTTACACAATAAACTTGTTTTAAAAAACCAACACAACAGATGAGTCAGTGTGATATTTAATAGAGTGGTGTATGTTCTTCTTTCCCCACACTGTCCCATAACTGATTTAAGTTGTTTGTATTATTGCCATTTCCTGGGAGAATTGGAGGCACACAAAAAACTTGTTTTTCTCTTTTCTCTTCTCTTCCCCCCTTTTTTTTCTTTTTTTCTTTTTTCTTTTTTTCTAGCTTGGGCTTGTACTACTGAGTACTATTTGTATAGTACCATAAATGTACACAGAATTTTACAAATTTGAGTACAAAAAAATCTTAAAGTTAGTGAATATGCAGAATGGGCTGCTACAGCAATTCCAAAAATATGAGTTAGTACCAAGAAATAAAATAATCAATTCATAGTGTCTACAGAACAATAAATGTACAACTGTTGATGAAATTGAAGCAAGTACTTAACGTGAGATGTATACTTCATATAACTAGGTTTGGGAAATCAATTGATTTAAAATTCAGATTTTTACAGAAATACAAACTGGGAACTGTTTGTGATATAAGCAGTAATATTTTTCAGAGTATATTCAGAATAGTGGGGCTACATCTAGACTGCATCCCTCTGTCGACAGAGGAATGCAAATTTAGCACATCGAAATTGCTAATGAAGCAGGGATTTAAATATCCCATGCCTCATTCGCATAAACATTGCCACCGCTTTTTTCGGGGAAAAAAAGGCAGTCTAGATGCGGATCTGTGGAAAATAAATCTTTTTCGACAGATCCTGTATTCCTCAAAAAATGAGATTTACAGAATCTGTCGAAAAAAACTTTTTTTTTTTTTTTTTTCAGCATGCTCTCATTTTAACATTTTCTTGGCTTTGTAAGAAAAGCATTCAATTCACCCAGTGATCTTGAGTATGATTTTCTACCTTCTCTTCAAGAATTAGCATCTTCCTTTGTGGAAGGTGAAGAAGTATATTTTTTGTCACCTATTTCTGGAACTTTAAAACTGTTTATTTTTTAAATGAACTTATTTCTCATGATCTACACGGCCTACTTTCAAGTGTGTAAGCTGTCAATGTACAAATTTACCTTGTGTTTTTTTACTAGTGCTTCTCAATCTTGACCTCTAATGCCTATTGGGAGTGTTTTCAATCATTCATAGCACAGTACTAAAATAATGAGAAAACTTTACTTGTTTTCCAGCAAAATTTACAATGTTGTAAATTTTGTGGGTTTTTCAGTTTTTGAAACCAATTCTCTCCTTTCCAAATATATGTAAAATATTTGAAAACTCCTGACATTCTTTCTATAATGCTTTCCTTTATTGTTTCTGCAGAAATTTTCCATAAGCAGCGACTTTCTTTGTTCTCACCTATTTTAAATATCAATCCCTATCTAAAGACTGATGGATGCAGAATTAAATTTGAAATTAAACTTTACTACTTTGGAGACAAAAATCTACTCATGGTAGACTTGTCTGAAATTAGAAAGAAAAAAAACTCCATTTCACACAAGCAGTCATGCTGAAAATCAAAACCTAGGGTATGTCTACACACCAACATTATTTCAAAATAACTTAATCCGTGTCTACACAGCAGGCAATTATTTTGAAATAATGTCAAAATACTGTTAAGCTTGAAGACTTCTTACTCCGACTCCTGTAACCCTCATTGTATGAGGAGTAAGGGAAATCAGAGGAAGAGTGCTCTATTTCTAAATAAGTGCTGTGTAGACACTCCTAGTTTCGAAATAAACTATTTTGAAATAGGCTATGCAATTGACGAAGCTCAATTTGCATAACTTATTTCAAGTTAAGACGTACCTTAGAGAGCATCTTGGTTGTTAGACCCAAATCTGTATAATAAAATGGCTAGATCTTTCAGTCTGTCATAAAAAGAGACTGGCACTAAGAAGCCAATAAAATGCTTGTGTTTCTTAAAGAAATAAAAGCTTATTTGCTTAATGGACTTCCTTTGTCTCCAATTGGTGATTTTGTTGCATATTTTAAAAGGCAGCTGAATTGTCACAGGGTGCCAAGGATAAGCGCTTAATGAGGGAAGTTGTATCACTAGTTTCATTCACTGCTTACTCAGACTTGGCAGTGAAAGAAAGCGTTCAAACTTTCTCACCTTATTGTCCATCAAATCGGAACATAATTTTTGATGTCACAAAAGATACTGAATGAACATTAACAGTTTTAAAAAAATATTTTAACAGTCAGTAGATAACCTCGAAGAACTATGTTTCAGTAGTGAATGTGATTGCCTTAAGCTGTAACAGCCCAAAAATAGAAGCAGATTTAGAGGGGACTGTTTTCTGCATGTGAATCTAATTTCAAAATGACTGATTCTTCATGTTGTTTACTAGGGTTTTTTAAGACTTTTAAATCAAGTTCAAATTTTGAAAAATAATAATTAGTCCAATTGAACTAATGTCAGTTGAACATCATGTGACTCAGTGGATAGTTAAGTCATCCTGGACTTGCAGTGGGGCCAACATCTAAAATTGACACACATTCCTTATCTCCTGATTGCCTTCTTCACTGCTCACCTTTCTGGAAATGGAATCCAGAATGATATCCTAGTTTAAGGTTCCATAATGGACTGGTTTGCATGTAACTTTAGTTTAACTGCAGCAGTAACCAAAGATCTCAGTTGAGATAAGCCCGTACTAGGCTTTGTGCAGACATATGGAAGATGTGCTTTCTGCTCTGAAAAGTTTGCAATCTTGACTGCAATACCTTTAATTTTTATTAGTACCAGTTTTAAACAGAGTAGTAAACTACCTTTTAAATAGCATGCTCTGCCACTCTCTTTTTAAACCATTCTTTAAAAAAAGCCCAAAATTGCAACATGTTTTCTGATCCTTATTATTCGTTTTTGCTTTTATAGCTCTTTTTAGCAATGGAAGACGTGATTGTGCTGTAAAAGGTACAAAATAAACACAATGAAAATATAGCATACCTATATATTAACTTCAGTTAGTAATCCAAGATTGTTGCTTATAAATATGTATATTTGTTTCTGAAATGAAAGAGCAATGAGATTTCCAAACTGACAATGTCCCTTTTAAAAAACTCTCATTATAAAGCAGTGAAATGAGCAATAAAGAAAATTTTGTTTTCCATACATTTTGCTTAAAATAATCTTGCTTTTTGTATACTTCCTTTCTATAAAAGAACACTTCATTTTCAGGTTGACTGTTATAAGACTTCTTTAAACCAATGCATTAGATTCTCATTTTCTGCATTTAGCATTACAGCTGAACTCTATAAGTCATTTTTCTAGGAGGCTCTCCCATAACTACTAGGGAGCCTGTTTTATGATTTTTGAGCACCAAAGGTTGGCAATACTGCTGATCTGTTGTCTGAAGTTTGACAGGTTTATGTAGTTCTCCAGGGAGAAGCAGAAATAGTGTTGATGTCCACAGCCACAAAACTCAGTTTTAATTGAAGCTAAAATTTTACTCAAGTCTGCACTCTGTAGGATAGGGTGCAACTAACTGCTGCTCTCAGTTATGAGATTGTTGTTGTTGGTACAAAAAACAGGACTGTGTAGCACTTTAAAGACTAACAAGATGGTTTAATAGCTTTCGTGGGCCAGACCCACTTCCTCAGGAAATGGGTCTGGCCCACGAAAGCTCATCACCTATTAAACCATCTTGTTAGTCTTTAAAGTGCTACACAGTCCTGTTTTTTGTTTCAGTTGCACCAGACTAACACGGCTACATTTCTACCACTATTCTTGTTGTTGGTAGGCACTCTTTATCCTGCCGAAGTGAGGTTTAATTAACCCAAACAGTAGGGATAGATAGATTTAAATTTGAATCTTATAAAACAAAGGTCAAAAAGGAAGATCAATACAGGTTGAAACTCTCTTAACTGGATTATCTGGTCCGGCAACATCCATGGTCTAGCATGGATGTTGCAGGACCAGAGAGTCCCGATGGAAAGCAAGCAGTAAAGATCCCTACGAGGCCTGCAGGGCAATGGGCTGCCTGCAGAGAGCTGACAGTGAAGCCTGCCAGTGCATGGAAACGGAGCTGACACATTGGGTTGGGAGACCCAGTGCGTGGCTGCCCACTGGGGCTAGGAGCCCTGGCATGCAGTGTGCACGCATCAGGGCTGTTCACGAAGCTCTGGCAAGGCGCGAATGCGCCTGCTCAGGAAACCCCAGAGTGCGGCACATGGGGCTGCCCAGGGAGCCCCAGTGCGTGTGACTGTCCAGACTCCCGGGATGCACCAGTGCCAGGCTGCCTGGCGGAGCGGGTCGGCAGGTCAGTGGGGTCAGCAGGACTTGAGGAGCTGACTGGGAGGCCAGCAAGCAGGACCAGGAGGTGGCAAGGGTCCAAAAATGATCCCTCCCCCCCGGTCAAAATCCCTCACCTGGGACCAGTCAGGTCCCAAGGAGTGCCGGACCAGGGAGGTCCAACTTGTAGTAAATATATTTGTTCTAACTGCAGTAGCTTTTCTTCTGCACAAATGCACTTGAGTGTCAGAAATCTGTATTATTTTTTTAAGTCACTTCTATTTAAGGATGTGTGCCACAGACTTCAGTAATAGATCAAGTGTGAAAATTCATTCTGAAGATACTTGTACATCTGTGACCCATAACTATGACTTTTTTTTTTTTTTTACAAAATGTCTCCAGAAACTAAGATATTAAACTTTTATGGCATGTCTACTGCTTGTGTTCATTAGCAGGGGTTTTTATAATCATTTCATACAATAAATGGTCTAAAATTATTTAAACTTATTTAAAATTAAAACATGTTATTACATTCTTGGAACATAGGATAGGAATCTCTAAGAGTTAAAAAGAAAATCTGTGATTTAAGGGCAAAAAAATGTGTATACAGGCAGTCCCCGACTTACGCGGATCCGACTTACGTCGGATCCGCAGATACGAACGGGGCTGCCCCAGAGTACACGGACTGCGGGACCTCGCGGTCCTGCTGCCCGTGTACTCTGGGGCTTTGCTCTGCGTCTCCCTGGTCTGCAGACCAGGAAGACGCAGAGCAAAGCCGCGGAGGGGCTCGGGCAGCGGGGCAGCCCCGCTGCCCGAGCCCCCCCCGTTCCCGCCCCCGCGCGGCTTTGCAAAGCCGCGGGGAAGCTGGCGGCAGGGCAGCCCAGGCGTGCCTGGGGTGCCTCGCTGCCCGAGCCCCCCCCCGCGGCTTTGCAAACCCCCCGCGGTTTCTACTTTTGGGAAATATGATTTGTAGTCTCTAAACTTTGTTGATTTCTGTTGTTCATGTATTTTGATCATATGTAAATCTCATACTGGTGAACTTTGATGACAATTTTTTTTTAAATGTTGCATCTAGCTTACACAGTATGGCATTGGGCTGTAGGGTAGAATAGCAAGTTCTATGGGAAACCAGAACTGAGAGAAACTATGCTCTTCATATTTCCAATGACAGACAGATTTTCTTCTTGTGTTTCTCTGTAAGACTTTTCTGCATATGTTTATTCCCTCCCTTTTAAAAAATTGGTAACAGATTGTATTGCATTATTGTATTGTTTTTATTTTACGTGCACGCATCTTTCCATATGAATTCAAGACACAAGACTTACTATGCAAATCAGTATGTTGGCGTCAGTGGTTGGTTTTTTTTTTCATGTTAAGAAAACATGCAGAATTTGGCAATTTTATAATTTAAAAATGTTAATAATAAACAAAGAATGAATTGTTCTTAACTTTGTCCTCCTTCCTCAATTCCTTCCTCTTGTTACACTTTGTGTGATAGTGTTTACTCCACACATGCAGCGAAAGTGTTTATAGGAGACTCAGAGGCCAGTTTACTAACTTTTGGAGCACTTTGAGCAGGGGTGGGCAAAAGGGCCTCCGTGGGCTGGATCCGGCCTGCCAAGCAGATGGGTCCAACCCGCAGAGGCCCTGCTGTTCCCCCCCCCCCCCCGATTGGCCTGGGGGTAGGAAAGTGTGCAAAGCTTCTTCCAGGGCATGGGTGCCTAGTGGGAAGAGGGGGCAAAAGGGCTTCCCCCCCCCCCCCCCGACAAATTATGGTCTGAGGATGAGGTAGCCCCGCCCCTTCCGGGGTGGCCCAGGGCAACTTCAAAATTTTTTGAAGTGGACCCCCTGGGCAAAAATTATTGCCCACTCATGACCTTGAGGGTGGGCCAGGGCCAGGCTAAATTGGAGTGAAAGACCAGCTGGCCGGTTAGCTGGGATTTTTTTTTCCCATAGAGCACTGGGAGAGACAAGGGAGAGTTTCTTCTCTGTGGGAAGCAGCTTGAAAGAAGGCTGAGAAGGAGAAAAGAGCAGATAGGCTTTTCTAGAAGTTACTGAAAGTCCAGCAGGAGACAAGGGCTGTGATGAGCTGGGAATTAGATTGGTAGAGAGAAAGAAACCAGTGAGTAGACAGGACAGTCTAGAGCAGGGGTGGGCAAAGGGCAGCCAGCGGGCCAGATGTGGCCCACCAAGCCATGGGACCTGGCCCGCATCCACCTCCATGGAATCCTTGGCAGACAGCAGTTCATGCTCTGCTCTGGATGCTGGAGAGGGAGGCTTTGATTCCCCCCCCCCCCCCCCTCAATCCCCCAGCAAAATCTCTCAGCTCTCATTGGCCAGTTTTTTTAGTTTAGGAACTGAGAAATTTTTTGCTGGGGGCAGGAGCAGTGTGTGAAGCCTCCCTCCCTCTTCCCCTTACCCCATGCCCAGAGCAGAGCCATGCGGTGCAGGCAGCCCATGAGCCTGGGATTGTAGCACCAGCCTGCCTCAGGTTCCTGCAGGGCTGCTGGCTGGGAGCTGTTTAGGTAAGTACCTCCCAGCCAGAGCCTGCCTCTGGCACCCCACTCGCTCTGCCCCTCAAATACTTGCCCCAGGCCACTACTCAAACCCTCTGTACCCTCTTTCCACCTTCTTCTAGATAACCTTTTCCTCCCAGACCCTGCACCCTATTCCCTTGCCCAAGATCATCATCCAAACCCTCTGAACCCTCTTTTCCCTGGTCACAACTCCCTCCCAGAACCTTCACGCGCTCAGAGAACCACACCTCCAGCCCAGAATCCTCTTCTGCACCCATTCTCCTTGCTTGGAGCCTGCACCCTTTGCCCCAGGTCACAACACCCTCCTGCACCCCAGTCCCTTACTCCAAGCTCCCTTCTGTACTCAACCTCCGTCCGAGACCCTGCACCCCAGAGAAGTGCAGACCTTGATCACTTGCCAAAATCTTGACGTGCCCCTCTTCCATTAAAAATTATTGCCACCCCTGGTCTAGAGCTAGTGAAGGCACACATGAACCCAGCCACTCTCTGAACCCAGCCAAGCTGATGATTTTTATATACATTTCTACTGGATTTAGTAAAAGACTCAGTGGCCTCAGAAGGGGCTGGGTTTTGTGAAGTGGTATGGCTAGAGAACCAGGATTCTCTTACAGTTAGATTTGGCTAAAATATAGTGAGGGAAATTGAGGTAAAGATGCTGCAATGCCACATCCAGCCAGGAGGGATCAAGTTAGGGCAGCAGCTTTGCTATACTTGTCATTTAGATTGTAATTACTTGGGGGGCAAGAGCCATGACTTTCTGTGTTTGTATAGCACCAAGAAAAATGAACCCTGATCCTGAAAGGATGCTAATGTAACACACTCATCTTCTGGGTGTTATAGATCCCAACTAGTGGCACCAAGACTACATACAGAGAGAATATTGAATCTGCTCTACAGCTTTAACTTATAGTCCTTTGGATTTTAGCTCCTGTGGTAGAAGCTCATATACTAAGCTATAGATGTTCCGGGTTTGATTCTGCCCACAGGTAACCAGGGTCTGTTTGCATTACACTAACTCAATGCAATTAATAATAATGCAAATTTTTAGATTCTTAAAGAATGTTCTTACTCACAATGAGGTCCACAGAGCCAGGAGATTGGGTGTGCTGCTGTATGCAGTCTTGGAGGTAGACCAATTCTGGTAATCTGAGACTCCAAGAGTTCCTCTTTGTGGGTGCTCCACTGTTGGTGACAGGTCATCCAGAGCCACAGATTAGAGCTTTGCAAAGCAGTTGGGCTGTGCATGTGTGAAAAGGCACATTGTGGTGTGTCCCCCCCTTAGCACCTCATGCACGTGGTCTGACCCCCTCTCCCCCTTCAGTTCCTCACTAACCACTGTTGGTTGCGGACAGATCTTCAACCTCTCATCTCAGGCGAACTTACCTCAGTGCTTGGTTCTTAGTTTGTATAATTAGTTGTAAATAGTTATCTGTGTAAATAGTTTCCCTTTGTTCTACTTTGTTTATCTGATCAATTCCAGGGAAGAGGATTGCCTTCTTTTTGGAGAGAGACAAGCCTTCCACAGATCTCAGAACCTTTTTACCTCTATCACAGAACACTCTAAGAGTACACCAATTTCGACCCAGCGCATTTTCAAAGTGAATATCAACCTGCAGAATCAAATGCCATACTATTTGCAACGGACCCTTACTGAATCCACTGCGAGCACATTCCATCCATGCTATTGCGGCTTCTGCGGCCTTTTCAAACACTGTCCCCCTTTAAGACATTTATCGTGCTGCCACGTGGTCAGCTGACCACACTTTTGCTAGATACTACGCTATTCTTCCTCAGCTAGCATCGGACTCAGCGGTGGCTATGGTGGCCTTGTCCTCTACCACCAAACAGTGACTTCGATTCTCACCATCTGAGTTAGAATACTGCTCTGTAGTCACCAACAGTGGAGCACCCCTGGGGACATCACTTGAAGAAGAAAAGGGAATTACTCACTTCATACAGTAATGATAGTTCTTCGAGATGTGTGTCCCTATGCGTGCTCCATGACCTTCCCTTCTTCTCCTCTACTTAGTTGCTTGGGCATAGAGTCTTGTGCCCCATGGAGACGCACATCTTGAAAAACCATCATTACTGCATGGAGTGAGTTAACTCCTTTTTGTTGCTCCACCTTCAAGAAACCACTAAAGTTTTCATCTGCCTCTGGAGCCTTTAGATGTTGCCCTAGAAGCTTGATATATGCATACAGGCAGAACACTCCGTTGCCCTAGAAGCTTGATATATGCATACAGGCAGAACATTCCTTCATGCTGCAGAGCAAATTTAAAGAAGAAAAAGAAGTGGGGGAGAGAGGCATAACATCTCCTGGCTGTCAAGGTCTGTCGTTATCAACATAGAGTTTCTTTTCTTTGCAGATTCTGGGACTCTTTGTACCCTTTTCATTCTTGCAATGGTGCAGTGTGGTAGAAGGGTTGAGAAGGAAAACCAGATGTCTCTTACACTTCCTCTGTTGATTAAATGCCTGTGTGGAGAGATCTGTGTCTGTTGAGAGAAGTTTGGATCTCCATAGAAATGCTCAGCTGAGGAAGGATTTCCTGGGACCTCCCCCCATCTCAAGAAGCAAAGCTCATAGGAAGCAAAAGCAGCACCATGGCAGCAAAATCTCCTGGACCTTGCACAGGGATGACAGCATCAGTCCCAGGAGCAACAAGAGCTGGCTCTCCCCCCTTTCCCTCCAATAACTTAAAGCACAGTATCAAAGGGCCAGGAAAGCTTCCACCAGCCACTGGAGCCTGGGCTGAAAACCATGTTTGAGCACAGAAGAGCTGCTCAGCCCATTCCCTGCAGCCCTGTGACCGCAGAGAGTTGGAGCCAGAGCCAGGAGCTATCTCTCTCTTCCATAGCATGTGCAGAACTACAGTGGCTGAAAGCTACTTCATGCAAGAAATATTAATCCCAGCACTGTCTCCAGGTGTAGCAATGGGCCAAGGAAACCCTTTGAATATGTAGGATTTGAGTCTATTCCTTTTTAGGTATTGTTAGCCTATCTCCAAGCTACATCCAGGAATCTCACTTGAGCAAAGCCTGGAACACTGGGATGTCCCCTTCTGCACTCAGTCCAGTGCAAAAGGCCTCTTGCTCGTCCTCTCCAGGCAAACGTTCTGAAATTTCTCTCTCTTGAGGAGGTAGATCAAAGGGAGGCATGTGAAAGAGATCTGTCAGATCCACAGATGCCTCCAGTTGCCCCACTCTAAATCATGTAAACACACAAGAAAATCCCCCCATCCCCTTCATCTTCTGAAGAGTCTGATGCAGTGATTCTTCTGGGAGGCACACTAGAGGCACAAAATAAAATCTGTTTCCTTCAAACTGCATAAATCAACAGAGTGCATCACGGCAAATAATCTTCAGCACTTTGTTCCTCAGTTCATCCTTACAGAAAATAGCAGGTTCTAAACATAAGCTGTTTCCTAAGCATACACACACATTAACCCACAAAGAGAATTATCCCAGCTTACTGGAAGAAGGCAAGGAATCCAAATCATACCAAAAAATTAAAATAATTAAATATTTAAAACTAACAACTCAGAACACACAGAGGAAGAGTGCACTAAATATTGTGAATTTTGAGAATTGTAGGTGCTGTAGAAAGGCTATAGCTATATACCCCTTCTCATAAGTCCTTTGAGTATGTGATAGTGGGATAGGGATTTTCCTGCTGACTGGGAAAGTAATCGGCTGTAGTCCTCAACTGCCACTGCAGGTTCCTATGTCATAGCTATTGGGCTTTCATTCCCAGCTGCTATTGTGGGTAACTAGGCCCTAGTGCCCTGGTTATTGCTTCTAGCTTCTGTTGCAGGTTGCCATCCTTTCCTAGCACCATCATCTCCTTCCCCCAGTAGATGGCTATGGAGTCATGAGGGACAGCAGTTCAGGTATGGGAGTGAAGTATCAGAGGGGTAGCTGTGTTAGTCTGGGTCTGCAAAAGCAACAAGGAGTCCTGTGGCATCTGACGAAGTGGGTCTTTGCCCATGAAAGCTTATGCTCCAATACATCTGTTAGTCTATAAAGTGCCACAGGACTCCTTGTCGCTTTTGCAGTGTGGGAGAATTCTCTTCAGCAGTTAATGAGTTCTTTTCTGTTCCCTTTCCTTCCCTCCCTCCTTATTAGGAAAAATTTCTGTCTGAAAGAGTGGCCTTTATAGGCAGCCAAGACCAGGTATGCATAATCTCACCCTTCCTTCAAGAGCGACAACTGTGGGGATGTCAGGCCAACAAGCATAAATAAACAAAACAGAACTGTCATCTAACACCATAGGTATGCTTACGCAGCAATAAAATACCTGTGGCTGGTCTGGATCAGGAGGCTAGGCCTCTTGTGGCTCAGGCTGAGGAGCTAACGTTCAATGTAGACGTTTGGGCTTAGTGTGGAGCTCAGTCTCTGAGACCCTGTGAGTAAGATGGATCTTGGAGCATGGACCCATCTTAGGCCCAATGTTTAAACTGCAGTGTTTAGTTTTACTGCCTGAGTTAATTAACTGAGGCTCTGAGACTCAGTGCTATAGTTTTTCTATTGCAGTGTAGAAATACCCTGAGTTCTAATGTGGATGGACAGTATTGCAAGTAGGGATGTTAATGGTTAACCCAGTGGCAGTACTGCTTTTAACCATTTAACCAGTTAAACTGGATTTTACATCTCTGCTCATTTGCAAAGGACCCCCATCTCCCTGAGCTCTCAGCCACTGAGTGGAGCTACCCAGGGCCAGCAAGGAGGAAAAGTTACTGTAGCGGGCTCCACCTGTGTGCTGGGTTCAGAGCCATTGTGCAGAAGCAGGGAACCAGGCAGACTTGTTCTCTAACATTCCCCACTGAGCCCCCAAATACCATAGTGCACATGATCCAAAAAATCTCTAATCTGGGTCTGCAAACTGCTTCCTATTCAGATAATATAAGAAAATTGTATGCTCTAAAGGGAAGAGACTTGTCTTTCTGTATTGTTGTGTGGCATCAACATAATGAAGGCCCAGTTCTATTCAGAGCTCTGTCTATTGTGCAGTACAAATCTCTATACTGTAGGGGTCCTTTTTGTTCTGTATCTAAATTGTATTACAATCTAATTAATTAGAAGAAAAAAGAATATGTGATGTGTGTAACTTTAAAATGTTCTGCACAGAACACATTTTATTAATTTTTGGTATGTGATTTGTACAGTCAATACACTTTGTTCTTGCCCTCTTTGCTTGGACACTTTTAATCAGTATAACATTTAGAAAATATTTGTCTGCAGGAATATCATTCTTTCAGTGAGTCCAATGTTGTAAGATATTTATAGAACAAACTATTGGCAGGTCCTTAAAATATCAACTTTATGATTCATGTTTTGGCAGGTAATTGACTTTGTGTTCTCTCATGAAATACAGTATTATAAAGTTGGTAAACTAAAAATCTGTTTCCAGAAAATAGTATGTTTATTTTGTATATGGAAAGTATTACCAGAGTTTTTTAAAAAGAATATTTGCTTACATTTACATCATAAAATGGGGACACAAGGAGTTCCAAACATTCTTTGGTTGAAATCAGAATTTGTCTTTTCATAACCCCTGTCTTGTTCATATAGGTTTTTGAACCTGGCTCTACCTACTTCAAACCTCACTACGCTTTTTAAGCAGTGGTGGTCCTCCAAACTAAAGACTGCCTTATGTGCTTAACTTCATGCACAAAGTACATTGAAACCAAAGAAGCTTCATGTATGCATAAAACAAGAAGTCCTTGCAATATTGAAGCTTAACGGTCTAATTCTTCAAAGCATCAAGATTTTAAGAAGCTCCAAGATGGCTTGAGTCCATATTTTAACTTAAATGCTTTTTTAGAGGCAGGAAGCTGCTTTCTGCTATCTGTGACTCTCTCTCAGGTCATTCAGTAAAGGAAGTTAAAGATGCACTATGAACAGAATTGAAAAAAAATGAATTACATAGAAATCCTTGCATCTATGTAGTATTTTTTCTGCTTTACAGTAACAAATTAATACTACTAAAATATTAAAATATAATTGAATTACATTTGTCTTAAATACTGCAAGACTGTAGTACATTTGAAATCATCAGAGCTCTACCTAAGGTTGCAGCTGCAACAGCAATTACGATTTATCCATTCCAAGAAAGCTCTGGCTGTGCCCTTGAAACCTTTACATTCTGGACAGTATCCAAACAAAAAAAAATCACATCACTCTCTCTCTTTAGATGTTTCTTTTCCACTCCTGTATGAGCTCTAAAATGGTAGCAGACGCCATTTTAAAGAAATATAGAAGAATGTCTCTAAAACAAGTGGTTCTGAGGTGAGCTGAAACAATGCAGTCTTTTTAGAGTGTAAACAAACTCTAGTATGCCTATTTTTTCAACCTCTGAGCTTGGTAAATTAATTAAAGTCAAAGCCGAGATCCTGTGCAGTAGACGACCATTCTCATCCTTGTTAGCATTGAAGTGTAGTGCCAAAGTAAAGCTGGTCAATGAAAACCAAATGGAAATGGGGCCTAGGAAGAGCCTGCTTTTCAGAAACAAGTGTACATTTTGAAAGGCATTTCACATGATGCGATGAAAAATGTAGTAAAATAACAGTAAATTCACAGGGAAACTACAGCACTTGAATTGTCTGGTTTTGCTCTCATCCCTTGATCTTTTGACAGAAGCCTGTACAGAGATATGCCATTCTTCATTAATTTGTTTGTATATTTACACTCCCATTGCCTGTTGTGTCAGGGTACATGTCCCCGGGTTACGTACAAGATAGGGACTGTAGGTTTGTTCTTAAGTTGAATCTGTATGTAAGTCGGAACTGGCGTCCAGATTCAGCCGCTGCTGAAACTGACCGCCAGTTCTGACTTACATACAGATTCAACTTAAAAACCCCAAGTCAGCTGCTGCTGCTGAAACTGATCAGCAGCTGATTCCAGGAAGCCCGGGGCAGAGCAACTGTGCCTCGGGCTTCCTGTAGTCAGCGCTGGTCAGTTTCAGCAACGGCTGACTTCGGGACGTCTGGGGCAGAGCAGCTGGGGTGCTGCTGGGTTGCTCCAGTAGCACTGCTCCTCAGCGCTACTGGACCAACCCAGCAGCACCCCAGCTGCTCTGCCCCAGGAGTCCTGATTCAGCCGCTGCTGAAACTGACCAGCAGCGGCTGAATCAGGACGCCTGGGGCAGAGCAGTTGGGGTGCTGCCGGGTTGGTCCAGTAGTGCCCAGAGCGGCACTGCAGGACCAACCGGCAGCGCCCCAGCTGCTCTGCCCCAGGGTCCACAACAAAAGCCTGGTCTGCTGGGGGGGGGGCACACTAGCTGCACCCCCCCCAGCAGACCAGGGACACCGAGAGCAAAGCGGCAGCGGGGGAGTGCCTCGCCTCTGAGGCTTTGCTCTGGCGCCGGACCGCTTTGCTCCCGGTGCCCCTGGTTTGCTGGAGACGGTCCCCAGCAGACCAGGGGCATCGGGAGCAAAGCGGCAGCCGCGGCGGGGTCCCCGCGCTTCTGAGGCTTTGCCAGAGCAAAGCCTCAGAAGCGCGGGACCCCCCGCAGCTGCGGGTTCGCTCGCGGTGTCCCTGGTCTGCTGGAGACGGTCCCCAGTAGACCAGGGGCACCGCGAGCGAACCGCAGCAGCGGCGGGGTCCTCCGCTTCTGAGGTTTTGCTCTGGCAAAGCCTCAGAAGCGCGGGAACCCGCCGCTGCTGCGGGTTTGCTCGCGGTGCCCTGGTCTGCTGGAGACGGTCCCCAGCAGACCAGGGGCACCGGGAGCAGCTTTTCTTGCCCCGGAGCTCAAGGTGGCTGACCGTTGCCTGTGAGCTCCGGGGCGAGAGAGCCCCGTTCGTAAGTGCGGATCCGACATAAGTCGGATCCGCGTAAGTCGGGGACTGCCTGTATAAGCATTTGGCTGTTTTATAATCTAACGTTCTTTAATTCTGTATACTGCAAAATGTAAACCTAAATGGTGTGTTTTGTATTTTGAACTTTATTTTACATTCCTTTAAAACAATTTACATTTTTCAGTATCTCCTTATTGTTCTGTAAGTTACGATGTAATATACTAATATGAGAGAATCGCTTTCTGCCTTTAGCCTTGTACAGTGAGAAAACAAATATTTGGCATTTATATATCTAAACCTGACCTTCAGATTCCCTGCAAACGACTCACAAGGTATGTGGGCGAAGGGGAAGAAGTATGGCTTAACAAGCAAAATTTAAAAGAAACTTTGACAGACTCTTAAAAGCTATTTTGCACTGAAGGTGTTTAAGGACTTCGTATGCTCAGATACCAGCTTTTAAGTATTCTAGAAAAGCTAAAATTAGCTACTGTCATATTGTTTCCATTGTGGAGAAATGCATAGTCCTCCCTTAAATTCCCATTATAAGTTTGTTTTTATATGCCTGTGCTGAGTTTGTTATTATATGAAAGGGTTAGAAGCATGAGGAAAACATGCTTAATACATTTACACCTGAGCAATGACTCATAATGCAAAGACACTTTAAAAGGTAGATAAAAAAGAATGCAAAGATTATGAGGGCTATTATATAGACACAGTAAGTAGATTATGTGACAATGAAGCATATATTTCATTTAAACCATCATACCATTAAAATTGATTGCACTTTAAAACTACCAGATACTGTGTGGCTGTAAATTGTATTAATCAGGCCTCTGAAGAAGAGGTGGATCCTGAAGGAAGGAAGCATGCATTAATCTAGGATGTGTTTCTGTGTTCAGAAATGTGGAGTTTCAAAGATGAAAGCTGGACATTGAATTTTCTTTCACACACTTTGGGTGACAGGTCAATGGCATTTTTAATAACTTACAGTGTTTGATAAAGGAACAAAACAAAACCTAATGCAAAAATAACATGTCTGCATTTTATTTTTGAAGCCACACTTTAGCCATTAGTGATAAAGTACTTCATATAGGTTAATGAAGGGGGAATTTTACCAATTTTTTTATTTATAGGTTTCTGAAGTGTTACTACTGGACTGACTTGTTCAGAGACATTGGTTAAGTACAGCAGTTTGGTATAACTTTTTTTTAAAATTGTTGCAGTCTGGTCAGGAGTACCCTCAGAATCCAAAATATCTCTTTTTATCAGAATAATCCATCTTTTGGGGAGGAATCTCTGAGGACTAGGAGCTCCGTACACTGAATATGCACCTACGTTACCTGTCCATAGGGCAGGTAATCATACATGCTACATAGGGTGCAATAAACAGGTTAACTTCCACTCTGCTTCTGGGCTTCTGCCTGCATTCTCTCGTATAGCTAATTAGGTTATCGATAGGGCTTTTATTAAAATCGGGTAGTTTTAGTAATATTTGAGTTTAAAAGTTTTAAAGAATGGCAAGAGTACGTCGTCCCCTTCCAACTCCCCCTCTAAACTCGCTCACTAAACTCCGTTAGCTGCTTCTGTTCACAAAGGAGGTTCTTTGAGCCTTACTACAAGTTTGGACAAAAGGGATCCAGTGGATATAATGTACTTAG
Organism: Pelodiscus sinensis; assembly: GCF_052426305.1. Lineage (NCBI taxonomy): Eukaryota > Metazoa > Chordata > Testudines > Trionychidae > Pelodiscus > Pelodiscus sinensis. The sequence goes on along the minus strand of NC_143067.1, from coordinate 19,319,262 downwards.
ATTTCCAGAAAGCTTTTGACGAGGTCCCTCACCAAAGACTCTCAAGTAAGTTGTCATGGGAAAAAAGGAAAGGTCCTCTCATGGTTTGATAACTGGTTAAAAGACAGGAAACAAAGAGTAGAAATAAATGGTAAGTTTTCAGAGTGGAGAGAGGTAACTAGTGGGGTCCCCTAAGGGCCTCCTGGCACCAATCCTATTCAGCTTATTTATAAATGATCCAGAGAAAGGGATAAACAGTGAGGTAGCAAAATTTGCAGATGATACCAAACTGCTCAAGATAGTTAAGACCACAGCAGACTTCAAAGAGCTTCAAAAAGATCTCACCAAGCTAAGTGATTGGGGAACAAAATGGCAAATTAAATTTGATGTTGATAAATGTAAAGTAATGCACATTTGGAAAAAATAATTCCAATTATACATACAATATGTTGGGAACTAATTTAGATACAATTACTCAAAAGAGAGAGTTCTTGGAGTCATTGTGGATAGTTCTCTGAAAACATCCACTCAGTGTTAAGCAGCAGTCAGAAAAGAAAATAGAATGTTAGGAATCATTAAAAAAGGGATTGAGAATAAGACACAAAATATCCTATTGCCTCTATATAAAACCATGGTACTCCCACATCTTGAATACTGCATACAGATGTGGTCGCCTCATCTCAAAACAGATATATTAGCATAGGAAAAGATTCAGAAAAGGGCAACAAAAATGATTAAGGGGACGGAACCGGTCCCATATGAAGAGAAATTAAAAAGACTTGGACTTTTCATCTTAGAAAAGAGGAAATTACGGGGGGATATGATAGAGGTCTATAAAATCATGACTGGTGTGGAAAAGCGGAATAAGGAAAAGTTATTTACTTATTCCCATAACATAAGAACTATGGGTCACCAAATGAAATTAATAGGCAGCAGGTTAAAAACAAACAAAAGAAGTTTTTCTTCACTCAGCACACAGTCAACCTGTGGAACTCCTTGCCAGAGGATGTGAAGTCTAGAACTTTAACAGGGTTCAAAAAAGAGTTAGTTAGATTAACAGAGGTTAGATCCATCAATGGCTATTAGCCAGGATGGGTAGGAATGGTGTCTCTAGCCTCTGTTTCTCTGGAGGTGGATGATTGCGGAGGGATCCCGTGAGGATTACCTGTTATGATTCCTTCCCTCTGGGGCATCTGGTATTGGCCACTGTTGGCAGACAGGATACTGAACTAGGAGGACCATTGGTCTGACCCTGTATGGCCGTTCTTATGAACAATAGTAGATTACTAAGGTATCTGCTAGAGTGCATGTTGACTTTTCCCAAATAAGTTATGTTCATCTATGTGTCTGAAAATTCTGTTCTTAACTATAATTTCAACTAATTTTCCTAGTACTAATGTTAACATTTACCCGTCTGTAATTGCCAGGATCACCTCTAGAGCCCTTTTTAAATATTGGTGTCACATTACCTATTCCAGGCATTAGGTACAGAAGCTGATTTAAAGGATAAGGTGCAAACCAGAGTTTATAGTTCCACAATTTCACATATTAATTTGTTCAGAATGCTTGGGTGAATGCCATCTGGTCGCAGATAAACTGTTAAGTTTATCAGTTTGTTAAAACCTCCTCTAATGACACCTCAAGTTGGGACAATATCTCAGATTTGTCATCTCTGTTTTTGTCATCAGAGCAACCAATACTTTTTCCTTAAAACACCACGTCAAGCACCTCATTATTCAAATTAATTGAGTTAATGTAAAGCCTCCTTTTCGTTTCATTCAGTTTTCTCCTAACAACTGTTAGGTATCCTGATGAATCTTAGTGATAGAAACAGGAAGATGATGTATTTAATAATGTTATCAAGGCATATTTAAAAATGGAAGTGTATTTATGCACACACACACAATTACACGTGTATATGAACATGATACTTACACACATTGTGGTCAGATCTTTCAACTTAGTTTTGTAAAGGTAGACTCAAAAATGCATCTGTGCAGTGAATTGGGGAGGAAAAAACAGTAATAGTAATCATGTAGTTAAAGCCTTTATAATAATACCTACTTAGAAGGGAACCAAATTAACTTTGCATAAGCAATCCTAATTTTTTGAGTATTTCACTTTGAAACCTTGATGACAATAATGGTGATTTAGTTTTTTGTGTATAATTTCTAAAAAGCAAACAGAAACAAACAGAAGGTTCATTATGTATCATCACATAACTCACAGGGGTCATCCATAAGATTGGGATCTTTAGATCCGCTACTTAAATCTCTGCTACTTGTGCTAACACCATAAATTATAATACTAGTAGGTTGTTATCCTCTGTGTGAACCACTATTAGAAGCAAATGAAACACTTTGTTGGTGGGTTTCGTAGATGTTTGCTGGTAGCATAGAAAGAGTGAAGCTCAGGAATCCTGGCTTCCATTTCAAGCTCTGGAGGAAAGTGTTCTGTAGTAAGCACTGACTTCACTGACCCATCCCCACCCAGCCAGTCCCAGTTACCACTCCACTGTGTTTTTGACTGTGTCTTCTCGCCATGCCATTCCCAGTTCGCTGTCCACACTGAATACCAATCTTAAACCCTCTTTTGGGACTCTTTCCAAACTCATTCCCAGCATCTTGGCTCCATGTAAAATCTGTTACCATGTTCCATATCATTTTCCCTACATTCTTCTTTTGTTCCTGATGTGTCAATATCAAGCAGCTTCTTCCTTTTAAGTCAACAGCAGCTCATTGAGCGCTCATAAGACACAAGTTCCCTGCTCTCAGGATCAAGACCCAACATGACCCAGAGTAACCGAGAGCTGCAGTTACAGAAAAAGTTCTGCTGATCTCCAGTCTGGAGTGTGCTCAGTACAGAAGAAATGTTTGATTTGGCTGCTAAAATCAAGACACCACTAAGCATGCTCAAAGTGTAATGTTTTAAATATATATGACTTGGCCAAATTTAAGCAGATTTTTATCATGGAAAGAAGAAAAGCCACATCCCTGAATCAGATTATACCTGCAAAATTTCAAGCCCCTGCTCCAAAGCATGAGAATGCTCTAGTTTCTGAAAGAAATGATCACCACAATTTTAACATGGGCCTATTTTTCCTTAGCCTATTTCTCAGATATAGTGGAAAAGTTTTGACTCAAATCTTCCAGAAACATTGAGCCTGACACAGGCACCCAGCATGGAAAACTTCAGCCCAAACAGGTAAAGTTTGCCAAAAGTAACAGTCAACTGAAAAGGCAGGCTGGTAGAAAGAGTTGGGCAATCCCTAATAGGCAATGCTACCATCCCTGCCTATAATTTATCTATTTAAGGTGAACATTGTCCTTTAATCTATCAAAATGGATAACAATAATTTTTCATCCTTTTTTCCATTTATGGGCAAAATTGCACATCTTTGATAATGAATAAACAGTAACCGTAACAGTAATAAACAGTATCACCATAGTTCACCAATAAAACATTACTGAAATTGCATTAAAGACTCTTGACTTTTTTAATTGGCAAGGAAAAATTGTGTTGAATATTCTAGTTGAGATTATTTTTAATAATGTAAATTAACCTGTTTCTGACATTTTTTTTCATATTTGATTTGAAAACTATATTTCTACTTTGCCACAATATGAAGTACAGGCAGTCCCCGGGTTACATACAAGATAGGGACTGTAGGTTTGTTCTTAAGTTGAATTTGTATGTAAGTCGGAACTGGTACATATTGTAGGGGAAACTCTAGCCAAACATTTCTCCAGAGCTCAGTTTTATTCTCCCACACCTCACTTCCCTCAGTCCTTTATTCTCAAGCTGAGGTGTCTGCTGAGAAAAGCCACTCCGCGTCTCCCTGGTCTGCTGGGTTTGGGGGGCGCTAGCTTCGCGTCTCCCTGGTCTGCTGGGGAAGGCTCTAGCTTCGCGTCTCCCTGGTCTGCTGGGGGGAAGCAGCTAGCGCGGGGTTGCCTCACCCCGTTTGTAAGTAGGGATCCGATGTAAGTTGGATCCATGTAACCCGGGGACTGCCTGTACATAATTAGTCATTGTTAAGGTAATGCAGGAATATGTGAGCACTCTTCCTCTGACTTCCCTTACTCCTCGTAAAATGAGAGTTACAGGAGTCGGAGTAAGAACTCCTTCAGCTCGACATTATTTTGACATTATGTCAGAATAATTGCTTGTAGTGTAGACACGGACTATGTTATTTCGGAATAATATCACTGCTGTGTAGACCTAACCAGAGGCTGTTAAGTTGAGAGCCTGTATAGAGGCAGTAGTGCAGGAAGCAGGTGGCTCCCTGGGAGTAAGGCTGTTAATTGTGTAACTGCTCAAAATCATCTTCTAGGGTACATTCTAGGAATGTTAGAAATTGTGTATTTCAATAAGAACGGCCATACAGGGTCAGACCAATGGTCCATCTAGTCCAATATCCTGTCTGCCGACAGTGACCAATACCAGATGCCCCAGAGGGAAGGAATCATAACAGGTAATCGTCACGGGATCCCTCCCCAGTCATCCACCTCCAGAGAAACAGAGGCTAGGGACGCCATTGATGGACCTAACCTCCATGAATCAATCTAGCTCTTTTTTGAACCCTGTTAAAGTCCTAGTCTTCACCACATCCTCTGGCAATGAGTTCCACAGGTTGACTGTGTACTGAGTGAAGAAAAACTTCCTTTTGTTTGTTTTAAACCTGCTGCCTATTAATTTCATTTGGTGACCCCTAGTTCTTATATTGTGGGAATAAGTAAATAACTTTTTCTTATTCACTTTTTCCACACCAGTCATGATTATATAGACCTCTATCATATATCCCCCCTTAGTCTCCTTTTTTCTAAACTGAAAAGTCCAAGTCTTTTTAATCTCTCTTTATATCGGAGAGATTAAAAAGACTTGGATTTTTCATTTAGAAAAGAGGAGACTAAAGGGGGGGGAACGATAGAGGTCTATAAAATCATGACTGGTATGGAAAAAGTATGACTGGCGTAAAAAATAATCGTGTAACCGCTAAAATTCATTTGGGAGCGGGTTTGACATGGTTAACTGGTACATTAACCGATAAGCACTCGTTTATTGGTTAACCGGTTAATGACTACTCAACAGATATCCCTAGTGCATTGCTTAGCCTGTTTTCTATGTTTTAGCAGTTTTCCTTAGAGCCACTCCTATCCTTAAACTATTAAGCATTTCATTTAATTGCCTAATTTAATTTCTTTGAATTGATAATGTGTAACTCATTATCATAAATGACTCTACTTTCATGTGGGCTACGTCTACACTGGCAGCTTCTTGCACAAGAACTCTTTTGTGGAAGAGTCCTTGTGCAAAAACTCTTCCACAAGAGAGTGTCTACACTGGCATGTGCTTTTGCGCAAGAGATGTGCTTTTGCGCAAGAGCATCCATGCCAGTGTAGACTGTCTTGTGCAAGAAAGCACTGATGGCCATTTTAACGATAAGGGCTTCTTGCGCAAGAAATTCATATTGCCTGTCTACACTGGCCTCTTCTGGAAGAGCTCTTGCGCAAGAAGGCTTCTTCCTGAAAGGGAGCATCAGAGTTCTCGCGAAAGAAGCCCTGATTTTCTACATTACAACGTCAGTTTACGTGCTCAAGAACGCGTGACCAGCGTAGATAGGAGGCATGTTTTTGCGCAGGAGTGGCCATTTTCGTGCAAGGACGCGTCCGTGTAGACACAGTCGTGGCTTTTGAGGGGAAAATACAACCTTTAGAATGACTGCTGTCTTCTGTAATTTTATATTTTGAAGAATAAGAGGTGCATGTAGATTTCACCTTACATGTATAACTTCACCTGTATGTTAGAAAGTCCAAATGATAGAGCTGCAGACTAGTAGCCAAATTGCTTCTTGGAGACAAATGCATATCCTTCATTGTATGCTAGTGTAACATACTCGGTTTTGTCAACAAGTTGACATTATGCAATTTCTTGCATTGTTTTTTTTTTTTAAATAAGCAGTAGATAAAATTGAAAACACGACTAAGTTTAGAGTGCTAATCATCAAAAAATCTAAAGCCTTTGTACACTGGTTGAATGTTAATCATGTTTACAATTATTGTTTACAGTGATTCTATAAAAGGAGTATTGAAGATGTTTACTTTCACATTGTCACAATAGAGATTTTACATTTAAAAAAACAAATTTGAAATATTTTTAAAAGAAGTGTTCTAGTCAAATTGTAGTGTTTAAATGCAGTTGGGACTAAAAGTACTATAACCATATTGAATCAAGGAGATTTTATAATTAAGACTTGAAAGAAACAAGGATGGACTGTTGTATTTAAAAGCATTAAGGACTTTTGTCAGTAGCAAAGAATTGAATTGAAGGAAGGTTTCCTGCTTCAGTGAATAACTTTATCTGTGACATCTTTCTTTTAAAGTTTTCATAGGTAATTACAGGTCTGTCAGTTTTATGAGCTTCGATGTTTCATATCTCTGTTTTAATATTCTAGCAATAAGATTATCTGGTTTTTTGTATAACTTAACTCATTATTCTCTTATGATTTTTCTTCCCAGTCTCCTGGGGGCTCTCAACCAGTGTAACTCTGATGGAGCCAAATGAATGTTAGTCTCTTTTTCCAATTGTAATAATGTTTATTAAATCCTTTCATGCAAACGTATCCACTGGCATTGTACAGTGACATTGTAGTTCACAGGACCAAGAGTTTTACTGCACCCTTCTTTGCCAGTATTTGAACTCTGAGCTTGCTTTGAGAAATCTCTGGCAAATCATTAACAAAAAATTGCTGTTAGATAAATAATTTTATTTCTGAAAAGCTAATTTCTTTCTGCTCTTTACAGCCAGTCTTTATTTCTGTCTTTTTTTCTTTCTTTTGCTTTGCTTATAAAGAAAAGCAAATGAACTCCTATGTTGATGTCATTTTAGCAATCCAGTAGGAAAGCGATTATTATTTCATTTGTGAGGTAGCTTAATCCTACATATGAAGTGTATGTGTTAAATGAGATATAAATTAATTAATTAAAATTAATTATTTTTTCCTTCAAATGAAGTTCCGTGTAGGATCCTGAAATAGGAAATAATTATTTTCAGGGTTTGTGAATATAACTCTACAATTTAAAGCACTTCTTTGTCTTTCTGAATGTGTATTCCTGTCTCCCTATCACCTCCATTTTTTCTTCATTTAATTAGAAAAGAGTCAGAGTTAACTAATATTGGATATGGTTAAAATATGATTCTGCAATGAAAGTAAAATTCTTTTGCTCAGGTGGTAGTGTTTCCTTATGCTGCTTTACATTAAGAAATTATGAATAAAGATTAGGGATGTTAAATTGCATTTAATCAGGTAATCGAGTAGTTAATGGAATTAAGAACTGGCAGTTCTTAATATATTTAAAAAGCAGAGGTGCAGCATCTGGGACTGGGCGCATGCCGGGACAGCTAATTCCTGGCTTGTGCCCGGTCGCTCTACTATGTCTCTGCCTTCCTTTCTCTCTCTCCCCCCATCCCCCCCAAGACAGTGCTTGCGGGAAAACGGCTTTTAAATTGCTTCCCCCCACAGCACTGGCTTCAGCTTCTCCCACCCCCACTGCTGCCTCTCTCTGATAGAGGCAGCAAGGGGGGGAAGCAACTAGTTGAGTCACTACTCGACTACCGAATAAGCATATGCTTATCAGGTAATCAGGTAGTTGACTAGTCGCTTACATCCCTAGTAAAGATTTATGTTAATCACAAAACTAGAGATGTTAGATATCAGGTAATAGAATAATCAAGTAACCGCATGAATTCCTATTGGTTATTCGACTATTATATAGCTCCATGGGGGTTGGGGGCTTGCAGCCAGTGCGCACCAGCCCCACTCCCAGGGAGCTCGCTGCCACCTCAAGTTGCTGCCTCTCTATTAGAGGCATCAGTGCAGAGTGCCAGGCCGTATTGGTCCTCAAGGAAAGCCAGTTTAAAAAACCAGCTTCTCACACAGATGCAGCAGCACTGGGTGGTAGGCAGCCCTTGTCTACGAGGGGTCTGAGCTCTCTGTGAGATATAGAGAGCCTCTGTCCACGTGGAGCTCAGACCTCCCCCCGCCCCGCGGACAGTAACTGCTGCCATAAAGCAGCCTCTGCCTGCAGTGGGCCCAGGCTCTCTGCAGACAGAGATTGCTCTGCAGGGAGCTCAGACTCCTCCTGTAGACAGAGGCTGCTTCGCAGTAGCTTCCCTTTGCCCAACCCTCTCCCCGTGCTGCTGTGTCTGATAGAGACAGCAACTGGGGGGGGACAGGTGGCACTGCAGACTTGGTGGTGGGGAGAACAGACTTTTGAGCCAGCACCCCACCAGCTCCTTCTTCACAACTCCTGCCCTTGTTGCCTCTGATACAGAGGCAGCAAAGGGTGGGGGGAATTGTGAATAGTTGACAAGATTAACCGATAAGCCTAGGCTTATCGATTAATCATATAGTTGACTACTTGTTTACATCTATATACAAAACTAGTTTGTTAAATGTTTACTAAAACTGCATTTTGTTGTCTGAAATTCTTTGGTTTTCATTTATTGTGTTCATCCTAGTTTCTGTTTGTGTGGCAAACAAAATACAATTTCACACAATCTTGGAAAAGGCAGCATCTGGTAGTATTTCATAGAGTCAGGAAAGGTTGTCTTTATCTGATGTAGGCTAGGGGTGGCCAACCTGTTAGAGACAAAGAGCCAAAATAGTGGTGGGTAGAGTGCTCACAGAGTGGGAAGTTGTTGGGGGGGGGGGGGGAGGGAAGGGGAAGGCCATGCCAGAGGAAAATGGGGGGAAAATAGGTCCCAGGGCATACCATCACAAAAAAGGGAAGGGGCTAGAGGGGCAAGCTCTGGGAGGGAATTTGGGTACAGGAGGAAGTAGAGAAGAGGATGCTCAGAGAGGGGGCGCCAGGCTGGAGAGTGTTGGGGGCAGGTGAGGGTTGGGGTGCTGAGCAAGCCACAGGCTGGTGGCTGTGAGGGTGCAGGAGTTTGGGCTGGGATACATGAGGGACTCAGGTCAGGGAGGTTGGGAGTATGATGAGCTCAGGACACAGGTTTGCAGTGTGTCGATGGTGCAGGAGTGTTGTGGCTGGGGATGTGGGGGGTCAGAAGTTTGAGGAAGTGAGAGGCTCAGGACAGGGGGTTCCAGTGTATGATAGTTTCAGGTTTGGTGTCTGAGTGGTTGGAGGAGTGTTATGATGCTGCGGCCAGATGGGGGTTTGGCCCCAATTGGGGGCTTGTTGGCCAGGCTTCATTTTTAAATAAAATATTATGTCCAACACAAAATGTTTCAACATTGTCTTTACTTATGGGAGGGACTGGGAAACTGTTATGAGTCAGGGGTCATTGACCCACAGAAAAGTCAGTCAGGACCACACAAGTGAGATGCAAAAAACAACCCCTTTAAAAACATAGTCATACCATTCTCTATGAAAATTGATAAATGTTTCTTTAAAAGTAGTTTTGTCATAAATTTCAAAGCTTTAAGAAAGGAGAAGCTAGGCATCAGGTAACTTGATAATCTTTTGGTACTCAAATCTATTTTAGGTAATGTAGTAGCTCCCATTATAGTAGTGTCTGAGCATTACCCAATCTTCTAAGAATTTATGCTTGCTACACCTAGCATGAAGTAGCAAAATAGCATTATTATCTTCATTTTATAGATACTGACATGTCCACACTGGAGAACAAAGTACATTTTTACAACCATTATTTCTGACCTTTTAAAACTACACTTTTTTTCTCTAGTGGAGTCAAGATCTAAATTACTTTACCAGGATAATGTGTAGACTCTAGGATAAAGTTGGAAACTAAACCAAAGTGTTCCATGTCCCAAGTTAGTGCCTTGTCCCAGGTTAGTGCCTTACCACACTGGACTTACTGTCTGACATCTTGTGGAAATCAAAGTAGTAATGCTTTTCTTCTCTCTACCAGATTGCACAATTTTGGGGATTTTTTAAAAATCTGCTTATTTGATGTGTGCAGTGTGCTTGGCACAGCTAACATTTGTCCAATGCTAGCTCCACATCACAAGGATTTGACAGTCTAAATCAAACTTGAATTGTGAATAAATGTCTCAGACAACTGAGTGGTTGAAATGGTGAAACTACGGTATATTCTTATGTACAGACTTCATACTGTCTAAAAACAACAGCAAGCAATGCCATCAGAATGGTATCATCATCTCGTGAACTGGCTTGAAGAAGCTCTAAGTCACTAAATATTTGTGTAGTGTCAGAACTGGAGGAGTGAAGATAGTTTGAGATATACAAAGAATGGTATTAAAAGTCTGGTCATATATATGATTACTGTAGGAGACTATTAAACTTGGATATATTTTGCACACACATTGTTTGTTGCAAAGTCCAGCACCAAAATTTTAGGTGCTGTGCAACCTTAATTCAGCACCTTAGTGCATATTCATTTTGACATGGTCTTTAACTAAATGATCAGATACTATTTTTCCCCACACACACAACAGGTGCACAAGATGCACCTGCTCCAGCAATGAATCAGAGTTGTGTTCTGAAGGAAGCTGTTATCTATAAGATCCCTGCCCCATATGATGAACATTTTGGAAGAAGCATAGCAAATGAGAGAGAGTTGCAGTAAAACAGGGCACCTCATGATTAAGGTAGCTGAATGTCGTCATGGAGAGCTGGAGTTTCTCTTCTTAGAGCTCTTCTGTGGTGCTAGTCAAGTCACTAAAAGCAAACTGTTCATTGTGAATTTTCCTAATTTTATGAGTGCCCAGTTAGAGAAACTGTAGACTCCTTTCAAAAGTGCTGAGCATTCACAGCTGCAGCTAAAGTAAATGAGAAATGTACTTAAATATAGAAAGTACTATATAATACTAAAGTATTCAGAAAAAGCAAGTCCTAGGTTTTTTGTATTTGGCACCCAAAAATTAATAGATACTTTCTTATCTTAATCTTGTTGAGCCTCAGCTCTCTGTCTGTAAAATGGTGATGACAATACCTGTTTATTTCACTGGGGTGTTTTTAATATCAATGAATGTTTGTGAAGCACTCAGATTCGGTAGTGGTGAATTCCATAGGAAAACGTAAGTGTTCATAATAGTGTTAAAATAATGTTAAGTAAAAAGACTAGGGCTATACACTGAATAATGGGAATAAAACAAAAGAAAATAGCTGCTTATTAGTTGAACACCATCCGTTCTGCTCACTTAATGAGGCAGGGTCCCTGGAAAAATGTGTGATCATATGATTGCCAATGCATATGCACAGGTAGACCAGTTTAAAGTTGCACAGTCTTAAGTCCAGCACTTTCTATCTTTAGTATTTGAGTTTGCAGCCGTAATCTTTGTACATTCGTTTGTGTAATTTCCTACATTCCTAAAAAAGCTACCTGAAAACACAGAAATTTCATCATGTGACATCACGTTCACATGCATGGCCATCAGCAGGATTAGATGCACTGCACAGATAATCTTTCACTGAAACTGATGGAGCAGCACATGGTAGTCGTTAATGTTGTCACTCTAAATGTGGGCTAGCACTGGTGGTGTGAATGAGATATTCATTGTTAGTGACTTTCTCAGATATTTGCTAGCAGGATTTGAGATTCTTAGGTTCCATGCTAAGCTCTAGAGGGAATTGTGCTGTAGGGGGCAAGAAGTCTTCTGCCCATTCCCCCAAGATTGATCTCTTCTGCCCTCTCCCCTCCAACCTGTCCCTTTCCCAGTTTCAGACCAGCACCAGTCTTCTCATGTAAACAATCTGTGTCCACTGTTCAGATTTCTTGTCCTAGTCTCTCTTGCCCAGCCAGTCCCATTTCCCCTTTTCTTAGCTCTTCTTCCAATCTGTCTCTCGTGTCATCTCCTCCAATTCCCAGGCAGTTTCTCTTCTAGTCCCTTTCTACTCCTTTCCCTCTTCTCTGGACCAGCTTTTGTTTCCCCTGCATTGGAATCATAGATCTTACAATAGGAAGAGTTGGGCAACATTAGTTATAGACATTGCTACTAGCCCTACCTAGAACACCTGCATCAGCTAAATAAGACCAGCTTCAGAAGTATATCAACAGAATCATTATTAGATCAAAACCCAACCTGCCCATTTGATTACCAGCATGCCATGGCTGTTTATGGTAATGCTGCTTGTTATACTATGCTCTTTGGAAGAAGAACTCCTATTCATTCAGGGGTAAGGCCTATTACCTAGTTAGGATACCTTTTTGTAATGGATCACAGAACTCTGAAATTATTAACATGTATGCTAGAAGATGAAAGAGATTTAGTTGTGGGGGTTTTTTATTGTAGATTATATGGCTTTTTGCATAAACATAGTTCATTTGGAATTGTCAGTTCAGGGCAACTGTGGAGAGGGGGCAATTGGGGGGCTGCAGGAGAGCTTCCACCCCCAGAAGCCTGCAGAGCCAGCCCAGTCCTCCCCATCGGGGGCTCGTACCCCATTCCTCCCTCACCTCCTTCCTCTTACCCTTCCCTAGCCCCCCTTCCTGATGTACAAAATAAAGGACAATTGTGTTCAAAAATAGAATCTCTCTTTATTGAACAAAACTGGGAAGACTGGGAAAAGGAGGCGGGAGAGGGGAAGAGAGAGGGTGGTAGAGGGCAGGGTAACTACAATGATGAGGGGTTTGGAACAGGTCCCATATGAAGAGAGGCTAAAGAGACTGGGACTTTTCAGCTTAGAAAAGAGGAGATGGATGGGGGATATGATAGAGGTCTATAAAAGCACGAGTGGGGTGGAGAGGGTGCATACAGAAAAGTTCTTCATTAGTTTCCATAATAGAAGGACTAGAGGACACCAAAGGAAAGGAATGGGTAGCAGGGTTCAAACTAATAACAGAAAGTTCTTCTTCACAAAGCAAATAGTCAACCTGTGGAACTCCTTGCTGCAGGAGGCTGTGAAGGCTACAACTAGAACAGAGTTTAAAGAGAAGTGAGATCAATTCATGGAGGTTGGGTCCATGGAGTGGTATTAGCCAGGGGGTAGGAGTGGTGTCCCTGCCCGAAGTTTGTGGAAGGCTGGAGAGGGATGGCACGAGACAAATGGCTTGGTCACTGTCTTTGGTCCATCCCCTCCAGTGTCCCTAGGGTTGGCCGCTGTCGGCAGACAGGCTACTGGGCTAGATGGACCTTTGGTCTGACCCAGTACGGCCATTTTAAGCTCAGGGCTCAGGGTCAGGGGTCTCAGTGGACCACCTTGATTTTCATGCACACCTGTTCCTGGGTGGCCAGGCTGGCAGCTCTCCTGCCCTAGACGGCCACTTTTCTGTGCCTAGTGCGGAGTTCGTGGACGAGGTCCACGATGTCTGCACTAGACCAGGCGGGTGCCCGCCTCTTGCGGTCCTGGGCAAGCTCCCGGGAGCCCCCAGCCTGGTCCCGGGAAGAGAGGGGAGGGCTGGGGGGCATGGGGTGGCTGGCTCGAGCTGTGCCAGGTCCAGGGTCTGCTGGCTGGGTGCTGGCAGGCTTGCACCTGGCACAGGCACCGTAGCCAGCCCGTGCCCCTTTAAGGGGTCTGGGGCCGGGAGCGGGGCAGACGAGTTTCCCTGGTGTTGGCCACCAGGGAAAGCTGGGGAGGCCTAGCCTCCCACTAGTTAGAATTAAGGGGCTACACAGCCCCTTAATTCGAACTAGTAAGTTCGAACTAGGCTTAGTCCTCGTAGAATGAGGTTTACCTAGTTTGAACTAAGCGCTCCGCTAGTTCGATTTAAGTTCGAACTAGCGGAGCGCTAGTGTAGCGCCTATCAAAGTTAATTCGAACTAACGTCCCAGGGCCAGGGCCAGCACCGGCATGTGCGGCACACCCAGATCCGGGGCCGGCACTGGCATGCGACGCGCACCCGGGGCTGGCACCGACATGCGCGGCGCATCTGGGACTGGAGCCGGCACCGGCATGCGCGGCGCGCCCGGGGCCAGCACCGACATGCGCCTCGACCCCGGGGCCAGGGCCACCCATGCGCCCAGGGCTGGCACCTGCCGCACGCCCAGGGGCGGGGCCAGCCCACATTGCTCCATGGGCGCACAGAAATGGCACAACGGGCACCGCGTTGGGAGCCACTGGTGTAAGGGATCGCTTTCTATGGTAGGTTGCAGATTGTCAATGATGAGCTGGGGAGGTTTTAGCCTGGGGGCTATAGGTGAGAACCAATGGTGTGTTGTTATATTTGTTGGGTCTATCTTGAACTAGGTGACTCCCAGGTTCTTGTCTGGCTCTGTCAGTCTGCTTCTTCACTTCCCCGGGATGGTATTTCAGTTTTAAAAATGCTTGATAAAGATCTTGTAGGTGTTTGTCTGAGGAATTGGAGCAGATATGGTTGTATCTTAAGGGTTCGTTGTTAGGGGCATGAAAGTTTAACCTGTTAACTGGTAAGCATCACTCTTAACAGCTGATGCTTACTGGTTCCAGTTAACTGGTGGAAATTGGAGCAGCTCCCTGCCCACTGCAGGCAAGGGGCTGCTCCAGCCCTGCCGGGTCCCCACAAACAGGGGTGCTCTAGCCTGGCCAGAGCAGCCCCTGTCTGCAGATGATGAGGGAAGGTTCTCTCCTGGATCAGTAACTAGTTAACAGATTAGTTATCCCTACCTGTTATTTCTTGTTTGCTTTCACAGTCATGCAAGATAAACAGCCAACCTCCTGTTCTTTGTGCTCCTTCTGAAGCTCTGGTACTGGATGTTGGAGACAGGATACTGGATTAGATGAACCATTAGTCTAACCATATGTGACTGTTCTTATGTTATCCTGTCTGCAGAGAAAATGACAACAATAGGGCAATATAGAAAGAGAGCACATTTTAATGGGTTAACTGGTTCTAGGATAATTTATATGGGAATTATTTCTTCAAAGGATGGTAAGAAAAGTAATCACAGACAAGAAATTCAAAGAGATGAATATAAAGCTCATTGGTCAGCAAGTGCGAAAGCTAATGAGCTTATCTCTGGAACTGAGAACAGATCTTCACTTAATCTTATAACTATTCCAGGATAATTTGTAGCATTTTAATGTGGCAATAAGAGTTTAGTGCATTCTTGGGCCCTGTTCGTGATATGGCAGGAAAAAAGCAATTTCATGCAATAGGAGTTAGCTTACATAAGAAAACAAGGAAGCATGGGAGTTTTGATCTTGCCTGTGTTTGAAGACAGTGGTTCCTTTGATCTGGGAGATATATCAAGGTGATGCAAAAGGAAGCATTCTCTCCCCATGTCCAAAAATGGTAATAGCAGTGAATACACTATTAAATGATAGACAGTTATCGTCTCTAAATGTATTTCCCTCTCCTCCCTTCCTCCCCCCTCAGAAAAGGTTGGTCTGGAGGGAAAGAATTGTTCCACCATGCAGTAGAAGCCTTTGTTCACTTTCCAGCTGTGTCACAGACTTTTTGTGAGAGCATAGCAAAATTATTTGATTGCTCGTTGCCTCAGTTTCCCCACTGTAGAATTAGATTAATATTTAACCTATTGAGGGTAAACATTGGAGGCATATACTGATGATGGGATCATATAATTATATAGTATAGTCACAGACTACCTTATTGTATTTTCTGTATTGCATTGGATAATATCTAAGGCCTTTCACATCATTCATTTCTCCAAACCCTAGCTGCCTTGGCACTCATGGACATAATTTGAGGCAATGAGGGAAGGCAGTTTCTTCTGTGTATCCAAGCCATTTTCTAGTCATAGATCTCCCTCTACCTAAGATCAGAAGTGAAGTTTTCTTTCTGGGACTTCTATCAGTAATTTCCCCAACTAACATTTCCAAGATCCAATTCAAGTACTCTTTGATGAAAGAAAGTATTAGAAATAGAGAAAATAACCACAATGTGTGTCTGAAAAATATGAAGAAGTTGGCCAATTTGGTTTTAACCTTTTTTAATAAAAGGCAGTGTGTAAGGTGCCTGAAAATCTTATATGACATAAGGTTTTTATTTCTCCAGCACACAAGCTGAAAGATTTTTTTTCTTAATTTAGTGTTTAGGTCTCAGATGTCAGTCATTCTAACTGGAGTCCCTGTTTTGTACATCCTGGTTTGGCTATTTCAGTTCAAGCATTAAGATTCAATTAGTGTTGGTGAAACTTTTAATCATGTTTTCTGTGAAAAAGGAGTAAGTGCTCTATTTTGCTTTATTCTTCTCTAAAAGGGTTAATAGTGACCAGATATTTAGACACTTAATGCAATCTGAAAGAGGGAAATAACATATTTAGATAAGCAAGATATAATCAGGTTGGCAAGGCCTGATGAAATTAGTCTAGAGTACTTGAGGAGCTAGCTGAATCAATCTCAGAATCACTAGCAATTATCTATGAGAATTCATGAAGGATGGGAAAGTTTCCAATCCAGTAGATTGGAGAAGGGCAAACAGTTGTATTTGTCTTTAAATATAGGAATAAAGAGAAGCTGGGGAATGATATACCGGTCACCCTAACTTCAATACCTATTGGAACAAATTATTAATCAATTTATATGCACATAAGGATACTAATAATAGCTAACATGGATTTGTCAAAAATCATTCATGCCAAGTCATCCTAATTTCCTTCTTTGCCTGGGATACTGTCCTAGTGGGTAAAGGGGAAGCTCTAGTTGTGATGAATTTTGATTTTATTAAGGCTTTGACACAGTCTCATCTGACATTCCCATAAGCAAAGTAGGGACATTACTGTGAGCTGGGTGCAAACATAGATAAAAGTCTGTATTCAGAGTAATTATCAAGGGTTTTCTGTCAATGAGGGGGTATGTATTCAGGACGGACCCACAGGGGTGAGGCCAGAATTTGATATTAATCAGTATTTTCATTAATTAATTGAATAAGGGACTGAAGAGTATGCTCATCAAATTTGCAGATGCTGCTTAGCTGGGAGGCCCTGGTAACATGTTGGAGGACAGAATTAGAACTCCAATCAACTTTAACAAATCAGAGACTCAATCTGAAATCAGCAAGATGAAATCCAATAAAAACAAATGCAAAGAACTACACTTAGGGAAGGAAAACTCAAATGTACAACTACAAAATGGGGAATATCTGGCTAGGCAATAATACATCAAAAAAGAAACTCGTTACAGAGAATCACACTGAATATGTGTCAACAATGTGATGCAGTTGCTAAAAATGCTGATATCATTTTGGGGTGTGGTAAACATCATATGTAAAACATAGGAAGATCATTGTCTTGATCTCCTTGGCACTGGTATAGCCCCAGCTGCAATATCGTGTCTAGTTCTGGGCTGCCCAGTTTAACAAAGATGTGGACAAATTGGAGAGAGTCCAGAAGAGATCAATAATTATAAAAGATGAGAAAACTTGAATTATAAAGAATGGTTAATGTTGAGAAAATGAGAGTGAAATTGAAGGAGGGAGAATCGCCTTTAAATGTGCAAAGGGCTATATAAAGTGGATAGTGATTATTTGTTTCCATGTCCTCTGAAGATGCAATAAAAGGTAATGGGATTAATCTGCATCAAGAGAGAATTAGATTAAATAATAAGAAAACCTTCTAAAAATAAAGGTTAGGTAAACACAAGCATAGGCTTTCAGTGAAGGGTCTTGAATCCCCTTCATTAAAGGCTTTTAAGAATAGGCACACACCTGTCAAGGATGGTCTAGGAATTCTTGTATGTTGTCTCAGTTCAGAAGACTGAATTTGGTGATCACTTTTGAGGTCCTTTCCAATCTACATTTCTTTGAGTCTGTACTTGACAAAAAAAAGTTTAGTTTTGATTGATTTCTGCATTTATTGCCAAAATAAATTCTTTTTTTGTATGTATTCCTGGAAGTATCATCACAAATATTCTTTAAAGATTAAGCTTTAATTTCTGGGGACTGTAGGACAATCCTGGAGGGTTAGCAACCCTACTTGCTTGCAGTGGAACTACAGGTTGGACTTCCCTGGTCTGGCACCCTGGAGGTCTGAGGGTATGTCTACACTACAGCGCTAATTCGAACTAACTTAGTTCGAATTAGTTAATTCGAACTAAGCTAATTCGAACTCATAGACTCATAGACTCCAGGGTCAGAAGGGACCATTATGATCATCTAGTCTGACCCCCTGCACAGTGCAGGCCACAAAATCTCACCCACCCCTCCTAGAATAATCCTCTCACCTATATCTCAGATATTGAAGCCTTCAAATACTTTGAAGACCCCAAGATGCAGGGATCCTCTAGCTGTGATCTGTACCCCATGCTACAGAGGAAGGCGAAAAACCTCCAGGGTTTCTGCCAATCTACCCTGAAGGAAAATTCCTTCCCGACCCCAAATATGGCGATCAGCTAAACCCTGAGCATGTGGGCAAGACTCATCAGCCAGACACCCAGAAAGTTCTCTATAGTAACTCCTATCATCCCTCCATTGACCTATTTCCCACTGATAATGAATGGTCAATTAGATACCAAGATCCTGTTATCTCATCAAACCATCCCCTTCATAAACCCATCTAGTTTAATCTTGAAACCAGATAGATCTTTTGCCCCCACTACTTCCCTTGGAAGGCCGTTCCAGAACTTCACTCCTCTAATGGTTAGAAACCTTCGTCTAATCTCAAGTCTAAACTTCCTACTAGCCAGCTTATATCCATTTGTTCTTGTGTCCACATTGGTATTAAACTTAAGTAATTCCTCTCCCCCCCTGGTATTTATCCCTCTAATATATTTAAAAAGTGCAATCATGTCCCCCCTCAGCCTTCTTTTGGTTAAAGTAAACAAGCCAAGCTTCTTGAGTCTCCTTTCATAAGACAGGTTTTCCATTCCTCGGATCATCCCAGTGGCCCTTCTTTGTACCTGTTCCAGTTTGAATTCATCCTTCTTAAACATGGGAGACCAGAACTGCACACAGTATTCCAAATGGGGTCTCACCAATACCTTGTATAATGGCACTAACACCTCCTTATCCCTACTGGAAATACCTCACCTAATACATCCCAAGATCGTATTAGCCTTTTTCACGGCCATGTCACAATAGCGGCTCATAGTCATTCTATAATCAACCAGGACTCCGAGGTCCTTCTCCTCCTCTGTTACTTCCAAATGATGTGTCCCCAGCTTATAACTAAAATGCTTGTTATTAATCCCTATATGCATAACCTTACACTTCTCACTATTAAATTTCATCCTATTGCTATCACTCCAATTTACAAGATCATCCAGATCTTCCTGTATGATATCCCGATCCTTTTCTGAATTGGCAATAGCTCCCAACTTTGTGTCATCTGCAAATTTTATTAGGACACTTCCACTTTTGGTGCCAAGATCAGCAATAAAAAGATTAAATAAAATTGGCCCCAAAACTGATCCCTGAGGAACTCCGCTAGTAACCTTCCTCCTACCTGACAGTTCACCTTTCAGTATGACCCACTGTAGTCTCCCCTTTAACCAGTTGCTTATCCACCTCTCAACTTTCATATTAATCCCTATCTTTTCCAATTTAACCAATAATTCCCCATGTGGTACTGAACTAACGGATCCAGACTAAAAAACTAGTTCGAATTAGCGTTTTGCTAATTCGAACTAGCATGTCCACATTAAGTGGACCCTGAACCGGGGTTAAGGATGGCCGAAAGCAGTGCTGGCAGGGCATCAGATGAGGACTTAGAGCATGGAGCTGCTGCCTCAGGCTAGCCGAGGGCTGTGCTTAAAGGGACCCGACCCCCACCCCGGATAGACAGTTCTCAGGGGTGCCCCGCTTGCAAAGCAGTCCTGGCTTGGATTGCCCGGAGTACCCACACTGGGCACATCACAGCACTCGGCCATCAGACCAGCTGTACTTGCCGCAGGCTGCCATCTCGGGAGAGGGAGCAATTGGGGGGCTGCAGGAGAGCATCCACCCTGAGAAGCCCACAGAGCCAGCCCAGTCCTCCCCATCGGGGGCTCGTACCCCATTCCTCCCTCACCTCCTTCCACTTACCCCTCCCTAGCCCCCATTCCGGATGTACTAAATAAAGAAAATGTGTGGTCAAAAATAGAATCTCTCTTTATTGAACAAAACTGGGGGAGACTGGGAAAAGGAGGTGGGAGAGGGGGAGAGAGGGGAGGGGAACTACAATGATCAGATGTTTGGAACAGGTCCCATATGAAGAGAGGCTAAAGAGACTGGGACTTTTCAGTTTAGAAAAGAGGAGACTGAGGGGGGATAGGATAGAGGTCTCTAAAAGCATGAGTGGGGTGGAGAGGGTGCATACAGAAAAGTTCTTCATTAGTTCCCATAATAGAAAGACTAGAGGACACCAAAGGAAAGGAATGGGTAGCAGGCTTCAAACTAGTAACAGAAAGTTGTTCTTCACAAAGCAAAGTCAACCTGTGGAACTCCTTGCTGCAGGAGGCTGTGAAGGCTACAACTAGAACAGAGTTTAAAGAGAAGTGAGATCAATTCATGGAGGTTGGGTCCATGGAGTGGTATTAGCCAGGGGGTAGGAGTGGTGTCCCTGCCCGAAGTTTGTGGAAGGCTGGAGAGGGATGGCACGAGACAAATGGCTTGGTCACTGTCGTCGGTCCATCCCCTCCAGTGTCCCTAGGGTTGGCCGCTGTCGGCAGACAGGCTACTGGGCTAGATGGACAATTGTAAGCTCAGGGCTCAGG
This sequence comes from Pelodiscus sinensis, assembly GCF_052426305.1. NCBI lineage: Eukaryota > Metazoa > Chordata > Testudines > Trionychidae > Pelodiscus > Pelodiscus sinensis. Next base: position 19,298,773 of record NC_143067.1, on the reverse strand, counting down.
GTCGGGGGTCTCAGTGGACCACCTTGATTTTCATGCACACCTGTTCCTGGGTGGCCAGGCTGGCAGCTCTCCTGCCCTAGACGGCCACTTTCCTGTGCCTAGTGCGGAGGTCGTGGACGAGGTCCACGATGTCCGCACTAGACCAGGCGGGTGCCCACCTCTTGCGGTCCCGGGCAAGCTCCCGGGAGCCACCAGCCTGGTTCCGGGAAGAGTAGGAGGGCTGGGGGGCATCGTGTGGCTGGCTCGAGCCGTGCCAGGTGCAGGGTCTGCTATATGGGTGCTGGCAGGCTTGCACCTGGCACGGACACTGTAGCCAGCCCGTGCCCCTTTAAGGGGTCCGGGGCCGGGAGGGGGGCATATGAGTTTCCCTGGTGTTGGCCAGAGTGGCCACCAGGGAAAGCTGGGGAGGGCTAGCCTCCCACTAGTTAGAATTAAGGGGCTACACACCCCTTAGTTCGAACTAGTAAGTTCGAACCTGGCTTAGTCCTCGTAGAATGAGGTTTACCTAGTTCAAACTAAGCGCTCCGCTAGTTCGAATTAAGTTCGAACTAGCGGAGCGCTAGTGTAGCGCCTATCAAAGTTAATTCGAACTAACGTCCGTTAGTTCGAATTAACTTTGTAGTGTAGACATACCCTGAGTGATTCCAAATGAGGGAGCTTGCCGGATCAGGGGAGGTAAATTCTGGCCCCTTTGCTGATGGATTTCAGGCTTTCCCAGGGTCCATTAGCAGACCCAGCCAGCTCCTCTCTGGGCTTCACATCCCACCCAGACCTGCTGTCAGCCCGGCCACCAGATTGGATCCCCTCCTGGTCATTGGCTGAATGGACTCTGCTGACAATTTGACTCCCTGCTTCCAGACCTCCAGGATCCATGCCGGTCCAGCCTTGATGCTGGACTCTGCACCCCCACCTGGGAACTGTTGCTAGTCTGGTCCCAGCCCAATCCGGCAGGCTGAGCACTCCTGCTGGGCACCAGTAACAGTACTGCCCCAGCACCAGCTTAAGGGCTCCTGCCCTGGGCTAGGGCATCACTGCTGGTCCACCAGTAGTGAATTTTAAATAATCTGATGATAACTCTCCATTCTAAATGCCAATGCAAGAAAACAGCAACCTATGATTTTGTGAAGGCTGAGATCTTCTGTCATAGGCTTATTTGTGCATCTTACAGTCTTCGTCCACTAAGATGATTTAAAGCACTCCAGAGAAGCATTATGAAAGCAAATAGTGAAAACACCTCACTCAAGCATCATGTGTGAAGAGGTACAAAGTAGCTACCTTCTTAGGAAAAGTGAAATGTGGAAGTTAGAAAAGACTAAGTGTCTAAATAGCAATCACAGTTTTAGAAAGGTTTGAATGCTTCTGTAGATGATAGTAGATACAGACACTCATAATAGCAGTAATTATTTCAGGAACTTTCCTTAAATATCAAATTTCCTGGTCCTGTGTGCTTTTATTGTTAGAAAAATATTTACCAATAGTGAGAACTGCCAAATATCAAAAGTGAATATGAAAAGTAACTCTGTTCCATGTACATGTTTCTTCTGTTTCCTGGATTCTCTGAATGGACAGTTGTACTGAATGTCATCTTGACCTGTTAATGAAACTGAACATTTTCTCCACAATAGGAAATGAAGAGAAATTGTTGAACATGGTAGGGGGTGGGAGGTTTGGTACTAAATATAATTGTCTTAATGAGAAACATCAAGTATCCCACTGAAAAATATTAAGATGGGGGAGGAGAGAAAATAATCTTGATTTGTCTGTTGTTTGAACAATGGTTTGTAGGTGATTCTGCAAGGAGGGAGCTGATACTCTTTAGGCAGTTGGAGGTGTGCTGCAGAGAACAACAGAATTCAAAATGGCCACTCTTTGGCTCTACAAAAAATCCTTGGTGTTCCCCATTAAAAAAAAAATATTGTTTGGTGTTCCTCAGTCTTAAGAAGTTTAAGAAATGCTGCTTTGTAATCTATCCTTTAAAATGTGCAAAATTAGCAAATTAATGAGTATTTAAGAGATGGTGTAAAACTATTCATTATATATTTTTCATGATTTCTGCATGATGTTTTGACTCAGACTCCCTGTACAGTGAACAACAATGAACTACAATAAAAGCGATCATATGGGTTAAAGTATTTTCCTTAAAGAAACTTTTCCTCTCTATTCAGTTTGCCAAAATGTTTGTGTTTGAGATAGAAGTTATGGTCTGGGACTTGAAGGATGGATAGGGGTTAGGTATAAGAAAATCAACAAATAAAATTAGGAAACCAAAACAGACTTGAATAAACAAAAAATGTGTATTTTCTCCATTAGCTATTTATGTGAAACGTTCTATTTGTTCTCTAACACTAATCAAAGCTTCCTGTAAGTATTGATCCCTACCACTAAACATGTTTGCTTGCCTGACTTTTCAGTTAAGTTATTATGCATCATAAAAGGTACATTGAGTTTTATTTTTATTTTGCTCAAGACTTTCCAAATCCATTTACAAAAATCATGATATGCAGAATTTAGCCTTGTGCTTGATCTTATTCATTTTTCTCTAACAAGAACTTGGGTCTGTTCTTATTCATCATTTGATAAATAAGCTTGTGGATTTACCTCTACATTGGATGCTTGCTTATTTTTATTACTCTTTTTTTGGGCACACTAACTCATTCAATAAAGAATCCTACTTTCATACCTATATTACAGTCTTTTTTAGATGTTCTAAGTAATTCTGCATTTTGTTGTTTGTCTCAATAGAATCTGTTTCTGGCTAGCTCATACACTTTGTGTGCATGGATTTTAATTTTTCTCAGACAAATTTCCAGATGTTGGGTGGCTGCAGTTCTTTAGCTATTGATATTAATCTTGTAAAAGAGGAAAGTTGTCAAACTCTTTCTTAATATAAGCTTGTCATGGTTCTGCTAATTTTTGTTTTCTTATTATTTTTGTATACACCCTATAGGACAGTGGTCACCGACCTGTCAATCGTGATGGCACTGCCAGTTAATTGCAAGACAGTGTTCCCACTCCCATCCCCCCACCCGCAACAAGGTGCCTGCACTAGCACTACAACCTCCCACCCCTTACAAAACTGGAGCTAGCTCCAGCTTCCTGCAGTGTGTGGGGGGGAAAGCCCTGAGGCTTCGCACCAGAGCTGGCTTTTCAGGAGGTGCTCACATGCTGCTTCTCCCCTCCCCACAGCAGCGTGCACACTTTCTTGCCTTCCCTCCCTTCTCCATGCTCTGAGGAGGCAGGGTGGGAGTGGTAGTTAACATAGCGGCAGAGGATCTGGAGTGGCTGGATTTCTTAAAGATGCCGCACATATGTGTCTTCCAAAGCTGCCTGCAGATCCTGCCCAAGAGAACCGCATCCCTGGAGACCCCCAGCTACCAGTCAAGCTGCCCCTACCTCCTTTCCCCTGGCCAGACACTATCCAGCACCCTACCCCCTCCCTACTGGCCAGACACTTACCCCCAGCTTGCTCCTGTACCCTACTTCCCACCCTGATTCTGCACTCCCAACCTTATCCCACTCACTGGCAGCTCTGTCTTATACACTGAATTCCTCATTTTTGGCCCCACCTCAGAGCCTGTGGGGCCCACAAAATCCACTAACCCTAGAACCGCAGAAGAGCTAATCTGGCCTGAGGCCTTGAACCTCAGTCGTACCCACCCACCACCCCTCATCAGGGCTGGAGTATCAGGGGAGTGAGATGTCTCAGTTGGGTCCACATCAGTGAGGCATGGGGGATTTTGCAGGGTTTTTGGTTTGGTTTGGCTTTTTTACATCTCATTTGTGTGGTCCCTGACTGACTTTTTTGTGGGTCTGTGACCCCTGGCCCAAAATAGGTTCCCAGTCCCTCCCATAAGTAAAGGCAATGTTGAAACGTTTTGTGTTGGACATAATATTTTATTTAAAAATTAAGCCTGGTCAAGAAGCCCCCAATTGGGGCCAAGCCCCCATCTGGCCGCAGTATCATAACACTCCTGCACCTCCCATGCACCCCAACCCTGAGCCCATCATACACCTGAACCCCCTACTCTGTGCCCCTCACAGCTCCAAACTCCTGCATCCCCATATCCCCAGTCTTGTTCCACAACACTCTTGCACCATCCACACACTGCAAACTTGAGTCCCAAGCCCATCAGACACCTAACCCCCCCCCTGCCCCGAGCCCCTCATATACCCCAACCCAAACTCCTGCGTCCCAACACTCTCCAACCTGGAGCTCCCTCCCCAAGTCAGCATCCCCTTCTTCATCTCCTCCTGCACCCAGATTCCCTCCCAGAGCTTGCACCTCTCACCCCTTCCCACACCCAAAACCTTCATTCCCAATCCAGAGCCCATGCCTCATGTCTCAACTCCATGAGAGTGAGTAAGGGCTGAGGACAGCAAGTGATAGAGAGGAGGGGAATGGAGAGGGCCTCAAGGAAGGGGTGGAGTCTTCAGGAAGGGGTGGGATAGATCTTGGCTTGGCCAAAGTGATCTTGGGTGTAAAAAGGTTGGAGACCACTGCTATGGGGTAACAATTATTAAACTCTCTCTTGCTGATGACCCAAAGACAAACGGCTGTTGTGTTTGAACAGGACACACTGAGCCTGTCAGCAAAGCTCTCTGAAAACAGATTTGCAACAAAATAAATGTTAAATGCAGTTTAGTTTTCTACAAAAACGTTAGGTCAAGTGGAAGTGTTTGTGAATTATACTATTAAGCAGCTAAGGGATCTAAAGCAGTGATCCCCAAAGTTTTAATTGTTCCCTGGAAATGGATACAAAGGACCAATGCAGGAACTGCATAGACCTCATTGTTATTCAGAAGTTTTGTATTTAATATTAGTTGCAGTATTAGTATTGTTTGTTTATTATTATTTGTTTGATAGTCTCTGGTTGTTTTGGCTGTAAAGCACGTATAACTGATGCAGCATTATCTGCTGGAGAGCCTGGAACAGTACCTTTTATGTATGAATTGTCCCATATATTTAGCTGATGCTAACTCAGATGCAAATGGAACTTTTGATTTTTTCACATCTCCTTAAAATGTGTAAGAAAGAAGAAGTAGTATGAAGATTGATAAGTGAATTATGAAGTGGAGGTGGGCTGATGTAGGACTACCTTAGGCAAAGAGGAGGGGAGGAAATGAGGCTGAAGATGCATAAATTAAGATATTAGGCCCTTAAGAATGCATTGAGAGGGCAGTGGTACATAATTTTTTTTCACCCTGAAACTCAACATTCAGCACTTTGGGAAATACCAATCTAAATCAATATTAATAAAATTGTGTATTTTACAAAATATGGGGACTTACTAGGGATGTAAGGGAGTAGTCGACTACCCAGTAAGCATATGCATATTAGATAGTTGAGTCGACTACTCGCTCCCGCCCCCTTGCTGCCTCTGTGTCAGAGGCAGCAGGGGAGAGGGAGCTGGCTTAAAAATAGCTCCCTCCCAGTACTGTCTCTGTGATGGAGGGGGCAGAGCTGCAGCATCCCATAGCCTGCACAAACCGGGATTAAGCAGTCCCGGTTCATGCCGGCTCCAGGATTCTGTGGCTCTGCATTTTAAATGTAGTAAGCATCTGCAGGGCTCCTACTAAATTTAAACTGCAGAGCTGCAGGGGGGTAGTGAGCACCCCCCTTCTGGACTACCCAACTAGCTGATTAACTGCAATTTAACATCCCTAGGACTTACAGTAGAAGATTAAAGAACATTCCTCTCTTAATCCTCCAATTCCCTTTCCTCTCCATTAAGGATATCTGGGAACTCTGGTATTGTTAACCGTTTTAGGGCTTGTTGATGGGGTAACAGTCAGTCTGGCAAAGTTTGATTTATTGAGTCTAGTATAGATTAAATAAATTGTCTGCTGATGGCTCTCCCATTAAATCTGGTATGCTATTTTAACGAAACGCCAAAGGGGAGTTGATGGGAAAGTTGCCTATCAATGCACACAGCGGACACACTGCAATCAGTAGATCTTCGTTCATTGACTTCACATACATTATTCACATAGCTGAAGTTGTGTGACTTAACTCGATCACCCCCCCCCCCACCCTAGTTTAAGCTCCTGGACGACCGACACACACACACACACACACACACACGCACGCACACACACACACACACACACACACTTTAAGCTCCTGGACGGAGTGGATCCATTACTTCTGATAATATAGGGGTTAATTTTCAGTATGATTGAAGTCTAGAAAGCAATAGGAATTTTCTCTTGCTGACTTGCTTGTTGTGGGAAACTATTTCAAGATGTGAAGTTCCATCTTGAATTTCTTTGATTAATTAGTAAACTGGAAAAAGGATATTGTTTTCATAATGACTCTGATATAAGCAATACAATATTTTAATATCTACATATCACTGACTATATAATCTGTCACAAAGATGATAGATTTCACAGATCTAAAAATGAACAACTTACAAAATACACTATGTAAGCACATTAGAAAAGTTATTCAAATTTGTGACTCCTCTTGTGCCTATTAATGAAATGTGTTTGACATGTTTTTCCAAGAATTATGACTGAAATTTCTTCCCTCCCATTTGTTTTTTAGTCCTGGAGTGAGATCTGATGCAAGCTCTTCTCCATCCACCGCCTCGACAGCAACAGGACCACCTCCCAAACTTTGCCTGGTCTGTTCTGATGAAGCCTCTGGATGTCACTATGGTGTCCTAACTTGTGGCAGCTGCAAAGTATTTTTCAAAAGAGCTGTGGAAGGTAGGATGTGTTTTGAAGAGTTTATTATCTGTTTAAAATGATAAAATACATTTACAGTCTAATGTGCAAGCATCCTTGCTGCTCCCTAGAGCCCTATGGTAAATTAACTATTTTATCTACAAATCCTAATATCTTTATGTATTCCACTGTGGGTACACAGTGCCCCGAGTAGGAGAATTTTGAGAGCAGTGTCAGTTGATCTGCTAATGTTCCCTCACTATCCTCAGTGATTTCAACTTTCCAACTGTGTAGGTAAAGAGCTGAGCTGACCAACCACAGCACCAGTTCCTTCCAGTTACCGCATTGCCTAGTTCAACTCCCCCACTGTCTGGGTCTTTATCTTCCTTTGTTCTTCAGTCTGTAAAACTATATAGTAAAGAATTTTACTCCATAGTTTTAATCAAGTTTTATAATTGGATAGTTCTTCCTATTGGGAAATTACCCTTATTGCCTATGCTCCTTCTCAGTTATGGTCATCTGTGCTGCCTGTACTAGGTTATCTTATGTCATGGCACGGTGTGATATCTGGTGCATTTTTCCCAGTAGTAACATGAAGGATGGGAATTTGTCTTAAGAAGCACTTAATGGAGAAAGCCAGGAGACTACAGTCAGATCCAGTTAGAGTTCAGTAGCTTAATTCAGCAAGGATTGTGCTTCCTGCCAAGCTGTCTCAAATGGGCAAGGGAATGTACTCCCACAGTTCCTTTGTTGGGGTCTTGTCAAGAAGGGAGGGAACATTCTCACAAACGTGAGAGCAAATCCTCCTCCAGGTTCACTTCTAAGAAGTTGGATACAACCCTGCGTAAATCCAGAGATATTCCTGCTCAGCCCATTAGGACGTTGAACATCCTGAGTCTCATGATTGTGAAAAGAAAGTCCATAAATCCAGGGTTCTGTCAGCACCAGACCATGATCTGGCCGCATTGGTTCATCTGGCACCGATTAAGCCCAAAAACTGAGAATTGACAGAACCAACAAAGGACAGCCAGCAGGAGCTCCAAACACCAATAATATCAGCTTTACCTTGCTCAACCGTGGCACAGATAATATTTGCTCAGGCTCTGTTGGTTCAGACAGATAGTACCCCTCATGCTCCAGGGATAGCAAGTCTCATGTTCCAACTGATGATTTTTTGCTCTTTCCGATTTCCCCCATCTCTATCACTATTAGGCATTCAAGACACAACACCACCACTGAATCCCACACATCCTAGCACTCTTCTTCCAGACCTCAAGTGCAATAATAATGGATAAGAAGGAGTTAATTATCATCCATTCTCATTATGCAGATGAACTTACCCCCTTGCTCATTCCAGATCCTTTGTTCCTGCCCCTTTTCAGGGGCCATTCTCATGAGAGAGTCTCAAACAAGAAGTAGAGTCCTTCCACCTCAAGGAGCAATAGAGCAGGTTCCTCTTCAGTGCCACAGAAAGAGTGACCTATCCTTTAGGACAGTAATCCATTAAACAGCTGTCACCTTCATCCTCACAATCTCCTCCCATTTGAATAATATTTATCAGTCACCCGCAATGGAATAGACATAGGAACCATCCATCAAAGAAGAAGAGAAAGTTACTTACCTTATAGCAAGTGAAGATACTTCTAAAGGGGGAGCCCGCAGATATCCACTGTAGCCCAGCTGGGCTGGAGCAGTCCCCCTGCTCTCCACAAACAGGCTGGAGCTGTCTCCCTCCTACCACTGCAGGCAGGGGCTGCTCCAGCCTGGCTGAAACAACCCCTGCCTACGACTCCCTACCCCACCACAGACACAGAGTTCCTCAAGTCAGCTGGAGCAGCCCCTGTCCACAGCGGGCCCTGCGGGGCTGAAGCAGCCTCTTGCCTGTAGCAGGCAGGGAGCTGCACCAGTCCCCACTGATTAACCAGAACCGGTAACCTTTCATATCCCTGATCCAGTCTATGTTCTTAGTACAGTAAACTTCCGATAATACGGCACCTTTAGGACCCAGGAGGTGGGTGCCGGATTATCAGATATGCCAGACTATGGGAAGGGGGGGCTATGAGGGCTGTGGGGGGGGATGCACCCCTTGGCGCTGCGGAACCAATCCAGCAGCACCTCAGCTCCTCTGCCACAGGCATCCCCAAGTCAGCCGCTGCTGAAACTGACCAGCGGCTCACTCAGGGAAGCCCGGGGCAGAGCACCCCAGCTGCCGGAGTCAGCTGCTTCCCGGTGTCAGCCGCTGGTCAGTTTCAGCAACAGCTGACTTGGGGAAGTCTGGGACAGAACAGCTGGGGTGCTGCTGGGTTGGTCCCACAGCGCCGAGGGACAGCGCTACGGGACCAACCCGGCAGCACCCAAGCTGCTCTTCCCCGGCTTCCCCGAGTCAGCCGCTGGTCAGTTTCAGCAGCGGCTGAATAGGGGAAGCCGGGGGCAGAGCAGCTCCAATTGTCCGGCTGCCCGGAGAACTTCTGGGTTCCAGATGGTGCCGGACCATCAGGAGTGCCGGACCATTGAATGCCGGACCACTAGAGTTTTACTGTAAAAAAAAAAAAAAAAAATTAATAAATAAAAAAAATAAAAAAATAAAAAAATTGAGTTGAGTACATTTACATTTCTATAATGCTCTTTCACTGACCCTTGTGAAAGGGTTTATTGCTATTTTGGCTTAGTATCATTTGTTTTTGTTTTGGTTGTGTTATTGGTATCATCTTTATGTAAATTGTGTGTGTTAATATGTGATAACTTATATAGCATATGAGAATTTGAATGTCAAAAGTTGAAATATATTGTATGCCAGCTATGTGTGATAACATCAATTTCCATATAGGATATCTTAAATGATTCCATAATGGTATTATAGCAGTTTTTCAACATTTGCTATAAATAATAATGTTCATCAGCCTGTTGTATTGTATATATGTATGTATGTAAAAGGTGTGTATGTACATTTTGAGATCAGTAGATAACAGCATTGTGTTTAACGACTATCAAGATTTCTCCTTGATTTCAGGGAGGTAACGATTAGAGAAAGAGAGAGAGAGACATAGGCTTGATAAGAGCTTGCAATGTGTAAGGCAGCTCAACCTCTTTCCCAACCCCCAAAGCACCCATGGATGTGTCTACACATGTGTGTTATTTCGGAATAATTGATGTTACTCCAAAATAACAAAGTCTGTGTCTACAGTACAAGCAGTTATTTCAACATAATGTTGAAATAATGTTGAGCTGTAAGACTTCTTACTCTGACTCCTGTAACCCTCATTGTACAAGGAGTAAGAGAAGTTGGAGGAAGAGTGCTCTTTCTCGGACTACCTGCAGTGCAGACAGCACCAAAAGCCAAAATAAACTATTCAAGTTGCCTAGTTTATTTCAGCTTCCTCCCTGCTGTACAGATGTGCCCATAGGATTTTGGGTAACATACATAAGCATTATGTAATAGAACAAATTCTTCTTCCTTGCATGACAAGCAGTTGGTGGAAAAGATTTTTTTATTTAAAAGCTTGCCATAAGTCTCACACACTAAGAATAATGTCAGTCTTGCGTTGGAAGAATCAAGCTGTCTCTTAAAGGGCAGATGAAAAGGTTTGGTGTCTGATGGCTCTAGCTTGCAGCAATTCTAACTCGTTTTAAGGTGAATCATTCTAGCTAGCTGCCAGTCTTTTACAAACAATGCTAACATGGGTGGACATTATTCTCAACCTAAATACCTCTCAACATAAGGCAGGGGTGGGCAATAATTTTTAATGGGGCACCACTCCAAGGTTTTGGCAAGTGGCCAAGAGCCACGCTTCTATGGAGGGGGCATGGGGTCTGGGATGGAGGTTGGGTGCAGAAAGGAGCTTATGGTAGGGGACTGGAGTGCAGGAGCAGGCGTGGGGCCTGAGAGGGAATTTGGGTGAAGGAGTAGGTTGTGATCTGGAGCAAGGGCTTGGGGTGCAGGGTCCAGGAGGGGATATGGGTGCAGGAGAGGATTCTAGCCTGGGGAAGGTACTGTAGTAGGGGGTGCAGGAATGAGAGGGTGTTTTGACCTGGGAGAGGGGCGTGCAGAGGGTTTGGGTGGTATCCAAGTGAAAGGGAATGTGGTGCAGGCTCAGGGAGGGGGTATACGTGCAGGAGAGGATTTTGGCCTGGGGCAGGTGTGTAGCAGGGGGTGCAGAGTCTTGGTGGGAAATGTGACATGGGAGAAGGAGGAAAACGGGTACAGAGGGTTTGAATGGTGGTCTGGGGAAGATAGTTGCAGGGGAAAAAAGGGGTGGGATGCCAGAGGCAGGCTCTGGCTGGGAGGTGCTTACCTAGGCACCTCCCAGCCAACAGCTCTGCAGGAATCTGAGGCAGGCTATCTGTTGAAGTCTAGGTTGTGGTGTCTGCTCCAGGAATAAGAGGGGGTAAGGAGGGAGAAGGCTTCACACACTGTCCCTGGCCTCAGCAAAATTTATCATCTCCTGTTGGTCGGAAACTGGCCCACAGGAGCTGAGAGATTTTGTTGGGGCTCAGGAGCAGCATACAGTCTCTCTGTCCTGCAGTCCAGAGTGGAGAGCAGCCTTTTCTTTCATGAGTGAGGAGTTCTCTGTGTAAGGGTTCCAGTGAGGCGGCCACATGCCAGATCCAGTGGCTTGGTGGGCTGAATCCAGCCTGCTGGCAGCCTCTTGCTGACCTCTTACCTAAGGGCTTCTCCCCAGAAAACAGTAGGATCCAAATCAGTTTCACACAGATATATGGGGCTTTGATCCTTGAAATTAAACTTGCAGTCCAAAACAGTTCTCAGCTCTCTTAATGATATAGTGAGAAGCTTTTGTGAAAACCTGAGGCTATTCAGAATTATCAGGAAATCTGAAACTGTTGAAATTTCTTATGTGCAACATCAATATTAAGGTAGTGTATGAATGTGCAAACAAAAACCATAGATCTAAATATATATTTTAAATTGTCCACAGGTGTGGAAGAACATATGTTAAAACAAAGGATAATTAGCGAGGAGCAATGCTTATGATTATTTAATATGAAATCAAATAAAAAGAAAATTAACACTCCCCTTGGCTGAAGAAATGGGTTGTGCCCAAGAAAGCTCATGATACTATTCATAAATTTTTGTTACCCTGAGGTGCTGCTACAGGACCATTGTTTTTTAATTACAACTCCTCTGAGACCTTGGAAAACATATATAAACATCCTTTGCATGTTTCAAAGATTTTGCAAATTAAGTTTCACCCTACAAAACAGCAAGCATCACACCTAGTACTTGCTACTTCTGACTCATAAGAGCCAGAATTCTACCAGATAGCAAAGATCTGTCCTTAATGCAATACAGTTTACCATGTATTAACTAGTAACACGGGATTTAAATAAATCATTAAGATCTGAGAGTATGTCTACACTACAAAGTTAATTCGAACTAACAGACGTTAGTTCGAATTAACTTTGATAGGCGCTACACTAGCGCTCCGCTAGTTAGAACTTAATTCGAACTAGGTAAACCTCATTCTACGAGGACTAAGCCTTACTAGTTCGAATTAAGGGGTGTGTAGCCCCTTAATTCTAACTAGTGGGAGGCTAGCCCTCCCCAGCTTTCCCTGGTGGCCACTCTGGCCAACACCAGGGAAACTCGTCTGCCCCCCTCCCGGCCCCGGACCCCTTAAAGGGGCACGGGCTGGCTATGATGCCCGTGCCAGGTGAAAGCCTGCCAGCACCCAGCTGGCAGACCCTGCACCTGGCACAGCTCGAGCCAGCCACCCGATGCCCCCCAGCCCTCCCCCTCTTCCCGGGACCAGGCTGGCGGCTCCCGGGAGCTTGCCCAGGACCGCAAGAGGCGGGCACCCGCCTGGTCTAGTGCAGACATCGTGGACCTCGTCCACGACCTCCACACTAGGCACAGGAAAGCGGCCTCCCAGGAGCAGGTTTTCATGAAAATCAAGGTGGTCCACTGAGACCCCCAACCCTGAGCTTAGAATGGCCATACTGGGTCAGACTAAAGGTCCATCTAGCCCAGTAGCCTGTCTGCCGACAGCGGCCAACCCTAGGTACCCTGGAGGGGATGGACCGACGACAGTGACAAAGCCATTTGTCTCGTGCCATCCCTCTCCAGCCTTCCACAAACCTTGGGCAGGGACACCACTCCTACCCCCTGGCTAATAGCACTCCATGGACCCAACCCCCATCACTTTATCTCACTTCTCTTTAAACTCTGTTCTAGTTCTAGCCTTCACAGCCTCCTGCAGCAAGGAGTTCCACAGGTTGACTCTTTGCTTTGTGAAGAACAACTTTCTGTTACTAGTTTGAAGCCTGCTACCCATTCCTTTCCTTTGGTGTCCTCTAGTCCTTCTGTTATGGGAACTAATGAAGAACTTTTCCCTCTCCACCCCACTCGTGCTTTTATAAACCTCTATCCTATCCCCCCTCAGTCTCCTCTTTTCTAAACTGAAAAGTCCCATTCTCTTTAGCCTCTCTTCATATGGGACCTCTTCCAAACCTCTGATCATTTTAGTTGCCCTCCCCTCTCCCAGCCTCTCTCTTCCCCTCTCCCACCTCCTTTTCCCAGTCTCCCCGAGTTTTGTTCAATAAAGAGAGATTCTATTTTTGACCACACGTTTTCTTTATTTTGTACATCAGGAAGGGGGGCTAGGGAAGGGTAAGTGGAGTTTAATACTTCATAAACTCTAGTTTCAGGTGTTTAGGCAGTGACTTCCATGAGTTCAGTGGTCTGACTCTTTTTAAAAACAAAAAACAAAAAAAATGCTTGGCAGCAAACATGTACTGCTTAATATTTTAATTTAATTTAAATTATTTCAATGGATTATACCAAGTTTAGGCCTAAACAGAGGTTATCATAATTTAAAATATAATTTTAGTATTACGTTTTAATTAAACAGTATTTAAATTTAAAAGTCTGATGTACAAAAAAAGTTAAACTCATCCATTTTTATCCATACTGCTGCCAAGAGAGGAGAGTGTGACCCAGAGCTATTAATAGGGTTGATTGAATCACTGACCCGACCTAAGGAGCTGTAGAGAAACATGGTCATCAGTGTTTAGACCTCCTCACAGCAGATTGGTGTCCATTCAGGGAATAGGACCAACCTGGACTCTGACAGAGAACTTTTTTGGTGTCATGCATGTACTCTGGTTTCTCTTCAGATAGTATAAATCTTTCACCTTTCTTATACTGTAAATTTAAAAGAACAGAGCCAAATTTTGAAAAGTGCTGTGCACGCAGTGGTTGCCATTGTTCTCAGCAGGAGAATATGGGAGCCCTTTTGAAAATCTGGGCCACAGTCCTATGGACTTGTTTCAGTTTCCTGGAACTGCTTTAAAAAGGGAAGTTTAGTTAGCCGGCTTTAGCTTTGTGACACTCCTGAATGAACTATGGGGAAAAAATATGACATGACAGGCCCTGTAATTTAAATGTCATTAAGAATATGTGGCGTAAAGGTCTGTTTTTGCTGTACCTTCCTTTTGTAATCCTTGCAGATTACTGACTGTATATTTATGAAATAATCTTTATCCTTGTACAGTTTGATTAAATGGTACACCAGGCAGAATTCTTATTTTAAGTGTATGAGAAACTCACATACTTTACATCTTCTTTTTAGAGCATTGCAATAATAGTGGTAATTATTAATTTTTTATATTATCAGAACATTTCATGACGCATTTATATAGACCAGCATTTCTCAACCTGTTTACCATTGTGAGCAACATATGTGCACATCCAATACTACCTGTATGGCCCCGAGGACATCATATGGGCCACAGCCTTGTGCTGACTGGGCTGCAGGTTGAGAACCACTGATACAAACTTAAATGAGACTTTATTTGACTCTGTTGTAAAGAGCTCATGCTCTTCATTGACAAAGTAAAGGGTAAAGGAGGGGCAAATAAGTTGAAAATCCTGATAGTCTCTTTAGTTGAGAAAAAGACAGTGGAAGAGGATGTGGTAGAGACTGGCAAAGACCCAAATGGAACAAGTGGGTTTTGAGGAAGTATTCAAAGGAGGATGAGTATATTGAAAGGTGGGAGAGGAGTGTCATTTCAGAAGAAGGGGAAAGCATGAGAAAAGGCACACAAGCAATAGTGGGAAAGTGTTGGAAATTCAAGAGACAGAACCAATAAATTACATTGTGGCCTTTTGGTAAACCAGCAGATTTCTTTGGTCTATTCTGATATCCAGAATCGGTATGCCTGGTGTGTGGTTGATAATGTAAGAGTGGTGAGATCAACAATAATCTTTCCCTGTTCCCATCATGGTCCAGTATAGCACTGCATATGAAGTATTCATTTCTGCAATAAGCGTTCTTAAAAATTTTCTGAATTGATCTCTGATCACTAGCTACCTTTTCCAGTATATTGCTTGAACTGCTTTTGTGTAGTTACAAAGGTGACTGACAGGGGTCATTTTTAGACAATATCTCTGTACCTTGCATAGCCTTGCTTTGCATGAAGCCGAGCAGTTTGGAATCACCTTTCTTCTTTTCGTTACACAATTATTGGAGGAGGGGATATATAAAAACATAGAAGCAATTAAGCATTCCAGCTCAGAAAGGAATGAGAGCTAATCACCAGGGATGTAAGAGTGTAGCCATTTAAAAAGGTAAGCTCATGCTTATCTATTACCCAAATGGTTATATGTGGCTCCCAGTACAGCTCCTGGGGAGCCGCCTGCTGTTCTGTAGAGGCAGCAGCACAGAGCGACAGGTGGGAGCCAGTTTAAAAGCTGGCTCCTGCCACGTACCAGTTCCTGGGGAGCCAACTACCACCCTGTGCTGTTGCCTCTATATCAGAAACATCAACATGTAGCAGCGGCCGGCTCCCCTGGAGTGGGGCAGCAGGCAGGAGCTAGTGCAGCAGCCGGTGTGTCTCGGGAGCTGGCTTAAAAGCTGGCTGCCGCCCCACATGTAACCGTGTAACCGCTGAATTTTCCAGCGGTTAACAGTTAACCAATTACAACATTTTAATATCCCTACGGATCACTAATCATAGACTGCAAAAGAGGGTGCATCAGCCCCATAAGTGGTGGTGTATCAAGAAGAAAGCAGTAGCCCTAAAGGCTACCTACTTGGAACATCCTCTGTAATTGTTCTGCAGCATTCATATTCTGAAAGCAAGAAGAATTACCCTTTTGCATCCTATCCCAGGATTTAATATGTCTTTCTACTCTGCTGATTTGCAGCATTTAGTTGTACATGTATCTATATTTGTATAACTATGGATAGAAATACATACACACATACTTACATATTTGATAATGAGGTGTCCGGGTTGTGCTCTGTCTATTTACTGCTTTCATTTTCGATGGAATTTAGTGACTTGGGGTCCCTGTTGCTTCGTTTTCTCCAAATAGAAGATTTTTGGTATTTATACAAAACGAAATGCAAAAAGCTCCCTTCAAGAAATCAGCTATCTAAGGAATTAAGCCTGAGTGAAGCCACTGTAAGAGTCTTTGTACCCCAACCCAAATTATACAAATTAACCTGACACACTTTAATCAAACCTTTTTTCTACTAAGTAGGGAGATTTCACGATTCAAATATCAGGGAAAGCTGAATGCTTATTTTTACACCAGAAACTTTCCAGACTACCCTCCCATAAGCAAAATATCGATTAATCTAGAATATGGGCATACACTCTGAAGACTTTAAATGCCATCCAATTAAATGAGTGTGAAATCTATTTCCTATACACTTGATTCATTCTCAGAGAAAGTTGCAAAAGGAGTTTTTACAATGAAATTACTTCCTTAGTGCAACATAGAACAGAGAGGATACCAGTTACTTCACAAAACAATTTGTGCCTATTTTTAAACAAACACTCTGGAATAGCCTTTGCCTGGTTGCTGGGTGGGGCAGTAATGGTGTTACATTGCAGCAAAACATATTAAATTAACAGGTATTTTTAGAAAACTTGCTGAATAACTAATGCAAAGGTAAAAAGCTTTCTTCTCTTTCCCACTTGCAAATTGCAATACAGGTTGAGCCTCGGTAATCTGGGACTCCGTGGTCCTGAAACATTCATCATCCAGCAGAATCATGGATGTTCCAGGACCAGAGAGTCCTGGTGGAGGGCTGGCAGCTAGGCTCCCTGCTGGTGGGCTGCTTGGCACACCACAGTTAGGCAGCCAGGCACAACCTACCAGGGCTACCTGGTGGAGCTAGGATTTCCGTTCTCCATAGCGGGGCTCCCCAGCATGGCCAGGAGCTCAGTGCACAGCAGCGGGTCTCTCTGGCAGAGCCAAGAGTTCAGAGTACTGCAGCGGGGCTTCCCAGCATAGTAAGCACAAAGGTGGGGGGACCAGCAGGGCAGCTGGTCCAGGGTTAGGGGGGAGCTGAAAGCAGGGGACCCATATATCCCTCATCCAGCAAAATCCTTCATCCAGGACCAGTCAGGTCCTGAGGGTGCCAGACCAGGGAGGTCCAACCTGCCGTTGAATGGTATGTGAAAATTCCAGGACAATGAACAGGACTGTAATAATCCATTATAGAGAGAGCTGGATTCCGTTCTTACTCATTGACTACGAGATCTAAGAATTACCTTTTAATCAGCCTATATGAAGTCATTAGGCCAGCTGAAGAGAGACCAGCTTCTGATGTCTATTTTAGTTTTCAGACTGGATAAGAAGCTGTCCTTTAATGACAGTTATTTCTGAACAGGAAAAGATCTTTAGAAAATTAGTCACACGTAAAACAGTTAAAAATAACCAATATACTGTAGTGTTTCTCCTTTTTAGCTGCTGAAAACTGCATCATGGAGAGAAGCAACTCTTTAAGTTATGTAGTTTAATTTTCTGGACTTCTGAGGTCAGCTTAGTTTTCGATCCATAAATACCAATAATACCATAAATACCAAGGGATTTAGTCTAGCCACTTCATAAGCTCCAAAACCGATGATCCCTTCCTCCATGTTTTAAAAGTGGCAAAATCAGTATATCCTGAAGTATTTTAAAATGAACACACTCAAACTGGCTTTGGTAATATTGGATGACTTTAACCACAGAAGTGAAAAGCTACATATTGCTGTTTCAGAAATGATATTTTCCTATAAGCAAGAAAGTTAGATATTTTAAATGAACTGGTCTATTTTTTTAATTTTAATTATCAGATTTATTTCAAGGAGATTATATGGTGCATTTAGACTATTCAATAATTTCCCTTTGTTTCTAACTTTCCTTACTGAGAATTATAATCTTAAATTTTTGTGACTCTATAAAAAGATATTTTTATTAAAAAATTTTTAAAAATGCAGTAGGAGATGACTTGAGATAAATTTCAGATAAAAATAGTTTAAAACCCGCATAAATTGGCCTTAAACAGAATTTTTAAACATTTTAGTGGGTTCTTCCTATATCTTTCCTAGGAAATCTGTGGGATAATGGGAAATTGTAGATACCAAAATTACTATACCAAAATCTGCTAAAAAGGAGTGTGGTGATTTAGTACATTGTATACTTCTCAATTTCTTAACTCTAAGATCAAAATGAACTGCACAAATGTACCCACTATTTTAATTATAGATGTGTGTTTTTCTTTTGTAAATACAGGACAGCACAATTATCTATGTGCTGGAAGAAATGATTGTATCATTGACAAAATTCGAAGAAAAAACTGTCCAGCCTGTCGCTACCGGAAGTGTCTTCAAGCTGGCATGAATCTAGAAGGTAATGTAATGTACTTGAATGGATTGTTTGTCTCTGAACCCCAGATGAGGATCATTCAGTTTTAAGATATAAGCAGGCATTTGGGCAACTCCTTAACATATTTAAAATAGTTATTCATTATTGTATGGTATACTTCCACATTCTTATTGGCAAAAACTAAAATTTTCTTTGCATTCTTCTTCTAATCTTTATAGCGCTCCTTCAACATCTACATCTCTTACGATATTCTGTCTTTTAACAATCTGCTATAATATGCCATTGCACCTATGTCCTGTTTTATTCATTACATACTCCCATGCACAAAAATTAGGATATTCTTCCCCTCCCACCAATACCCACAGATATGCCTTGCTATCTTTACTTCCCTGAACCTCAGTCAGTGGCATCCTGCCATGGGTGAGATGGGAAATGTAGAATGCTTGAACAAAGACATTAATGGGATGTTCCGTTATAAAATCAGACTTCCATACAATTGCCAGGGTCTCTCTCTCTCTCACTCTCTCTGGGTATGTCTACACTACCCCACTAGTTCGAACTAGCGGGGGTAATGTAGTCATCCGCACTTGCAAATGAAGCCCGGGATTTGAATTTCCCGGGCTTCATTTGCATGAAGTCGGCCGGCGCCATTTTTAAATGCCGGCTAGTTCGGACTCCGTGCCGCGCGGCTACACGCAGCACGGACTAGCTAGTTCGGATTAGGTTTCCTAATCCGAACTAGCTGTACACGAGGCAGAGAATGAGGGTGGCAGGGTAGAGCCGATACATGCGGTAAACCTACCTGCCCCCCCACTTGCTGCCTATTACAGAGCCCCCTAAAAGCTGGCTCCCACCAGCACGCACCCCACGAAGCAGCCTCTATCCAAGGCAGCAGCCGCTGTCTGCAGGAGAGCTGAGATGCCACAGAACAGTCATCGTCTGTTGGGAAGTTGGACCCCCCCATGGACAGCGGCTGCTGCCACCTTGCGCTGCTGCCTCTTATATCAGAGGCAGCAGTGTGGGATGGCAGGCAGCCAGTCTTGCGAGGGGAGCTAGCTTTTAAACTGGCTCCCCTGGCAGACTGGTCCCCATCTGCCGCCCTGCACTGTTGCCTCTGATACAGAGTCAGCAGCGCAACGAGGCAGGAAACCTTTTCTGAGCCTCATGCAGAGGTACAGAGCTCCCCCCGCAGGCAGGTTGCTCAGCTGATCGGTTGGTGAAGGGGGGGCATGGCACTTATCTTCTCGGAGGAGCAGACGCAGCAGCAGCAGCTGCTTGCAACAATTGGAGAAGCTGGCTCCAGCCTCTACTCCAGGGCTGGGCAAAAGTGATCTGCAGGCCATATCTGGCTGCAAGAGCTTCAGCCGGCTCCCTGCCTGCCCCGCTCCAGCTCGGCACTCAGGAAAACTGGCTGCAGGGCAACGTGTGTGTTTCTGAACACTGAGAGCTTGAAGGGAGGGGAAACAGGCTTCTCATGCTGCCCCCACCATATAGCTCCCATTGGTTGTTTTTTACCTATAGCAGCTTCCTGTTTGCAGGACAGGCAGCATGTGAAGTGCTCCTCATCCCCTGGGCTGACAGCATTCAGTTCAGAACAATAAACATGGATCCTGTAGCGGCTCCCCATAGCACATACACAGACTGGAAGGCAGGGGCCAGGCTAAGGAACCCGCTGGACTGCTGGCTGGGAGCCACGTAAGGTCTCTGGCTCCCAAGTCTCTCCCTCCATCTCCCAACCCTTTGCCTGCCTTCTGTCCTACCCAATGTAACCCACACATTCTGCACCGCTGCTCCAGCCCCCATACACCTTCCCAGAGACTTCCTCTCTTACACCTCTTCTCAGGTCACAAACCCTCTTAGGCCCTGAACTCCCTCCTCACCACAGTCCATTGCCCCAGGTCACAATCCCCTACTTCACCCAAACTCCCTCCCAGATCCCACACCCCAGTCCGTTGCCCCAAGCTCCCTTCTGCACGCAACCTCCATCCCAGACCCCTGCAACTCCTCCCTTAATATAATGGAAGAGTGTGACTCTTGACTATTTACCAAATTCTTGTAGTGGACGCCCATAAAAAATTATTTCCCACTGCTGTTTTAATAGGTTAAGGTAAGAAAGAAAAAGATTCTTTAACTGAATTTTTTCAGTGTTGCAAATATCGAAAACATGGATCTTAATGATTTATTTAAATCCCGTGTTACTAATTAATACATGGTAAACTATATTGCATTAAGGACAGATCTTTGCTATCTGGTAGAATTCTGGCTTTTATGAGTCAGAAGCAGCAAGTACTAGGTGTGATGCAAGCTGTTTTATAGGGTGAAACCTTATTTACAAGATCTTTGAAACATGCATCAGTCTGTTACAAAGGATGATAATACATGATCTCCAAGGTCTCAGAGGAGTAGCCGTGTTAGTCTGTAATTAAAAAAAAAAACTATGGTTCTATAGCAGCACCATAGGCAAACAACAATATATAAATAGTATCATGAGCTTTCTTGGGCACAACCCACTTCCTCAACCAAGGGGAGTGTTAATTTTCTTTGTATTTGATTTCATATTAAATAATCAAACATTGTTCCTTGTTAATTATCCCTTGTTTTAATATATGTTCTTCCACACCTGTGGACAATTTAAAACATATATTTAGATCTTGTACTGGTGGGTGCACATCCACACACTACCTCAATATTTCTGTTGCTCATAAGAAATTTAAACCCACCCAAAAGAAATTCAACCCGGTCAAAGATGGAAAATCTTAGCGGAAGACTCCCCAGGAGTGGGGCCAGGAGTGCCCCTGGGGAATATTATTTGCATATTCATTATGCACCACCAAAAGCCCCAGTCCCCAGAGCCACTTACAACAGCTAGCTTCTGCTCTGCCAGTCCCCCCACCCCTTAAGGCTTAGAGCCCCCCACCATGAGGCTCCCCCAGTGCCAGCCTTCTGTTTTCAGAGCCCCCCAGTACCCTTCAGTGCCAGTCCCTAGTCTTCAATATTAGCCCCATCCGCATAGCCCTGCCCTCATAGATTTCCCACTATTAGCCCCACCTCCAGAGCCCCCCAGTGCCAGCTCCCCACCCAGATGCCCCAGTGGCCCCCCACTGTCAGCCCCCTTCCTCTTAGAACCCTCTCACCCCTTAAGAACCCACAGTTCAGTATCCCAAGGGCTGGGCAGAGAGACCTGGAAGAGGGGAAGGAGGCTGCTTGGAATGACCCAGGCGGGGAGCTGGGTGAAAAGTGGCAGGTCCCAGTGCATGGGGGCAGTTGCACAGGGATTAACAACTCGGAATTTCCCCCAGTGTGGCCCCCAGCGGTGGCACTGCACGGGAAAATTGTACCACCAAGACTCTGGGCCTTGGATCAAACCTAGCAGCTCCTGGGGCTCCCCTACAGGCGAGGGAAGGTCACAGGCAAGGTTGCTGGCAGCCAGGGAGGCCCCCATCCCGCCTTCATGGTGCAGCCTCGCGCAGTGTGGTCTGCACTCGGTATAGGCAGGGTTGGCAATGCAGCTCCAGCCTCCTCCTCAGTGCTGGAGGTTCGTCTTGCAGCAGCTCTCTCTCGGCACATGGACCTCAGGCTGCCTGCACGCCATGCTCCACCCCGCCTGCTGACATGACCCCCTCACCTCACTTCCCTGCAGCTTCGGCTCTAGCCCCAGCTACTGCTTATCACACAGCTCCAACTCCAGTCCTGGGGAAGGGCTGAAGCTAGGGCCAAGCCACCTGCCATGTGGCCCCACACCAGATGAGCTGAGCAGCCGGGTGGACTTCAAATTTTTGGTGCATGCCGAGCAGGCATACACGTTAGAAGGAACACTGCTGTGCTCCCCTGTGAAGCCCAGCTGGGGGCATGGCCTGGCAGTATGCCACGGCCCATTAGGCAAGGGTCCGTGGACCAGTGATTGGGAACTGCTGAATTACATAATATCTAACATCCCTAATTTTGGGTTCTCTAAATTGTCAAATACGTGGATTTCAATTACAACACTGAATACAAGGTATTCACTTTATATTTATTTTTTATTATAAATATTTGCACTGTAAAGAACAAAATCGTATTTTTCAGTTCATCCCATACAAGTACAGTAGTGCATTCTCTTTATCACAGATTTTGAACTTCCAATATAGATTTATGTACCAAAAAAACTGCATTCAAAAAATAAAACAATGTTAAATCTTGAGAGTTTATAGGTTCATTCAGTCCTACTTCTTGTTCAGCCAATCAGACAGGCAAAAAACTTTGCTTACAATTTGCAGGAGATAATGCTACCGCTTCTTGTTTGCAGTGTCACCTGAAAGTGAGAACAGGTGTTCATTTGGCACTATTGTAGTACTGGGCTAGATGAACCTTTTGTCTGACCCAGTATGACCATTCTTAATTTCTTATGTAGTATTTGGTTGCAGCTTGTTCTCTAGTTGAACTGCCTATAATCAGATTCCACAAGCCACAACATCAGGGTCTCATACAACTGCACATCTTCTAATCTGATATATGCCATCAAGTGATGCTCCTCGATCCTATATATTAGCCAAACTAGTCAGTCTCTATGGCAGAGGATAAATATATGCAAATCAGACATCGTAAATGGTAATGCACGTAAACCTGTAGGGGAACATTTTAACCTACCTGGGCATTAAATCATGGATTTAAAAATAGTCGTTCTTCTACAAAGGAATTTCACCAGCTAATTACAGCAAGAGAGTGCGGAATTGGTATTCTTTTATGTTATACATTAATTGATTTTTTTTATTCCTCGAAAACTCATCATATGATGAAGTGGGTTTTGCCCACAAAAGCTCATGTTGCTATATATATGTTAGTCTGTAAGGGTGCGTCTACACAGCAGGGTTTACCTTGAAATAAGCTACTTATCTTGAGCCATGTCAGTTGTGTAGCTTATTTCGAAATAGAGCACTTTTCCTCCAACTTCCCTTACTCTTCGTACGATGAGGGTTACAGGAGTCGAAGTAAGAAGTCCTCCAGCTTGACAGTATTTTGACATTTCAAAATAACTGCCTGCTTTGTAGATGTGAACTAAGTTCTTTGGAAATAACTCTAATTATTTCAAAATAATGTTGCTGTGTAGACGTTCCCTAAAGTGCCATAAGACTACTCATTTTTAATTGTCTCCATGTTCACTGAAGATAGGACAAAAGGTAATGGACTTAATCTGCAGCAAGGGGAATTTAGATTAGATATTAGGGGAAACTTTCTAGCTTAAAGATAGTTAAATTCTTGAAAGACTTCCAAGATAGGTTGTGGAAATTCCCCTCACTGATGGTTTTTAAGAGCAAGTTTGACAAACACCAGTCAGGGTTAGTGTAGAGCTTTCTTTGGTCCTGCCTCTGCACAAGATGCTGGTTTAAAGACCTATTGAGGTACCTTTCAGCTGTATATTTTTGTGATTTCTATAGTTTCACACTTGATGACCTCCGAATAAAAACTGACATTGTTTTGGGGTTGGGGGAAGGGGGTTGTGTTCTATCTGGTTATCTATAAAGGACGAAATCCTGACTCTGTTGAATTTGATAGGGATTTTTGCCATCGTTAAGAAAAAGATGTCACTCATCATTATAAGCAACTGAAAACAGTTTTTTTTATTGGAAAGTGCTGAGCAACCTTAATTGTAGATGTTACAAGCATTGCCATACATGAGGACGGTAGCACAATCGATTATTAAACTTTCCAATTATAACACCTTGTTTTCAGATGTTTGACGTTTGCCAAATGTTAAAAGTTTGGGATTAAATTATTTGTCCTAAGTAACTGCCTCCAGCTGAATTAATTTTTCTAATATTGTTTGGCACATATTAATAAATTCCATCAGCATTTTCTTTGAAAAGCTCTAACACCCCAACGCTTTGCTATTGGGACTTAAAATATGGGTGGTGCATGGTTAGAGGTGGCAGCTTTTGTGTCAGAGATGAACTTTTACTGGTGGAAGGTGTAGTCATGTCAGTTTGTATCAGCAAAAACAATGAGGAGTCCTGTGACAACTTAGAGACTAACAGATTTATTTGGCAAATGTTTTTGTGGGTAAAACTCATTTATCAGGTTACTTATCAAATGTTAATCAAATCAGCATTAATTGTTAAGTAACTTTTCTTTTGAGCTACGACTACACTGCGCATTGTTGCACAAGAAGAACCATTCACCAGTGCTGCATGCATGCACAGTGCCAGTCTGGCACATGCGCGATGCAGGGCTGGCGAGTAGCTCTCGCCGCAGTTTGTCAAACCCTGCAAATGAGGCATGGCGATGAATATCGCCGTGCCTCATTTGCATATCTGTTGAGCCACCATTTTGCAGAAGAGGCTTTTGCTCAAGAAGGAACTGTCTATACTACTCTTTCTTGTGCAAAAAACCCCTCTTGCATAGAAGCCATTCTGCCACTTATTTTCAGGAAGAACGGCTCCTGTGCAAGAGGGATTTTTTGCTCAAGAAAGAGCAGTATAGACAGCTCCTTCTTGCACAAAAGCTCCTTCTGCAAAAATGGCGGCTCATTAGGTATGCAAATGAGGCACAGCAATATTCATTACCACGCCTCATTTACAGGGTTTGACAAACTGCGGCGAGAGCTACTCGCCAGCCCTGCATCGCGCATGTGCCAGACTGGCACTGTGCATGAACGCAGCACTGGTGAATGGGGCACACGGAGCGACTGGCTGAAATCTACTCGCCATGGGTGAGGAGAAACAGCAGTTTGTCGAGCCCTGCTCATTTGCATATCTTCTTGCGCAACAATGTGCAGTGTAGACATATCCCTCATTGTACTCACTCACTCTCTCTCTCTCTCTCTCTTTTTTTTTTTTTTCCCCCAAGAGTGGGGTTTTACCCATGAAAGCTTATCCACTAATAGATTTATTAGTCTCTAAGGGCTTGTCTGCACTAGGAAATTATTTCAAAATAACTAAATTTGAAATAATAACTCTGAAATAACAAACTCGAAATAGTGTCCCCCCACTATGAGGGAGCCTCAAAAATGAGTCCGAAGCAGACTCCGTTACTGTAGACACGGTATCTTGACTTAGAGCCCCAGGAAGCACAGGGGAGTAATTACTTCGAATTATTCTGAGGAGTAGTTACTTCGAATTAGCAGCAGTGGAACATCCACACTAACTCTATATCGAAATAACTATTTTGAAATAACAGTTATTCCCTGAGGAAAGCAGGAGTAGAGATTTCAAAATAACCAGCCCATTATTGCAAAATAATAGGCTTGGTAGTATGGATGCTCTGCTTATTATTTTGAAATAAGAGGTGTTATTTCAAAATAACTCCCTGTGTAGACCTAAGGTGCCACAGGACTCCTTGTTGTTTTGAATAGATCTTCCCAAAATGTAGTCTCATTAAAAGCCTTTGAAAAATCATAGTTTGTGCATGCTCTGTAGACTTCTTAGATTTAGCACCTAAGATCCCTGAAGATTTCATCCACACTAAGCATGATTCAGTCTGGGGCGGAGCAGGACTTTTCCAGCAATTGTAGTTCTGGGCTGCTGTGAGCCATTTCAGATCCGGGTTCCTGAAATGGCAGCAACAGCAACATTGATTCTGGCATTTCCTAACTTTTCATTCTGGATTTTTCAAACCTAATGTTTTTAATGTAGTTTTCTGTAATGTTGTTTGTTTATTATTACTTATGTTACTGTAGAGCCTGCCTCAGTCATACATCAGCACCCCATTGTACAAACACAGAAAACAAAGACTGACCCTGCCCCAAAGACCTAGCAGTATAAGACTAAGACAAGATACATGTGGTAGTATAAGAAAATAATGAGATAATATATGCCTTTAGGAAACTAGCAATCCCCAAAGCCTATCATAAATTTATTTCCAGTTCAAAAAGAGCATGGCAGCCAAATGCAAAGCAATATCACTCACAGGGCTGGATTAAGGTGGGGGTTAGCTGGGCAGCTGCCCAGGGCACCAACTTATGGGGGGGCGCCTGATTGAAGTGGTAAGGGGCGCCGCGCACCCGGGGGCGGGGCCGCGCATGTGGCACGCACCTGCTGCCTGGGGCGCAAGTATGGCTTGGTCCGGCACTGATCACTCGTAAACTTCTCTTGGCAGTTTGTAATCTTGAGATGCAAAGATGAAAATATTGCGTATTTGAATATTTGCCGAAGTGAGGTTTACTCGTAAAACTGATCATGTAAATGGCACCTTCTTATTTGAGAGGTGATTCCTGTCCTTTTTATAGAGTCTTGTCTCCTCACCTTGTGTTGAGAATAAACATTTTTACTTGTGTTAGAAAAAAATGTGTTATAGCTGTGCTGCTGTCTCACAGTTCATCAACAGAATTTTTACTCTGCACTCTAATTGCATGCTCAAAATCAATCCTTCAGTTCGCTTGTGCATCCCATCAAAAACAGGGAGAGCTGGAGGTTGACCTCCAGATTTCAGGGTGAATCTACTGAAATTGGTAGTTGGTGGTGGGAAACACCATTAAACTGAACAGATTTGCTAGGGAATTGCACAAAGAGAATAAGCCTGGGAAGCCACATTGCCATCTGATGGTGCCATCAGACACCATCAGAGTATAAATGCATTTTCATATTTTTCAAGAACACTTCTACACCCCTGATTGCTATTCTAATGGGTGAACAAACACCTTAATGCAGAAGTCTGGATGTTCAAAGGTGATTGAGAAAAAAAAATCAGTGATGCTATTGAATTTTGCTGGAGTTAATTGATAATTTTCCTCAAAAGTAACATGAGAAAATTACCACCCTTATTATAAGGTTCAGTTTCTTTAAGGAGTGGAGTAACATGATTGGCTGAACAGAATTAAATGCTCTTTAGTATACAAACACATCTTTAAAATTGGTTGTGGACAAAGGCTGATGCCTTAGCAACCTCTGTCCATGACTAGCTTGGGCCACTACAGACAGAGGCTGCTTCGTGGCAGCCTCACCCACTCCCTCCACCGCCAGAAGCCTCTGTTCGCAGGGAACTCTGATGCCCCATGGATGGGCGCTGCTGCCACCCCATGCTGTTGCCTCTGTATCAGAGGTAGCAGTGTGGGGCAGTAGGCAGCTGGTCTGGGCACAGAGCTGGTTTTTAAACTGGCTCCCCTCGTGGACCAACTCCTGCCTGGAACCCTGTGCTGCTGCCTCGGATAGAGAGGCACCAGCGCAGGGTGGCAGGGTGCTCCTTGGGAGTGGAACCAAATTGCACTGGCTGCCGGCCCCTCCACTGCGACTATGGAATAGTCAACTAAGCGCTAAAATTCATGCAGTTAGACGACTGTTCTGTTATCTGCTATCTACCATCCCTAAGAATTCATGCAGTTAAATGGCTATTCTATCCCACTATCTTGCACTTACAGTTAATATTTTCTCTTTTTTAAATTATTCTGTGCAACTACGATGATTTAAGCACTGAACCTCTAGGGCCAACTTTTCAACAAGATTCCTATAATGAGTGGAAATTTGACTTTGTGAAAAAGATCACATGCAATTTTTTGTGGGTGCATTTTTGTACACCAGCCACAATTTTGGACTTATTAAAAAGTTAGGTCCCATTCCTCTAACATCCTTATACCATCTGACTTTGGAAAAGAGGGCTTGAAACTGGACAAGTTGGATGGCCTTTGTGTAAAGGATGTGCCTTTTGTCATCATTGTGAAAATATGCCCAATTTAGCCAAATTGTAAGCCTTTGAAAAAGGCTTTCCCTTTTCACACTCATTGTAGAGACTTGTGTCAATTTTAAGAGTTTAATCTCAGAAAGATGTCTTCTCTGAGCATAAATCCAAAACTCTCTTGCTGATCAAATTTGCCTGTGACATTCTCTCACACTTCTTACATATAATAGGACTTTGCATGTGGATGCTCCAGCTCGGGACTACAGGGACAAATCCAGACTTTCCATGTAACACCTGCTCCCAACTGTTTGGAGTCTGGGTAGAACCAGAAACTGGAACTAAGAGCAGGGAGCCTTTCTTTTTCCTAAACTTACACTAACTCCCTCTTGGTGAGTTGTATATATTAAGTTGATTTACTGCAGTAGTGTAGACAAACCCTGAGACATACCCTGAGTCTAAGAACCAGAAGGCGAGGAACAAGGGTTGAGGAAGGTTAGACATAAGATAAGAACTGTGAGGAGAACAGGGAGTGGCTTCACAAAGAAAGTGGGACAACAAGCCAGGCAGGAGGGAGAATGGGACAAGGAGCAGAAAGGAAATAGGAATTCTCTCTGAGATTAGATGAGGAACCTGGAAAGGAAAACTGCTAGGCAATGAGGTGGAATCAGACGAGTTGGGAGAGGAGAACTGAAATTGGCTGGGCAAAGTTCATCCAATTGTCCCATGAAAATAGTATATATTCATATAAGTAAAGATTGTAATATAATATGCAGGGGCAAGCCAAAAATTAAGATTGTATATGGAACCTGTAGTTGAGTGCTTGACGGTGCAATCGTAATAACATTCTTTTAATGTAATTTTTTTAGGATTAAACTATAGTAAAATGGTTGAAAATTGTAATGTGTCAATTTCTTGAAATTGTTTGAAATAAAAGAAAATTTATGACATCTGTTTGTTATTACTAATAGCTAACTTTTCAAATATTTCTATTATTTCTCCAATCCATCTCTTTTTATGAAGTTATTTATAAATATTTCTTTCTATTATTATTAACGCAAATATCTGTACACTGGAAGTGTGCTATGATTGGACTCAGATGAAAAAAATAGGAGAAATTGTACAAAATCTGTTGATTTTAGTATACAAACACATCTTTTAGTATACAAACACATCTGTTGAACCATTCATGACATATTGGAGAGTTGGAAAAATATACTTTCTTGATTGTAAAAAGCTAATGTAACATTTTCCCCAAAAGTCTCAAAAACTGGACATGTGAATAATACTGAATATTGAGGAGCATGTTCATAACAGAATAAGGAAAAACAGTGTATCAGATAACCAAGTTATAAATGAGAGAATGAGTGATTCTCTGTTCAGAAGTGTGTTATCCTTTTCACACATGAGCAGTACCTAGCTGCTCCCCATTATTGCTTTAGTCCCCGGGTTACGTACAAGATAGGGACTGTAGGTTTGTTCTTAAGTTGAATCTGTATGTAAGTCGGAACTGGCGTCCAGATTCAGCCGCTGCTGAAACTGACCGCCAGGTCTGACTTACATACAGATTCAACTTAAGAACCCCAAGTCCCCAAGTCAGCTGCTGCTGAAACTGATCAGCGGCTGATTACAGGAAGCCCGGGGCAGAGCAACTGTGCCTCGGGCTTCCTATAGTCAGCGCTGGTCAGTTTCAGCAGCAGCTGACTTGGGGACGCCTGGGGCAGAGCACCCCAGCTGCTCTGCCCCAGGCGTCCTGATTCAGCCGCTGCTGAAACTGACCAGCAGCGGCAGAATCAGGACGCCTGGGGCAGAGCAGCTAGGGTGCTGCTGGGTTGGTCCAGTAGTGCCCAGAGCGGCGCTGCGGGACCAACCGGCGGCGCCCCAGCTGCTCTGCCCCAGGGTCCACAACAAAAGCCTGGTCTGCTGGGGGGGGGCACACTAGCTGCGCTCCCCCCCACCCCGAGCAGACCAGGGACACGGGGAGCAAAGCCGCAGCGGCAGGGTGCCGCGCCTCTGAGGCTTTGCTCTGGCGTGGGACCCGCCGCCACTGCGGCTTTGCTCGCGGTGTCCCTGGTCTGCTGGAGACGGTCCCCGGCAGACCTGGGGCACCGGGAGCAAAGCCGCAGCCGCGGCGGGTTCCCACGCTTCGCGGGAACCCGCCGCGGCTGCGGCTTTGCTCCCGGTACCCCTGGTCTGCCGGGGACCGTCTCCAGCAGACCAGGGACACCGCGAGCAAACCCACCGTGGCTGCGGCTTTGCTCCCGTTGCCCCTGGTCTGCTGGAGACGGTCCCCAGCAGACCTGGGGCATCGGGAGCAGCTTTTCTCGCCCCGGAGGTCGAGGTGGCGGATCGCTGCCTGCGAGCTCCGGGGCGAGAGAGCCCCGTTCGTAAGTGCGGATCCGACATAAGTCGGAGCTGCGTAATTCGGGGACTGCCTGTACTTGTTCAGCCTGACAGGCACAAAGGTTGCTGCTGCTGGAATAATTTGCATGAGAAAGGTTACAAATACATTGTTGATTTGCTCCTGGATAAATCCTCCAGTAAAGCATTGCCTCTGCATCTGGGACAGTGGAAAATCCTGGTGTAAAAACATGTAGAATTAATTATAATACTAAGCTTTTATTTAAACAGACACAGACAATTTAAAAACCACTTTTCCGTTTGAAAATTGTATTGCCAACGCTCTGAAATATCAGAATGGCAAAATTGTAGGAAATGATATATTTCTCTTGTTTACTTTGGGCAGTTGTATTTTTGCTAATTTCACTTTTTTGTCCAGATAGTCACTTAGGGCCTAATCTGTAATTGCACTCACCCACTTGCCTAAAACAGAGATTTTGAACCTCTTACTCACATTAATGAATTATCTACCTGAGTAGTGTTGCTGGGATTAGTCAGGTAAGTAACTCTACAACAGCATAAATAATGGTTAAAATTCTGGCCCCTTTTGGAAGATCAACTTACTACATTTGTTTTGAGTTTTTTAAAGAACAGGGGAGAGAGAGTTTTAAAAAATGTGATTGTAAACTACAAAGAGGATTCTGGCGACGTGTAGTGTATGAACACATTTTTCATTTAAAAGATTTAAAAGGGTTTTTTTTCCATTCCCAAAATACAGCCATCATGCTAAACTTTTGCATTTTCTGACTTTGTGTTCTATTTCAGTTACTGCCTTATAATTGCTGTAATATATTTGTTCATTTAATTTTAAGTATATATTACCTCCAAAAATTTGAAAATGTAAAATCACTAAGTTATCTGATACATTTTCTAATAATGCATTAGTTCTCATCAAGGCACTAGTTGGCAAGGAGACATAAAAAATTTATCTACTCATGTTGCATATCCTTAAAAAAATGTTCTGTGGATATTTTGTATGTCAGTGCAATGTTTTTACATGTAATATCAATGTACTTCCAATATTCAGTGCAAGTAACTTGTCTGTCCTTGACAAACATATGTTACATACAACATGGGTAGAAATAAAATAATTGAAAAGTTACTGAATTTTAAACTGAGGGTTGTAAGTAACCAGACAGGCTCTGTATCGTGTGTTCATTTGCCATTCATGGCAGATCAGACTTGAGCTTGTGGCATCTTTGTATATCATTGTACACTTTCAAAATGGTAATTGAGACAATTTCTGTCATAATCCATAATTTGTAATCATCTGGACAATGGTGTGGATGCAATTAAATGAGAAAACAACAGTCTCACATTATATCTATATTGTATTTTAGAGGACATTATATCTATATTGTGTTTTAAGTCTCTTCCCCCTTAGAAGTGGCATTCTTGTATGCTGTTGATATCTAGTAGGTATCCCAGTACGTACCAAGATGTAGATTTGAGAAAATAGTTGTTCATTTCCTTTATTGCAAAAAAATATGTAGGCAGTCTACAGTTAAAAGGGAAGCAGGAGACACTGTTACTTGTGATATTACCCAGTAGTCTTTCTATTTTAGAGCTAACATCTCTGGCAATATAACGTTTATGCTGTGTTTATCTGGTATATCATAAGACTATTACAGGCAGTCCCTGGGTTACGTACAAGATAGGGACTGTAGGTTTGTTCTTAAGTTGAATTTGTATGTAAGTCGGAACTGGTACATATTGTAGGGGAAACTCTAGCCAAACATTTCTCCAGAGCTCAGTTTTATTCTCCCACACCTCACTTCCCTCAGTCCTTTATTCTCAAGCTGAAGTGTCTGCTGAGAAAAGCCGCTCCGCGTCTCCCTGGTCTGCTGGGGGGGGGCACTAGCTTCACGTCTCCCTGGTCTGCTGGGGGGAAGCAGCTAGTGCGGGGTTGCCTCACCCCATTTGTAAGTAGGGATCCGATGTAAGTCAGATCCATGTAACCCGGGGACTGCCTGTATTTACTGTTTAATTACTGCAGTAATAATTTGTTTGAAGAAGGGTTGCCAGAGAAAAATCATCTTTTCTTGCCCAGTGGCATCCCCAAAAAATGTTTTGCCTGGCTCTGAATATTCAGTAGTATCCTATTTATAAAATGCAGTTTTCCTTTCTTCTGCATGTTTTCTGTAGTTCGCATATTAAGCCTATGATAATTACTCAATCCTAAGAACGGTACTAAGAAATCTCATTGAAATCCACTGGTCACACTCAATATGGTTCATTGTCTACCTTGTTCTGTATCTCTGGTACATTAACTTGACTTCTCCTTTCTTGGAAATCTCTGAGATAAATCAGTTTACAAGAGGAAGTTAGCTTTTGCTGTTATACATTTTTACAAAAACCTCTGAAAACATTTTAAGTTAACAGTGATTCGTCTAAAGAAAAAGAGAGTACTTCTATGTAAGCAGCACTTCCTATCTTGTATTTTTATTACTTTGTAGACTCTTTATTTTACTTAATTTACATGTAATTTCTAAAAATTTCCCTAGCTCGAAAAACAAAGAAGAAGATCAAAGGAATTCAGCAGTCCAGTGTGACAGCAGCCAGGGATGCTTCTGAAAGTCCAGTAAGCAAGACCATAGTTCCTGCATCTCTACCACAGTTAACCCCTACTCTGGTTTCCCTGCTGGAAGTCATTGAGCCGGAAGTTCTGTATTCGGGCTATGACAGTACGCTACCTGACTCAACGTGGCGTATAATGTCAACTCTCAATATGTTGGGAGGACGGCAAGTGGTAGCTGCAGTAAAATGGGCAAAGGCAATACCAGGTAACATAAGAGATATTTGGTTAAAGAGTTTTTGTCCCAAATCATAGTATTTAATCTTTTACTTTGTTTCCTTTAAGACCTTTCTGGACTCACTCTTATTGATTAATATCTTATCTCAATTTTGTTTCAAATACCTATCCTCAAAACAGACATAATATAGACCCAAAATCTCTTTTTGGTTTCTTTGGGTTACTACATGAGGTTAAATTAACTTGGACTGTTCAGTCCCTGGGGGATAAAACAAACCCACCACATGAATAGTTTTTTAAAAATGCTAACACAGAAAAAGAGAAATCTTCCTGGTTTTGTTTCCACAGAAGTTTTCAATGCTTCATTGTTAAGTTTTAGCAAGAGGGTCCCTATCATTCAGGAAGCAACCCATTTCTCAATCCCTTTCTCCTTTATTGAATTGGCCAGTATTTTTTTGTCTTCATAGCCACTTTGTCTTCTACTTCCTCCACTTTACCCATCCTTCCTACCGGAATAGGAAGTCATAGTCACCTCTAATCTCAGGCCAGAAGTAAAACCTATTTACCACAGCTGCTTCCACAAAATTTAGTGTGTTATGTGGAACTCTTAAAGGAGAATTGCAAATATATTTCCTATTTGTGGAGTCAGTAAGGATGCTGTATTTACAGCTTGCTTTGGCCTTCTGTCACATTAGAAAACAGGTAGCTAAAATGAATCCTCCAGTTCCGACATCATTCATGGCATCCTATTGTATGGTCTTTGGACAGACTGATAAAGTGGTGATGTTCAGCATTTGAGGGTGCTATAAACAGGAAAACTGACACACCTGTTTCTGCTGTGTTTGGCTATAGTCAAGTGCTATTGGCGACTTACCTGTTCCATTAATAAATCTGAAGAGTGACATACAAAGTTACAACATAACTTGCCCTCTCATTTTACAAGGCGGTCTCATCTTTTTTGAAAAATATGCCTATTTGGAGTTGCAAGGAAAGATTAGATTCAAACATAAATTTACCCATGCCAATGGTAAAAACATAAGAATGGCCATACTGGGTCAGACCAATGGTCCATCTAGCCTAATATCCTGTCTGCTGAAAGTGGCCAATACCAGATGCCCCAGAGGGAGTGATCACAACATGTAATCCTCACGTGATCCCTCCCCTGTCACCCACCTCCAGAGAAACAGAGGCTAGGGATACCATTCCTACCCATCCTGGCTAATAGCCATTGATGGACCGAACCTCCATGAATCTATCTAGCTCTTTTTTTGAACCCTGTTAAAGTTCTAGCTTCACCACCCTCCTAATGAAGTAGTGTTTCCTAATTTCCACCCTAGACTTCCCCCACTGCAACATGAGACCATTGTTCTGCCATCTGTCATTCTGAGAACAGCCTGTCTCCATCCTCTTTGGAACCTCCCTTCAGGTAGTTAAAGGCTGGTATCAAATCCCCCCTCACTCTTCTCTTCTGCAGACTACACAAGCCCAGATCCTTCAGCCTCTCCTCGTAGGTCATGTGCTCCATCCCCCTAATCATTTTCGTTGCTTTCCACTGGTTCCTCTGCAGTGCATCCACATCCTTTCTATAGTGGGGTGCCTAGAATTGGATGCAGTACTCCAGATGTAGCCTTACCAATGGTGAATGAAGGGCACAGGCTTGTTTATTTACTCTTGTTTCTTGCACTGCTGCAGAATTGTCCTCCATTTGGGATATCACAGTTGGTTGCTGTGGAAATGTTTTACAGTGAGAGGATGATTACCTCAGACACAAAATATATAGGGTTACCAGTGTTGCTTGGATGTATACCTGGAGGTTTCATCACATGACATCATCTTTAATTCCTAGAGAATCCAAAACAGTCTTGAAAGTTTGGCAACCCTAAAAATAAACAACACAAGCAAATGGAACCGATAAGGAACAGAGATTCTTTTGTTAACCCTAGTACCTAACAACATAAATGGTGAAACAGATGTTTAGAAAAGAAGATAAGCTGTATCCTGAAGTTTTCACTTTGGGAGAGATTTGTCTGAGCAAAGCTTGAGTGAAGGCTACAGGGCTTGACCCAACAGATTTGAAATTAGTTCTAAACATCACTATTAATGTTTATACAAGTAGCAATACAGAGGGGGGAGTTTCCTACCTTCAGTGATGGCCTGCCTTTATTTTGAAGTAGACCTGATTAAGAGGCTATATAATTTGGTCATATATTAATTCACCTGATATTATCATTTTAAAGAGTTATGGAAAATAGCACAGCAGTGACCTTTTTTGGGGATGTCAAGTATCTGATGGAGTTAAATGAAGTCAACTCAAATCTAAATTTGATAAGGACTCAGTGTGGCAGAAAATCTTGCTAAAAACAACAAGGGCTTGACATGATCTACCACCATAGATTAAAAGCTGCCTGCATTTTAAATCTGCTCCAGGAAGCAATTTTAAAATATACCACATCTTCATTGTTTAGCATTTAACAACATAAAATACAGAAGTACTTGATTATATCTATTTATTGCAATTTGACCCAATTTGTATGTCTTAAAGTCTCCATGCACCATAGTAATTAAAAAGAAAAGAAAAGAAACACATGTTGCTATGTATTAATAACGCTTTATTTGTAATGATAATTTTTAATAGTGGGTGAGACAAATCCCTGTCAGAGATGGTCTAGATCAGGGCAAGCTAGCTGGCTGGGAAATGCTCTGTTTACATGCACCTCCGCAGGTATGGGTAGTTGTAGTCCTTGTTGCCTATGGATTGCCATTCCTGGCCAGTCAGAGATGTGGGAAGCAGTGTCCTGGTCTGCACCACTTCCTGCAGCTCCCATTGGCCAGGAATAGCAATCCGTGGCTAATGGGAGCTGCAATCAGCCATACCTATAGTGGTGCAGGTAAACAAAGCGCCTCGTGGCCAGCTAGGCTACGTCTACACTACATGCTTCTTGTACAAGAAGCCTTTTGTGCAAGAGTTTTTGTGCAAAAACTTCTTGCACAAGAGCACGTCCACACCTCAAAGCACATCGCAAAAGCGATGTGCTTTTGCGCAAGGGAGCGGCCACACTGAATGGCCATCAGAGCCACCTGTGCTTTTTCCCCATAGCAGTTTCTTGCACAAGAAACCCCTCTGGAATGTCCACACTTGCCTTTTTGCACAATAGCTGTAGCGCAAAAAGGAGTTATGCCTTGTAAAAGGAGGTTTACCTACACTGGCAAAAGCCCTCTCTTCTGCCATTTAACTGTTGATTTACTTGTGCAAAAGCGCATTTGAGGTGTGGACGCACCACAGGTTTTTGTACGAAAACCTTGCAGTGTAGACGTAGCCCTAGTGACTTGCCCTTACAATCTGTGACCCAGAGTTTGAAAACCCTGGTCTAGATGGTGCTTGGTCCTGACATGATAGCAGGGGACTGAATTTGACCTCTCCAGGTTTCTTCCAGTTCTATGATTGTTTGATAGATTTGAAAAGGAGCATTTCCTAAGCATGATGTGTTCATTGCCTATACTCTTATATTTTGTATTTTAGGTTTCCGAAATTTACATTTGGATGATCAAATGACCCTTCTGCAATACTCATGGATGTTCCTGATGGCTTTTGCTCTAGGATGGAGATCATATAGACAGTCAAATGGAAACTTGCTGTGTTTTGCTCCAGATCTGATTATTAATGAGTAAGTAGTGTGAGTCATTTTCCCTGCATACTAGAGCTGTATTAAACTCTCTGAAACATTATTCTGCCATAAGAATATCTTGAGAGTAAATCCCACTAATAATGTATATCATTAGGTAAGAAAATTGTGCAAAAATCACTGCTGTACTGACATTGTGCCTACAAAATCAGTTTCCTTTTAGTACATGTGTATACTTTTAAATACGTCAAATGAATTGTTGCCTTTGAGAGCTAGCTTAAAGTTTGTGTTTTTGTCTAGAAGAGCATGGGGGAAAGTACGTTGGTGGATGGATGGATTCTAGATTGCTGATGCACCTACATCATTCATTTCAATAATAAGTCCTATAGGTTCAGGAAAAAATGATGCTAACGTAATGTTTCTCTAAAAGTTCTTCCTTGAAAAAAGATTGGCAAATGGTATAAACTTCTAAACAATCATACAATGCTATCATTGTCCCTGAAATGATCAGTGGCAGTCTGGATGCTGCTATATAATTAAAATGTTTGCTTAACTTGAACCCATTAAAAAGAGAATTTTATGAAACTATTTAAAGAATTGCTAATAGGGCTGTCAATTAACGCATGGTAATGCCTGCAATTAATGCAAGGCAGAATTAATGCATTTAAAAAGTTAACATTCATTAATTGCAGGCGTTTACACGCGGCACTGTCCCTTTGAAATGCCGCTGTGGCGCTTCAAAGGGGCAACGCTACAGGAGCCCGGGGTCAGCTGGAGTATTATTATTGCTTAACAGCATGTTTAATCGCAA
Organism: Pelodiscus sinensis; assembly: GCF_052426305.1. Lineage (NCBI taxonomy): Eukaryota > Metazoa > Chordata > Testudines > Trionychidae > Pelodiscus > Pelodiscus sinensis. Next base: position 19,261,316 of record NC_143067.1, on the reverse strand, counting down.
ATTAATTTATTTAATCACTTGATAGCCTAGTAGCTAATCATGCTTCTATGTCACCCTAATTGTACAAGTCAGCCTGTGGATTGTGTTTGTAATTCCACATCTGTTTTGTTTCAAACTCCTTAATAGGAGTCTACTATAAAAAGTGCATATTTCAGAAAGTTGCAGATTGCAGACAAGTTGTGTGTCCAGGAGAACACTCTTGGCAAACCAGTTTTGTCTATTTTCGGAAACATTTGTTCTTGTGCATTTTATGAGTAATTTTCTAGAACATTTGGATTTTTTTTCTTGCACTTACGGGGTTTTCAGTCTCTTCTGGTTGCTTTCTTGTAAATTGCGAGCAAATCCATTTAAAACCACGGACAGTCTGTGGCACTTTGAAGACTAACAGATTTATTCCAGCATAAGCTTTTGTGGATAAAACCCACTTTGGCAGATGCACCCATTTAAGTGGAGTTATGCTAGCATATAACATTATTCAAAAAGAAAATCAGGCCAATACTGCATATAATATAAAAATAGTATTAAGCTTTAAATCTAACATAGTTTAAACTTTTTAGTTTTTGATATTTTGATTATACAATCCAGAACAATATTTGTGGTTTTAAAATCAGATTTGTGTGTACACACTAGATTTATTTTAAATCATATGTTTCTATTCTGTGGATAATGTTTTCAGAAGACTTAAGAACTGTTACAAAGCTATTTTACAAGTTTTCTAGTTCACTACAGCACTACTTAAACTCAAATGACACTACGATTTCTTGAATAATAATAGAGATGTAGCTGTGTTAGTCTGGTCTCGCTGAAACAAAAAAACAGGACTATGCAGCACTTTAAAGACTAATACTTAGAGGGGTTTTTTTCAGTATTTAATTTAAATACAGCTAAGCTATCTTGTGAAATGTGGTACGTTGTTTTTAATTTTTTTTAAAGAGAGTAAAAAAATCAAGTTGTTCCCTGAGGCTATGTCTAGACTAAAGGCTTCTTGAGCAAGAAGCTTTTTTCGGAAGAGATTGTCCAAAAAACTTCTTGCGAAAGAGCATCCACACTGCAAAAGCGCATCGAAAAACCAATGCGCTTTTTTGAAAGAGAGCATCCAGACTGCCTAGACACCATCTCGCATGTAAGTAGTGATTGCTATGGACAGAATGGCTGCTCGGTCTTGGGGGGAGGAAGTTTCTGCTGCTCTCACAGGGCCAGGTGTGAGCCAGGAGCCATCAGCCCTCAGGGTCTGTGGTTCTGGGGGTTCCCTGGCTCACGGTCCCCTCCTTTCCTAAATTTTCTAAATTTTGTTCCTCCAGTTTCCCGAGCAATGCTGGGTAAGTCCAGCTAGTACTTATTTATATTAATATTTTCATCTTAATGGTTCTAGAGGCATGAAAGGATTTATATCACAAAATCAAAACAATATCCAAAATTCAGTGTGAATCCTGGGCCAAAAACTGTTGGGGAAGGATGATAGTGGTCTGACAGATACCCATTCTGCTCTTTTACATTTGTGAAGGCTTTTATCCTAATAAGTTGCATGGGTTAAAGGTTTCTTAAGAATCTTTCCTGCCTCTGCCAAAAGTTCTTGCCTGCCTCTGACACCTGAGCTTAATCTTCCCTTGGGTAAGAGGTGATGGACTCATATGTCAGATATTATGGATCAGGAGACCATGTAAATATATAACAGATGAATAGTAACTATAATAAATCGTATTTGAATAGTACTGTGCACTTTCGGACACTAATTCACCTATGCTCTTTTTAGGTAAGCAATATAATCATGTAGAAAACACAATTTTGTGCATCTAAGTTAAACTGTATTGTATTTAATTTTAAATAAAGCATTATTGGGGTAAGTGATGTATATTGATTTGTTGAACTCTTCTGAAGATTCAGAGGGATAGCCGAGTTAGTCTATAACTGGAAAAACTTTAAAAAACAATGAATAGTCTAGCAGTACCTTAAAGACTAACAAAACATGTAGATAGTATCATGAGCTTTTGTGGGTATAACATCTGAAGAAGTGGTTTGTACCCACAGAAGCTCGTACATGTACATGTTTTGTTAAGGTGCCACTAGGCTTTTCATTGGCTTTTAAGTTCTTCTGAAGGTAAGATTTTAGATGCTTATATTTTTTATTTTTGCCCTTTCATTCAGGTTTGAGTCTTGTTGGATTAGAGACCTTGGGGAAGGCGGGCTTGTGTTTGAAAGAAAAGCTAAAGCATAAATAGGGAGGCTAATTTAAGAAACTGCTGTTGCCCATGTATTTAAGTCAGTCAGAACCAGTATATGACAGGTATATGTGGTATTTCTAACACCATTTTGTTTCTTCTAAATATAATATTCTGAAGTTACCAGACAATTTGTAATTTGCTTGTAAGGGCTGCTGCTCTGTGCCTTCTTTCGACTTTATATGAATCTCAGTGAGACTATCCCCTTTGGCTCATCTTTAAAAACCTGTCTAGGTAGTAGAAATTGTCAAAATAGTCCACAGTAATTATTACAGGTAACCTTCCATTGTTGTGGCTCCAATGATACAGCAATGATGGGAAAACTGCCTTCTTACCATCATGGGCTGTGTCTCATTGGCGCGATCTTGTGCAAAAGTGGTTGCTTTTGTGTAAAAACTTGCTGCCTATCTACACTGGCCGCGAGTTCTTGCGCAAGTACACTGACGTTTTAATGGATGAAATCAGTGCTTCTTGTGCAAGAACTCTGATGCTTCCACTCAGGAATAAGCCCTCTTGCACAACTGTTCTTGCGCAAGAGGCCAGTGTAGACAGGCAACATGAATTTCTTGCACAAGAAAGCCTTATGTTTAAAATGGCCATCAGAGCTTTCTTGCGCAAAAGAGCATCTACACAGGCATGGATGCTCTTGCACAAAAGCACATCTCTTGCGCAAACTCACATGCCAATGTAGATGCTCTCTTCTGGAAGAGTTTTTGCACAAGAACTCTTTGGCAAAAGAGTTCTTGTGCAAAATCATGCCAGTGTAGACGTAGCCATGTTGTCTAAACCTGTCCTAAATTAAATGGAGGCATTAGAGAATTCCTAGTGCAGTATATTAGCACCTAATAGGAAGAAGTCACTTTCTCTGTTTTATTCCCAGATAAGAAAACAATAAGCTTTAGAGACTTATTCCAGAAGTAGGGAATACTCCTGACATTAGTTGAAGGCAAAAGCAGCTGTGGGTGCTTTTGAAAATTAGGCCCTAATGCATGTGGATTTCAGAGGTGGCATCACTATGCTAAAATAACGCCCAGGATCAATGGAAGTCAAGATGAGCTAATTGTATAAAAACATTTGATCTTAGGTGTTTAAGCTAATGATTCTGAGGACAAACTGTCAAGACACTAATTAATTGTTAGCTTGCTTTTTCTAGTGTGCACTATTCCTTTTTGTAAATTACCGTATGATTGCTTGTTGGTTGCTTTTAAGCAAATAAATTTTCATCTTTGCCATCAAGAAAATAACTCAAAACCATGCTATAGCTTTGCTTTTATTATCTGTCACTTCGCCTTCTTTATTGGCTTTGTGCTTCTTTACTGGTTTTGTCCTTTTTGTAGGATTTTATTCTTCTTACAATATATTTTGTGACCTTTTAAGTAAAATGTTCGTGACTCACTTGATTACTTGAAGTAGTCTGTAAATTTCAGTCAACAGTTCAAGATTCAGTTTTCCTATGAAAAATGTGAAATTGGCTTCTCTTTTATTCACAAGCTAGAATATCATCCCTTATATAGCATATAAACTGTTGCTTGAAATATAGAGCCACTAAACTTTTATATCATTATTACAATTTCAATGCCAATATTTTGTAATGGGCCAAAAGTGCCAGTGAAGCTATGAAAGTCAGTGTGGTTTTGCTCATTTATATTTACTCTGATTTTTAGGTTTTGATTCCTAATACTGGCTTTACAATTGGAATTGTATCCATTGCATAAGAGGTTGTGCTATTTTGCAGGGTTAATCCCACCCCACACTGGGAGTCCGGAAATTTGTATGTATCCTCATCCAGATCATGCCACATATTTGCTGTGTAATTTTTGACACTTAAGGCCAGATCCTTTACCATTGAAGTCAGTGTGGCTTTTGAGTTCACTGTGAGCAGAAGTGGCCTATTAAACTATGCTTCAGTTTTCCTTTATTTAAAATGGTTATAATAGCCACCTCACTCTGGGGTGATTTGAGACTGGTATAATGCAGTTAAACTACTTTGAGATCCTTGGAATTTCTGTCCAGTCCTATCTTTATTTCATGATGGGAACCAGTAATTGTTTCATTTTATGTATAATTGGCCATTTGTTTTTCAAATGTCTTTTCGTGTGCTCATTCCATTTCATTTTTAGTGTAAATACTTGTCTTGTCCTTTGTAATCCTTTATCATTTCTTTAAGTAATTATGTAAAAGCCTTGAAGTTTTTCATCCTTCTCACTTTGTTTATGCATTAAAATGTTTTGAATATGTCTTTGTTAATAGCTGTAACCTTCATGTGGTTGATTGTTCTGGTACTATTGATAATAGGATGAACACCATCTAATGTCCTAAATGGTGAACAAAATCCTTTATCGTTGAAAGCTGCTATTTAATATAGTTCTGTAAGCATGCATAAAGCTTTAGAGACAAGACAGTGTACTCCACGGAGCTGACAGCCTAAACGATAAATTAACAGCATTGGTTAATTTTCAGACATAACTAATTTATTTCAATTATTTAGTTATAATCTTGAAATTTCCTTTGCATGCACAACTTCGTTAATTTTGAGCAAGGCATGTATATTGAGAGAGGGGCTTGTGGCATTGTATGTAACATTAGATTGGCACTTTCTGCCTAACTTCTTATTGTCAATATGTTACATATTGCCCAAAATTACCTTCCTGGCTGAAATTTCTCAAATGATATTTGTCAGTAAATTGCAGATATTTCTGAGCAGGGACGGATTAAGGGGGGGGGGGCTATCCGGGCAGCTGCCTGGGGCGCCAACCTATGGAGGGCACCTAATGGCAGCTGTAAGGGGCACTGCGCGCCCGGGGCCGGGGGCCACGCGGCACCCCTTAGAGCTGTCATCGGGGACCGTTGGCGCCCCTTAGAGTTGTAAAGTACGCAGCGCATGGGGGGGCGGGGCCACACATGCACCGTGTGCCCGGGGGCGGAGCTGCACATGCACACAGGAATTGCTCGAGCCGACCCTGTTTCTGAGCGAAGCATGGCAACTATGGAATAACACACAAAAACAATACATTACCTCTTTAAATATCATATTCAACTGAGACTACAAGGATAACTTCGGGCATTGGAGGAAGAATATAATTAACAAAGCTAGAGATTTTAGCTAGGACATCAGGGCAATATCCCTATAACTGCAAAAAAAATGTCTTGAGATTTTAAAAAAACACAAGTTGCCAGGGCCACCTTTTTACTTGTGACCCAAAAGATGGCATCAATTGAAACACAGCATCCCTTAATACAGGGGTGGGCAAGAGGCTGCCAGGGGCCAGATGTGGCCCGCCAAGCCACCAGAGCTGGCCCACAGCTGCCTCACTGGAACACTTAAGCACAGTGCAATGGCAGCTGCTTTAAATGTGGCTGCTCCATTCTGGGAGTGAGGAGGGAGGCTTTGTGCTTTGTCTTGCCCCTCAGCAAAATCTCTCAGCTCCCATTGGCCAGTTTCTGACCAATGGCAGCTGAGATATTTTGCTGATGGCAGGGTTAGCCAGTGAAGTCTCCTTCTTCCTCCTCTCCCCTCCCCAAACTCCTTCACCCTACTCAGAGTAGAGCCACCTGGAGCAGCTTGTGACTGAAGCCTTCAGGTTCCTGCAGGGCTGCTGACTGGTAGCTGCCTAGGTAAGTGTCTCCCAGCCAGAACCTGCCTCTCACTCCACCCCCCCAACTACCTGCCTCAAGCCACCACCCAGACTCTCTATACCTCTTTCCCCTAGGTCACAACTCGCTCTCAGACCCTACACCTCCTCCTACATCTTTCCTTCAGGCCAGAATCCTCTTGCTCCTGCCCTGACCCTGCACCCCATTTCCCTGCCCCAAGTCATTACCTAAACCCTCTGGACCTCCTTCATCTAGGTCATATCTCCCTTCCAGGCCCTGCACCCACTTGTAGAGCCCCTCCCGCAGGCCAGAATCCTCTTCTGCACCCATACTCCCTTCTGGACTCTGCACCCCAATCCACTGCCCCAGGTCACAACCCCCTCCTTCATCCAAACTCCCTCTCAGACTTCACACCCCTTCCTAAACCCAGTCTCCTACCCCAACTTCCCTTCTACACCCAACCTTTGTCCCGGACTCCAAACCCCATTGGTAGAAATGTGACCCTTGCACTTGCCAAAATCTTGGAGTGGCTCCAATTAAAAATTATTGCCTACCTCTGCCTTAATACCATGCTGGGACTTTGGTCCAGTGCTAACTGAAAGGGAAGACTACTGTCTGTTGAATAGCTAATACCACTTTCCATTGAACTTAGTTGTGTTTTGAAGGTCTCACATCCGGGTATGAACTAGGCTCCACCCTGTTTAACCTAGGTAACAGAACAGACTCACAATCCCAGGTAGAGTGGTAAGTTTCATTAAGACCTGGTCTTAATATTTCCAAGTATTAGAGGGGTAGCAATGTTTGTCTATAACTTTAAAAACAACAAGTAGTCCTGTGGCACCTTAGGGTGTGTCTTCACAGCAAAGTTATTTCGGAATAACAGCTGGATTATTCTGACTTCTGTAAACCTCATTCTATGAAGAATAATGCCTATTCCGAAATAGCTATTTTGAATAAGGCATGTATAGATGCTCCACTTCTGCTATTTTGAAATAGCCCTTTACCAGGGCCATTCTGAGTTATTCTTTCTGAGGCTCTAAATCGAGATTGCATGTCTACGTTAGGGAAGCCTGCCTCGGACTGATTTTGAAGCTTTCCTGCAGTGTAAACATGCTATTTTGAAATAAACTATTTCAGAATAACTATTCTGGAATAGCATATTCCAAAATAATTCTGCAGTGTAGACGTAGCCTTAGAAACTAACAAAACTATATGGGATAAGGAGAGAAGGAAAGATTGTTCAAAATAAAATGTGCTATTTAGTACAGGCAATCCCCGACTTACGCGGATCCGACTTATGTTGGATCCGCAGTTACGAACGGGGCTGCCCCGGAGTACACGGACTGCGGGACCTCGCGGTCCTGCCGCCTGTGTACTCCGGGGCTTTCTCCGCATCTCCCTGGGCTGCCCCGCTGCCCTCCCCCCCCCCCACGGCTTTGCAAAGCCGCGGAGGGGCTCGGGCAGCGAGGCAGCCCAGGCGCGCCTGGACTGCCCTGCTGCCGGCTTCCCCGTGGCTTTGCAAAGCCGCGGGGGAAGCCGGCAGCGGGACAGCCCAGATGCCCCGCGGCTGTCCCGCTGCCGGCGTCCTCAGAGGCTTTGCTCCCCGTCTCCCTGGTCTGCACCCCAGCTGCTCTGCCCCAGGCGTCCTGATTCAGCCGCTGCTGAAACTGACCAGCGCTAACTACAGGAAGCCCGAGGCAGAGTTGCTCTGCCCCGGGCTTCCTGGAATCAGCTGCTGATCAGTTTCAGCAGCAGCTGACTTGGGGACGCTTGGGGTTCTTAAGTTGATTCTGTATGTAAGTCAGAACTGGCGGTCAGTTTCAGCAGCGGCTGAATCTGGACGCCAGTTCCGACTTACATACAGATTCAACTTAAGAACAAACCTACAGTCCCTATCTTGTACGTAACCCGGGGACTGCCTGTATTTAAAATTCTGTCATAGTGTAGCATGCACACAGCTTTTATTAGCATACCAGATAGTGTCAGAAATTTATTAATTGTTTGTGAGTACTGCTACTCTAGGGTGTGATTCAGAGAGGTGAAGACAATGTTCTCTGTAAGCTTTGCATTTCTGCAGCTGCTCAGGAGAGATTCTAGTGCCACCCAGATGATTAGCAGAGTGCCCCCCAGATGATTAGCAGAGTGCCCACAGCTAGGTTTTTTTGTTTCTACAGGGGAAGGGGTGCAGATCTGTGCTGAGAGCTGCTGGGGGCGGAGGGGGGGGGCTTCAGATGGTCAATACCAGCAGAATGTTGTGACCCACAGTTCACCCTGGTGGCCTTCAGGTTACTTATCACTGATCTTGATTCCTAACACCCATTGAAATAAAAATACCTTTACCCTTCCCTTCCTCCCCTCCCTCCCCAAAAAAAAAAACAAAATTAAGAAGGCCTGGGAAAGGAGTACAAAATCAAATTCTAAAAATCGTTCCCATATTCTTTGGTGGATTAATATTTTAATGCTTAACAAATGTGTCACATTATATCTTGAAATGTAGAAAGCCACATATAAGGTGTATGTGTATTGGCTTACAAATGCCCTACTATGGCATGTACTTATATGACCCATTTTAAAAGCTGGGGTGGAGCTTGGCAGCCCAACATATCCTAGCTCCAGAACATGTTTTAAGATTTTAGCACTGTGAAAGTAAAATTCTGCAGTGCTGCATCATTATTGTCAAAAATTGCCTTGCAAAATACACTTTATATCAGAGCCTATATCAACTTATTTCAACTATTGTCTTCAGTTGTCCCAATTGTACATGAATCATACGAAGCAACAGCAAATCACATGCAGCTGTGGCATGAAACAGTTTTAAAAGAGGATTCTATAAATCATATTTTGAAACTCCTTTTCTCATTTGCCTGTTCACCAACTCATCAACTCTCTGTTCTTCATTCTGATGTATGCTCCTCTATTTCATTTTCTCCACAATGTTATAGCAATGCCCTATAAAGCATTACTTAAGTGAAAAGAAAATTCAGTATTTTGGCTTTTTTAAATGTTTTTAAGAAGCAAGTTTTCATATTCCCAGAACAGTTTCCTTTAATAATATTTGGTTGTAAGTTAGACTATTGAATTAGTACAGTCTGTTGTTGAGAGTGTCAGCACCTTGTTTACTGATTTTATTCTTTCATTGATTTAAGAGAGCTGAGTGACTCATATCAAATGTTGAAAATCACATGCCTTTAACTCTCTTTTGCTTCCCACACAAACCTCATATGCCCTTTAACTGTAAACTTTATCGATTTTAACTTACATTGTATAGTCTATGTAAAGTTTACTCCACTATTCTATATATTTTTATTAAGACCAGTTCAAAGAAGGTAATCTTTAAAACAGACTTTTATGCATTAGGATCCAGTTCTTGCTTTTAGAGACTGGCTCATTATTTTATGTTTGAAACACACAGTGTATCTCTTTACCATTTGTTGAATGGCATGAGATTGGCAGTTGACTAAATACTGAGATAGTTGATTGTTAAATAACTCCCTAGTTTGTTTCCTTGCACTTCTAGATGATCAAAAGAATGAGACATAATTGGTTCATAAACAGTAAAATGACCTAACTCTCATCAATTTTAAAATCACTTTCTAAGCAAGTACTCCATTATAGGAATCCAGTTTGAACCTCTTTATTCTGGCACTCTCTGGTCTGGCAACATCCATGGTCCGGCATGATATTAGTTAGCCAGATCGCCATCTATCATGGGTGTGGCCAAGTTTTCCATGGTCCCATAATGTTTTTTACATTCACCAGTCCTGGTTCATAATGTTCTGTGCTGCTGTTTAACTCCAAATTACTCCTATATGTCTTCTAAGAGCCCAGTAAGCAATGGAAGTCTTGGTAATGCAGCTAGCCAATATTGACCTCCCTTGGTTTGTCACATTCTCTAGTTCAGCACTAGTCAGGTCCCAGGGTTGCCGGATTACAGAGGTTCAACCTGTAATGAGTAAATCTGTTACCTAGTTAATGTTCTTCTTACAAAAACAGACTTACATACTCAAAAAGGAAAAGCACGCTTTGGGTATGTCTACGCTACAGTGTTATTTCAAAATAACTTATTTCAAAATAGTTATTTCTAAATAGCTTATTTCGAAATATCACATCTACACACAAAATGCATTTCAAAATAGCGCGTCTATGCTGAGTGGACTCTGAATCGCATTTAAGGCTGGCCGGAACCAGTTCCAGCAGGGTACTGGGTCAGGGCTTACTGTGTGGGGCTGCTGCCTAAGGCTATCTGAGGTCTGTGCTTACAGGGACTCCCCGGGACAGCCAGTTCTCAAGTTTCCCTGATTGCTTGTCTACCTCGATGTCTACACAGAACTTATTTTGAAATAGCTATTTCGAATTTGGTGTTATTCCTCGTAGAATGAGGTTTACCAAATTCAAAATAAGTGCTCCGCTATTTCAAATTTATTTTGAAATAGTGGTTTGGCTGTATAGACGCTAGGAAAGTTATTTTGAAATAAGGGCTGTTATTTCGAAATAACTTTGCTGTGTAGACATACCCTTTAGTAACAGTATAATTGCAATGAAATTACTCTGTAGTTACCAAAATCACCTGGGAAAAGAACCCAGGAGCCCTGACTCTTGTTGGTTCCCTGCTCCATCATTGGTACATAATCCTTTTTCACTTTCCTTCTTCCCTGTGCACACTGAAGCAGCTGAGGTCATTTGATGCTCTCTGGCCAGGAGATCTCAGAATGGAATGTCTGGGACCTGCTCCCAGACTGTTTTCCAGAGTTGAGAACTCTCTGCTGAATTAGTTTTCGCATTGTTCTGACAGCCTGTCTGTTGCCCTTCAGGACACAGTGCAAAGCTCATCTGTTTACTTAGCCTTGTCTGAAGGGGGGATATGCTTATACTATAGCTTTTGGTAGAGAGTGCATTTTATGTAGCTTTGGTAATATTAACATTTGTGTTTGATTTTGTACAGGCATTCAGACACTTACTGATGGGGTATATTTATAATAGATAAAAATAAATAATAGACTGGCTTGTTTTATAATATTTATGTTAACCTTCTGCCCAGGCATGGTAATACTTTACAAGAGTAAAATTGCTGAACCTTGTGACAAAATGTGTTTCAGTTACTTTAAAGTTAAAGAATATCACTTTTTGGTACCTGAAAGAGACAGCGGAAAATTAACCAAGCAGATTATGTCAAGGTCTCACAGAAAAGTTGAGTCTCTTAATCTTTATTCACAGACTCATATGGTCTGTTGCCTTGTAAGAATACGGTGTATACTTTCAACTGCTTCTTGTTTATTAAATTCTTGTATTAGTCTATAGCAGGCCTAGGCAAAATACTTTCCACGGGCTGAATCTGGCCCTGGGAGGCTCAGGCAACTCTTCTCCTCCACGCCTCTCCGCCCCTCCCCCCCACCACTGCTGAGAAAAGTGGATGGTGCCGCATTGTGGGGCTCTGTTTGAACAGCTGTGAGCCTGGGAGAGCACTACTGCCACCCCCCAGCACAATCCCATTGGCTGGTTCTCGGCCTGCCTCTGGCACCCTAATCTTCCCCCCCACACCCCACATAACCCAAACCCTCTGGCCCTCCACCCCACATAAACCAAATCTGCCCCCATATCCCCTCCCACATTCTTTTTCCCCCTTCCCACATAACCCAAACCCTCTGCCCCCCTCCTGCACTCAGCTCTCCTCCCAGATCCTGTACCCCAATCTCCTGGCCCAGGTCACAACCCAAGCCCCTGCACCCCAGTGCCCTGCCCCAAGTCAAACCCCCCTTCTGCTCTAGGTCACAGCCCAAACCCCTTCATCCCCATCTGTACCCAGGTCACAACCCTCTCTTGCCCAAGGTCACAACCCAGACCCATGCACGCTAGTCCTCTAATCCAGGTCACAACTTCCTCCTTCACCCAATTTCCTCCCAGACCCCACACCCACTCCTGCACCCCAGTCTCTTATTGCAAGCTCCCTTCTGCACTCAACCTCCATCCCAGACCCCGCACCTCCTCCATTAATATGGATGAGTGTGGCCCTTGACCACTTTCCAAATTCTTGGAGTGGCTCCCCCATCAAAAATTATTGCCCAGCCTTGATCTGTAGTTTACAGGGAAATATATAGGAAAAGAAAAATGTC